>NC_079312.1:41241820-41549320 GCF_029931775.1 Euleptes europaea | reverse complement strand
ATGTCATTTGCCGTGCTTTGTGTGCCCAACAGGCCTATGTTATATCTTGACACGCCTAAGCATGACACTAATGCGGTGATCTATATTTTATAGGCCATAAACCAAGCAGGTTTAGAATCTCCAATGATTCGCACGCATTATTTGTCCGCTTCCATCATTCTAATCACTTGTCCCACTGAAGGCTTCAGTGTCCAAAGAATTATGGGAGCAGATGTAGAGTATAATCAAAGACGCTGTCATGAACCGTTTTTAGGAAATGAAGACCCTCAATGCCTGTTTCCTGAAGTAGGTGTTTAATTAACAATGTCACACACAGGAGCCTTACGAGGCTTACTTCCTACCTTCAGTTTGGACAGCCCATTTCAAAATCCCTCGGTCAGGTGCCTGTCCCCACAACTACATGGAGAAGGGCAATCAGGAGTGCTCCTTGGTGGATACCTGCTACCATAGTGGTGTTATTTAAAAAATAATGTAGCTCTCAGGCAGCACATGGTATTAATGTTCTGGGTTTTTCTCCTCAACACAAAGGCTACAAATCTAGGTTTTCCTTATAAATTATGAAAAATGAAGGCTTTCTACAACTCTTCCTGCATCTGAAAGAAACCGTGAGACTGTGACTAATCCACCTAAATCTCATTCTCATGCCCTAGGCTTCCATGACACTAACAGTAGTCAGGCTGTAAATGGAAACAGATCATAGGCTGAGAAGCAGGCTTGCCAGGTCCCTCTTAGTCACCGGTGGGAGGTTTTTGGGGTGGAGCCAGAGGAGGGCTGGGTTTCGAGTTGTAATAGCAGGAGATCTCCAGCTAGCACCTGGAGGTTGCCCACCCTACTGAGAAGCCATCAGCAGTAGTTTTGCTATGGACCAGCTGCCTAATGAGGGTAGCCATCATCCTTCACACAGGTGCCTGATTTGTGCATCCTCTGTTTGCGCTTCTTTCGAAAAAGTGATGGGAAATTCATGTAGAGATATGCGTAGAACTCTTATGTAGAGATATGTGTGAGCTCCAACAGTACATGTTTGTGCAGGATACAGATCTCCATTCTTCAGAAGTTCTACAGGAATAAGGAATGTAATACCTTCTCTTGGTGTTTCTATGCAATATTCAAAGATAGACTTGCCAGATCCAGCTTGGGAAATTACTGGAGATTTGAGAGCAGTGCCTGGAGAGGGAGGATTTAGGAGAGGTAGCTCAGCAGGGACATGGTAACTAGGGTTGGCCAACCTCCAGGTACTAGCTGGAGATCTCCTGCTATCACAACTGATCTCCAGCCAATAGAGATCAGTTCCCCTGGAGGAAATGGCTGCTTAGGCAACTGGACTTTTATGGCTTTGAAGTCCCTCCCCTCAAACCCTGCCCTCCTCATGCTCCGCCTCAAAATCTCCAACCTGGCAGTGGCAACCCTAGCAGTAACATAGGCCCTGTCCTCCAAAACTATCATTTTCTCCTAGCGAACTGATCTCTGCAGACTGGAGATCAGCTGTAATCCCAGGAGAACTCCAGCCACCACCTGGAGGCTGGTAACTCCAAAAGCAGCACTCATATTACTGCTGAGTAACCTCTTTAGAGCATGAAAAGTGCCCCAGCTTGGAGTAAATTTCCCTGTCTCCCCCCACCTGTTTATCAAACATGATAACATTCCGTAATGCAGTAGCTTCTATGGGTGGCAAGCACAGCCTAATATAATATTTAAAGACATATGTTAATAATTTAAATAAATATTTTAGAATACCTAATAAGGCCTACTTCTGTGCCCTGACTGGGTTGCCATGGTTTTTCCCCATGGCTCCCTTGCACAGCACTTCAGCCTCCTTGGCCAATCAGCAGTATAGAATGGGATCCAAAGACTGCCTTTGCTCTCTGGGCTGGCTAGCTGACTTCATAAACTTCGCTTGACAAAGAGATTACGGCCACTACATTTCACCAGAGCCAGCATCTAACACAGAGAACCTCCTCCTTTGTGCGGTTCAAGGTGTTGGTTTCGACCTTTAAGTTCCTTCAGAGCTCAAGCTGAGATAATGAAGCAGCCACAACCTCTCCTGTGGTACTTTAGTAGCACCAAGAATGCCTTTTCAGTTATACTAGTTTTATGTGAAGATAGCAAGGAGCGTGACATGAAGAACTTTCTGACAGAGACTTGCCAAGCAAGCCTCTTTGGGACCACAGTAATACAAGATGTTTGAATCTGTGCTGGACCTTGTTACTGTGAGCTGAGCCAATTTGATTTGTTAGGGATCTTTTAGCATTTGTGATATTTTACCTGCTTTTGAATATAAATTTAATACCTGCTTTTGTTTGGAAGTATTCTTATGAGTCCCAGATGTTTGGGTTGGGGTGAGCCAGAGATTTGAATAAATACCGTACAATAAAAAGTTTACATCCAAAGATCCTCAAATGGGATTTGAAAGAGGCCTTTTTCACTCTCTTCACGCTTCTCCCACTGCTTCCTTCTGCTAAAGAAAGGCTACAAACAATTCAACAAGCATGTGTCAAATAAAAGCAACATTCTTATGTTTTGCGGTACTCAAAGAGGCCTGTCTACGGGGATTCTTTAGGAATTTCAGCTCAGCTAGGTAGGCTGACTCTATATGCAGAACATATAATTAGGAAAGCTGGATTAGATTTAGATGAAGGTGGAGTGAAAATTGGAGGGAGGAACATTAATAATTTGAGATATGCTGATGACACTACATTATTGGCAGAAAATCGTGAAGATTTGAAACGACTACTGCTGAAAGTTAAAAGAGAAAGTGCCAAAGCAGGACTACAGCTGAACATCAAGAAAACAAAAGTAATGACTACAGGAGAATTACACAAATTTAAGGTTGACAATGAGGAAATTGAAATTGTTCAAGACTTTCTATTCCTTGGCTCCACCATCAACCAAAAGGGAGACTGCAGCCAAGAAATCAGAAGGAGATTGAGACTAGGAAGGGCAGCCATGAAGGAGCTAGAAAATATTTTGAAGTGTAAGGATGTGTCACTGGCCACCAAGACTAGATTAATTCATGCTATCGTATTCCCTATTACTATGTATGGGTGTGAAAGCTGGACAGTGAAGAAAGCTGATAGGAAGAAAATAGATTCCTTTGAAATGTGGTGTTGGAGGAGAGTGTTACGGATTCCATGGACTGCCAAAAAAACAAATCAGTGGGTTATAGATCAAATCAAGCCTGAACTGACCCTAGAAGCTAAAATGACTAAACTGAGGCTATCATATTTTGGTCACGTCATGAGATGACAAGAGTCACTGGAAAAGACAGTCATGCTAGGAAAAGTTGAGGGCAGCAGGAAAAGAGGAAGACCCAACAAGAGATGGATTGACTCAATAAAGGAAGCCACAGCCTTCAGTTTGCAGGATCTGAGCAAGTCTGTCAAAGATAGGACATTTTGGAGGACTTTCATTCATAGGGTCGCCATGAGTCGGAAGCTACTTGACGGCACTTAACACACAACACAGGTAGGCTGTGCCTCACACTCCTGAATCATTGTCTTCTTTGCACTTAATTTGTATTCTTTTTTTCCTTTGGTTATTTAATACAGGAGAGCTGTTTTTAGCCCCTTCAGACACGGGGGCCATCTTTGATCCCAACCATAAACATAAAGCCTAGTTAGTATCTGTTGTATATGTCTGTTTGTCTTTCTCCTATTTTTGTCTGCTCTATCTCTCTGCTTTTCCTGTTTTCCAGTAAAGAGATAAAAATATATAACTGTGTTGCCCCTTGTGCAACCTATGGCAAAGCATTACCCAGGTCTGGGTTGCAACTAGCCTCAGAAGAGTGGTCTTGGCTTTCTTTTTGTCATTCACAATTCTTTTCAAATGGTGAGCACTGAGTCTTTCCATGAGAAAATGGTGAGTGATCAACCAGATGCCAAAAGACATAAGAAGAAGGTTGCCAACCTCCAAGTGGTGGCTGGACATCTCCTGTTATTACAGTTCACCTGGAGAAAGTGGCTGCTTTGGAAGGTGGACTCTGTGGCATTATACCTCACTGAAGTCCTTCCCCTCCCCAAACACCACCCTCCTCAGGCTCCACCCCCAAAATCTCCAGTTATTTCCTAACCTGGAGCTGGCAACCCTACATAAGAAAGCTAATGGTCCATCTGGTTTCCCATAATGATCAACCAGATGCCATCTGGAAGGCCTATAAGCTGGGAACTTTTCATTGACTCCTTCCAAAGGTTGCTGAAGGGCCAATAAGATTGCTACGGTCTCTTTGCTGTCTGATTGGTTCTTCTCTTACCAGGCCAAGGATCAACACAACAGCTCTATTGTCCCTTCTTTTTCTCTAATTGGTTAGCTTTACAAACCCTGGATTTGCATGATTGCTCAGCTTTCTAATACACATAAAGAGCGTAAATTCATTCTAATACATGTACTTTTCTGTTTACAATCATATATACACAAATATATACATGCGGTGCTTTTATTTCCTCACAAGCTATCATGGGTAATAGGCAATGGTTGACCTTTCCTCCATGAGCTTGCCAAATCCCCTCTCCTGATAACCATTGCTACCCCCTGTGTCAGTGAATTCCATAAGTTACCTGTGCGTGGTTTCAAAAAATACTCTTTCAGTGCAATCTTGCACTGTTTGTCAAGGATAGGATATAAGTGAGCACTAAGATGTCATGGTCAAAAACAGCCAAAACACATATTTACACATTTCAGATACCAATATATCTTAAAGAACACCTCCCTTAGCACACCTTCTTCCCCCATTCTAGCCCCTGAGATCATCAGATGAGGCAGGCCCTGTTCTGAATTCTTTTTTTCAGGGTGATTAGTAGGCTTGCCAGGCCCCACAGCTCCACCAGTGGGAGCTTTGCAGGGCCGTGGCGTTAGCGCACAATGCGCCTACGTCACTTCCGGTTTAACCCGGAAGTGACGGGGACACTCCAGCGATCCCGGCCAAAACTCTATGGTTTCCATAGAGTTTTAGCCAAGGGTGCTAGAGTGTCCGCATCACTTTCAGGTTAAACCAAAAGTGATGTGTGTGCTGTGTCTGCGTGTGCATGTGTGTGCGTGCCCACAGTGCCTGCACGTGTGCCCGCAGTGCCTACTGGCCCTCAGCTGGCTGGCGGGCAGCCCGGCGGATGGGCGGTAGTTTACCTGCCACCACCGGGCAATTGGCAACCCTAGTGATTAGGTCTGTAAGTGAAAACAACTTTGCCAGGAGATCCACAATGCTATATTCCACCCCCCCGCAGGAGATCCACTGGGCTAAATAATTCTTCACTAGGAGATCCATTGTCTTGCCACTTAATTGCTTTCAAGGCACTATTCCTTACTTGGTATTGATCAAAACCCTCCCGGAAAAGAAGAGATACTCCATAAATGTAAAAAGCTACTTTAATTTAACACATCACAAGAACGATGTGTTCTAATAACGTACTATTAATGTTCTGGCATGCATAACGTGTCATTTTCTTGTGCTCTCACAATGTGTTCCTTTTTTTTTTAATGCTTCAGGTGGCAACTCCAAAGTTTTAAGAAGCCGCTGAAGATAATTTTCTTTTACTTGGTTTAAAAGTTAAGTAAACTCACCTTTTAATTCGGTTACTAGATTATGAGTTTGAAACACGTGGTTTTGGATGGTGGAATGTAATTTCAGTGCATTTGAGGGATTACTGTATTTTATGGATTACTGTAAAGCATCATGGGCACCTCATGGTGAAAAGGTGAGTCACAGAGTTAAAAAATAAATAAAATAAGTGTTTGATCTGATTCCTGAAATGGTCTGTACCAGCATTAGCTGGACCAATTTGTATCCCATTCTAGTTTATTAAAATCTCAGTGGCACTGACATCATTCAATGCTAGTGTAGACACAGTGTTAACATTGGGCGAAAACGCATGGTCGCTTTAGCCTCCTTTATTCCGTTTCAGCCAGGATTCAGCCAGGATCGAACGCATGCGTTTCGCCAAACGTGTGTTCGATCCTGGCTGAATCCTGGCTGAAACAGGGAATAAAGGAGGCCAAAGCGACCATGCGTTTCCGCCCATTGTGAGATGATTTATCACAGGCTTTGTTGTAAAAGCTGGAGGTGCTCATCATGACAGCATTGGTTATTGGTGTCCTTTAGTTTTGCAGATGTTTGGACATAATTTTTTTTCTAATTTTGTAATGCTGCCATACAGTAGAATACATTGTTGAGATAGGACAAGACATATAAAAGAGATACCTTTATATTAAAAACATAAACAAATTGTCAAGATACAGACTTATTGATGGATAAAGGAGTGCCCATCAATTGGCTTTCATTATTCTGAAATGTGATACAGCCACAGTGCAATCTTAAACAGATTTATACTCTTTTAAATCCATTGAAATCAATGGACTAATAAGGGTGTAACTCTGCTTACAACTGGATTACAACATTGCAGTCTTTGCATGCAATACTGTAATATGGCAATTTCCCTATGTTCATGAGAAACAATGTTTATTTCCATCCCCCATCCCCCAGAATGTGTTTTGCTGAGCTTTTAAGCAAATGCATTATGGTACTGTCACTCAGTTAATGCTGAGTTATGTAATGGTTATGGCAATATTTAAGCAATAATCTTTAGAAGTAAATGGCTTTCAGCTGTCATAAAGGCCAAAGCAAAACAGAGATGTTTACTTGACCTGAACGCTTGTATTGCATGTCTAAAATGCTAGTGCCATCACACAGAGAGGAAAATTAGAAAATAAGAGAACCTGGCTTTAAAACATAATCTTTTCTCACTCCCTCATTGTTCAGAAAACATTCACTGGATCAAGTCACAGCTCCACCAATGGCAATGTCATTCTTCCTTTTGAATTGGTAAGTCTGAAGGAGGCCATTCACTCTGAACCAATTGCATAATACTGTAGAGGCAGTACAATAACAATGCAGTTCTTACCAATCTGTCGATATAGCAAAGTAGTCCTTTCATTGTTTTTCTACTTGCCTAACACAATTTACAGCCCATTCATGAGCTGGGTAGGCGAAAGTCCACAGGAGGCGCACAAGGACTAGGGTTGCCAGGTCCCTCTTTGCTACCAGTGGGAGGTTTTTAGGCGGAGCCTGAGGGGGGAGGGGAGGGACTTCAATGCCATAGAGTCCAATTGCCCAAGCGGCCATTTTCTCCAGGTGAACTGATCTCTATCAGCTGGAGATCAGTTGTAATAGCAGATCTCCAGCTAGTAACTGGAGGTTGGTAACCCTAGCAAGGGCCTGCGTCAGAGTCTGGGCCACTTGCACTGGCACCTGGGCCACTTGTGCTGCCAAGAGTAGCACAGATGCTGGCGTTGGGGCATTTGTGCTAGCCTCCCCGCACAGCAGCGCAGCACTGGGATGCTGGCTCAGCCTCCCACTGGCATTCTGATGGCGCACCTCCATGCACCGTTGTCCTAGGGGGCATTCCTTGGCACTCTGGGGGTGGAGCTAATCTCCCTTCAGGCCGGGAATGCCCCCTTTGCCCTTACCTGAAGTTACACCACCTTTTTAGGTGGCGTAGCCCTGTGGAACGCTATGGAGCGGTTCCACGGGGCTCACAGGTAAGGGCAGCTTCCTGGCTTCAGTGGTGGTGGTGGGGCTGAATCCTCCTTTGGAGGTGGCGCGGCTGCGCTGCCTCCAGCCAACGACTCAGCCCTCTCCCTCAGGAATGGTCTTGCTGACCAGAAGGGCAAGGAAAATTTCTCAAATGAATGTATCAAACTAATTATCTGGAATAATAAAAAATGTAGAAGCTAATCGGTTGAAGGAGTGAGAAGATGGACATCTAGCTTCATCACATGGGAAGAACTAGGCAGGATTGTATCCTAGAAGAAAAGCTATTAATATGGTCCTACTTTGAGCAAGAAACTCATCAAAATCTGAACGGAATCCTTTCTGTTCTGTCTGCTTTTCACAGTTGCATGAGATGAGTGAAATGACAGGAGAGAGGGGAGAACGCAACTCAGCAGAGAGTGAGTACCTCAATATTCCTTGTGAGGCTGGAGCAGCAGGGCTAAAGTTCGGAATCCTGGTCTTGGGGTAGCAGGAGCTCTTTCTTAGTGGTCACCTTTAAGGCTGACTTCTTAACTAGAAAAGAGGGCATTGCCTTGCAAGTCAAAAAGAAGCTGCTCCAGATGGCACAGGGCTGCAGCTTCTTAACTGCCTGCTGGGGCAGCAGAAGCAGACCTCGAGCCTGAATCCTCGGCTGTAACCGTGGTGTAGTGGTTAAGAGCGGAGGTGTGGAGCGGTGGAGTCTAATCTGGAGAACCAGGTTTGATTTCCCCAGTCCTCCACATAGGGTTGCCAGGTTCCTCTTCGCTACTGGCGGGAGGTTTTTGGGGTGGAGCCTGAGGAGGGTGGGGTTTGGGGAGGGGAGGGACTTTAATGCCACAGAGTCTAAGCTAGTACCTGGAGGTTGGCAACCCTACCTCCACATGAGTAGCAGACGCTAATCTGGGGAACGGGGTTGGTTTCTCCACTCCTACACATGAAGCCAGCTGGGAGACCTTGGGCTAGTCACAGCTCTCTTAGAGGTCTCTCAGCCTCACCTACCACATAGAGTGTCTGTTGTGGGGAGGGGAAGGGAAGGTGATTGTAAGCCAGTTTGATTCTTCCTTAAGTGGCAGAGAAAGTTGCATATAAAAACCAACTCCTCCCCTCCCTCTGCTCCTCCCCCTCCTCCTCCTCCTCCTCCCCCTCAACCTCTTCTTCTTCTTCTTCTTCTTCTTCTTCTTCTTCTTCTTCTTCTTCTTCTTCTTCTTCTTCTTCTTCTTGTCATTCTCTCTAGGTATAGAACCATCTGGTAGGCAGGTTAATGGGCTGTTAATTCTGGTTTTCTGAAGCTTCACTCCTTTCCAGTTTTCTTAATCCTAAATTATGACACAACCCAGCATTCAGATGGAAAAGACAGGTGCAGTCATTTACCTAGCAGTGGGAGCTAAATTCACATAGACATGATCAGACTGCAGCACATATCCTTGAGTATAAAGAAAATGGGGTTAATTTTTGAATAAGAAATGAACCAAAAGATGGAGCAAAGGAGAGCTTTTCATAAAGAGGACCCAACCCATTACTATTACCTTCTATGACTCTCTGTTAATTTTAGAGAGTCCTCAGTGAGTTAAGGTTGTAGTAACAGATTATGAATATCAGATTTTAGAAGGAATAAGATGATTCTTTAAAAATTCTGGACTGTAATTGGGTGATGGAATCTCATCAGTAGCTAAACCAAGACAATAACAGTGATAACTGTTGGATGATCATCCATAAAACCTGGGGCAAAAGTGATAAATTTGGTGATAATGTAACATTTATTACTGCTGTAATGTCACCAATCTAACATTATTCTTGCGATCTGATGCTGGGAAAAGAGAGCATGTGTAAGGATTCCAAGCTTTCTAGAAGCACTAAGCTGCTTATATATTGGATGGTTTGCTGGAAACATGTTGTTTCTTCCATACAGAAATAGAACAAGCAAGTGCTATTAAACAATAATGTTCCTGTTGCTTCTTTTGGTGTGTGCGTCTGACAAAATAAATATATTCTGCAACCTATTTTCCTAAACAAGTGTCGCTTTTCGCTAGGCTGGCCTTGTTATCTTGCTTCTCTGCACATTAAAAGTTAAAAATTATTTAGCCTGATTTGTTAAAATTTTCATTAATGGCAATTTATGTCACTCAAACGAACCTCCTTAGGAAGAACATGGCATGCTTGTACAAACCTATTATGAGAGTTGTCAGAAACATTTGTCCTTATGAAATATAAATAGACAGTGTGTTAGATGATTTAGTATGGAATCGGTTATTCATTTAAAAACAAACATGTTTTTTTAATTTCATCTTTCAACAAACCAGGTCATGTCGCTTTCAGGCTAATGAGGGTGCATTTGTAAATATCACTAGGAAAAATATATTCATTTCTGGTGGGGGTTGTGTATTGGCAGGACAAGAACACTGTCAGCTATTTGGAGGATAGAACATGTTTGCAGAGATGTTCTTTCATGTTGAGATTGTGAGGGGATACAGAAGATCATGGGGACCCTTGGTAAGGTGGTTGACGGCACATACTGGTGATCTACTTTAGCACAGATTTGACTACAAATTAGTGCCATATCTGTGGTAACCTCTTCCAAGTAATTCAGCAGAATGATACTGATATTAAAACTATTCTAAAGTCACAGATCTCATTTGAGGGTACTTTGGTAATTTTTATGGCCTTCCTCTATCATGCTGCCAAGGTTGTTGTTTTATCACATTTCAGGGGCAGATGAGATGTAGAGCAATCAGCTAGATTGTCACTGTTTCATAGTGTTCCAAGGTCCACATGTCAATTTTATGTTCTACACAGCTACATATTTAGGCTAAAGTTAGGGTTGCCAACTGCAGGAGATCTCCTGCTAATTCAACAGATCTCCAGCCGATAGAGATCAGATCACCTGGAGAAAAATGGCCGCTTTGGCAATTGAACTCTATTGCATTGAAGTCCCTCCCCTCCCCAAACCCCTCCCCAAATCCTCAGGCTCCGCCCCAAAAATCTCCCGCTGGTGGCGAAGAGGAACCTGACAACCCTAGCTAAAGTTCAGGTGATATACAAGTGCTAGTACAGCATACTGTAATGTTGACTAAGGCAGCATCCACCCACCTTGGGATACTATGCTATCATTGTGCTGTGGCAGTCATTCAGCTCCTGGGTTATTTTGTCCACACAGAAAAATCCAGTGAGAATGATTGCTTTAGTACCAGTGATAGTACAATAGCCTGCAATGTGTGGATGCAGCCTAAACTATCAGCCTAGAAGTCCAAGGTTCAGATACCATCTGAGGGCACAACTAGACAATACAGCATCCCTGTGGACAGCCCACAACCCTTTTACTGCAGGGACTATCTTGCTTTTAACATATCACAGGGCCCTGATCCTGTTCAGGGCTGCAGTGCAGGGTGAAAAGGGGGGCTCCTGTCTCCTCCCCATGCAATTTTGCAAGAACTCTTGGTCTCTTCAAAAAACAGTGCCTGCCGAAACCCACTCTCCTGGCAACCTTAGGTGCAAGTGTCAAACGTTTCATTTTCTATGGAATGGCTGGAAGCGTTGAAACTGGCCTGGTCACAAATACAGCCTTGTACCTAAAACCGGCAGTTTCATGGAACAACAAATGTTATTTGGATTTATCTGGCAATTTTGGTGGTTCAAAAATGTGATGCTGCATCACAGTCCCAGGCCAGGCTAGGGTTACCATTCTCCAGGTGGGTCCTGGGGTTCTCCTGGAATCACAACTGATCTCCAGGCTACAGAGATCAGTTCTCCTGGAAGAAATGTTAAAATCGAGTCCAGTAGCACCTTAGAATCCAGTAGCACCTTATTGACCAACAAGATTTTCAGGGCATGAGCTTTCAGAAGTCAAATCTCCCTTCGTCAGAGCTTTGACTCTCGAAAAGCTCGTCATACCCCCAAAACCGTGTTGGTCTCTAAGGTGCTACTTGGTTCAAACGTTGCTGTTCTACTGCAGACCAACATGGCTGTCCTCCGAAACATGGAAGAAATGGCAACTTTGAAGGGATGGACTCATCCCTGATGAGCTCACTACATCTAGGGTTGCCAACCTCTAGGTAGTAGCTGGTAATCTCCTGCCATTATGACTGATCTCCAGCTGATAGAGATCAGTTCCCCTGGAGAAAAATGGCCACTTTGATAATTGGACCCTATGGCATTGAAGTCCCTCCCCTCCCCAAACCCTGTCCTTCTCAGGCTCTGCCCCAGAAACCTCCCACCAGGACCTGGCAACCCTACCTACATCCCTGATGAGCTCCCTACATTCCCCACACTCTGCCATCCCCAGGCCCAACCTCCAAATTTCCAGGAATTTTCCGACTGGAAGTTGGCAACCCTAGGCAAGACTATCACTTGGTGTCCCATCACAAACATTTTATGAACATATAATGAAATGTTGAGATGATGTCTGCACCGCCAGCACCTATAAATAACATCTCAAAGCGATTAATTGCTTGTGATTGAAGGCTGATTTAAGCCTCAATGAACTTCTAGTATTAGATCAATGAATAGATCATTCATGAATCTTTACCCAGTTGTAGGAGGCCATGACTTCCCCAAACAACTTGCCCAGCCTCCGTGCAAGGAATGAAATAACAAAGTGACCACAGTTACATGGCGAGAGTCCTTGAGAAAACAGGAAAGGTGCTTCTCAAACTCTTCTCCTAAGAGAGCCTTGCCACATGCCAAGGAGTACACATTGGGTGGAATAAAAAAACATTCTGCAAGAAGGGTCATAATGTGAGAAACTAATTCAACAGGCAAACATAACAACAGCCATTCCCCCACTCCTTTACCCTAGATGGGAAAGGAAAGCTAACAAGTGTCTCGAGATGGGAGGAGGGACTATCAAATAGAAGGAACACAGGGCCATATTGATAAGCTTTCACATGTCTTGCAGATAGCACCAGTAGGGTTGCCACCTCCAGGTTGGGAAATGCCTGGAGGTTTTTGAGGTGGGGCCTGAGGAGGTTGGGATTTGGGGAGGGGAGGGGAGGGATCTCAATGCCATAGAGTCCAATTGCCAAAGCGGCCATTTTCTCCAAGGCAACTATTGGCTGGAGATCAGTTGTAATAGCAGGAGATCTCCAGCTAGTACCTGGAGGCTGGCAACCCTAAGCATCAGAAAGCTGGCTATAATTATTGGCTAATTTCCAGCATAGTTTAGGGCAGGGGTTCCCACTGTGGCACCCATGGGCATCATGGTGCCCACTGACACCTTTCCTGATGCCCACCAAGTGTTTTTGGAAAGTAGGCAGGGGCTTTTGCCCGGCAAGGCTTCTGATTGGCCATTGGGGATTTGATTGGCTGTACAGATATTTAAATAACAATCCTTGTACTGCCACCACAGTACAAGATTCTTCACTGTCTGGATGAAGGTAAGCTGCGGTAGCCATTTTGTGGCTGCACCCATCACCCTGTGTCAAAATTCCAAAAGTGCCCGCAGGTTCAAAAAAATTGGGGACCTTGGTTTAGGGGATAGGGTATCAGACTAGGATAGCCAGGTTTGAATCCCTGCTGTGCTGTGGAAGCTTTGTGGGCCAGTCACACTCTCTCAGCCTAATCTGCCTCATGGATTGTGGCTGTGAGTACATTGACAAGGGCAGAATGGTTTCGTAAGCTATATTTGGCCCCCATTGGGGAGAAAATTTGGGTATAAAAACAAATACTATTGATTGGACAAATATTTTTAAAATAGAGATTGAGGGAAGGCACATGAGGTGTAGGGTGTTTGATAGGTAGAGTTGCCTACCTCCAGGTGCTGGCTGGAGATCTCCCACTATTACCACTGATCTCCAGCCGATAGCGACCAGTTCCCCTGGAGAAAATGGCCACTGTGGCAATTATACCCTATGGCATTGAAGGCCCTCCCCTCTCCAAACCCTGCCCTCATCAGGCTCCACCCTCAAAATCTCCAGGTATTTCTCAACCTGGAGCTGGCAACCCTACTGATGGGATTGGTTTAATATAAGATCCTGATTTAATATAAGATGATGGGAATTGGCCAAGAGGACCAATTAGCTGTGATTTTTGTCCTGGTTCTGCTTTTCTGACTGTAAAAGACTATAAAGGTAGTATTTGGATTTATTTATATCCTTGGATATTTGGGAAGAATCCAAGAAATAAATAGATAAACTGTGGAGCACATTCCCCAAACACCTTTTGTTTGCAGTAGACCTACAGAACGTATTCAGACAGCACCTGAATGAGACCTTGCTTCTCAGGTTTGCTCTTCAAAATCCATTTCAGGTAGATGTAAAACTCCAGCCCAATATTTACTTGCTACCTGAGGCAAACATTAGTGACTGAAGCCTGCATAAGTGTCAGAGAGGTCGATAAATCCTTCAACTTTGTTAAATGTGGAATAAAGGAAAGAATAACTTGAATTAAATTCGTGTGCCCACTTGAAATGGTCTCTGGCTGTGCTTCTGAACCTGTGCTGGATTTTTGCATGAAAATATTCTCTTTGTCCCTAACTGGTGTTCTCCTTCAAAAAGGAGTCAGGTTTAAAAAGCTGGCAATAATGTAAGATTTTTTAAGCAAACAGTTCAATATTTCCTTTAAAATGATCTCTGTATTCAACAGCTCTTTGATTTCTCTCCCTTTTTTTCAGGCTTTGAAACGGTACCTCTTCTTATAAAAAGGGCTATCCATGATTTTTGGTCCTTTGTTCCTTTATGAGCTTTGTCACTGGTTAAGCGGCATGTTGTGAAAGCCAAGACAATATTTTTTTAAAATAAAATTAGAAATTGCAAACTGTGCTAAATACACCTTTTGTTATGTTTAATATAAAGTTCACCAAGAAGACCTGTATTGAATCATACATTAATTTCATTGCCAAATAATTCTTCAAATTAAAAAAAAACTTAGTTTCCCATACAATGTACAATAATTAAAAGTGAACCAAAAGAGGCAGCAATAAATCAAGAAGCACAATACAGTAAAATATTATAATTAATATTTTAACATTCGTTTTGATTACTTTGAGAATAAGTACAAGAAATATCAATTAGAATATATTCAAACACAGCTGCTTTTGCCCCTTATGCTTGGGAAAGGGCTATTTTTAATTCTGGATATTGCATGCAAAATAATACACGGTCCCTAATTAAATATAAGGCTGCAATTCAATCGAGAGCTTCTGCTGATGTCATAAATAATAAGAGCACAGCTCGAGGTATCCGTGAATGGCAGTCGAACCCAGAGATTGAATTACAACTTCAGCATTCCGTCTGTGGATCTGTATTGTTATTTGTAATAGATGGAAAATGATTATTATTATTTTTAAATACAGACAAAAAGAAGGAAATTTGACTTCAAAATCTGTGACTAGGTGGTAAAAGATTAGAGTGCATGTGATTATAGAGAATGCAAGCCTATTGGAAATTGAAATGTAGAATTGTACAGGGGTAATGCCAGTCTTTTACAGTCTATATTCTGTTAAGTATATAATGGGGTATATTTTTCCCTTTTCCTTTATTTCTCTCTCCCCTCCTTTTTTTTTTTTTTTTTGGCTGAGGGCCTGGCTTCTGTCCTTTGGCCTTCAGATTCCGTACACCCTGACCCAGCTATGGACTGTGATTCACATACCTATCTGGCTTCTACATATTTTTCACTAGATGGTCGAGGAAGTGTGCAGTACAACCTTGGTGTTTCATTATATCATGGGTTTGCATCCTGCCTGTCAGCCGAAAGCTAGTAAGGTGGCTAGCATCATTAAAGCCATAAAAAGAATCACATAAAAATAAATTAAATCCAAAAACATTATATAGGTCATACGGTCACATAATGGTGGTATTGGAAAACTGAAACAATGGAGTCTGGCATGAAAACCAGAACCAGTATATAATAAGGCTATGGGCAAGCCAAAAATAGTCAATAAAAACAGAAACATACAGAAAACACCCAGTGCAAATAAAACAAAACAATCAACAATTTTTCTCCAGGCCAGATCAGCCAGGGATCCTGGAGGATCCTTTTTGCTATCTTCTGGGCTTGGAGGTCACTGGGGATGTGGGCGAGGAGGTAGTTGTGAATTTCCTACATAGTACAGGAGGTTGAATTAGATGACCCTGGAAGTCCCTTCCAAATCTATTTTTTTTAAATTTGTCTATGTTTCTAACTGAATGCCCAGGGAAATAGGAATGTTTTCACCTGGTGCCTGAATTTCAGTAGCCCAGTCCAGATGACAGTCCCATTTATTCACTGAAAGTGCATGGAGGGAGAGTGGGTGCTAGAGTGCTGGCCCCACCCCTTGCCTCCGCACAATCATCTGATCATATGCAGGGTGCGACTGTGTGGAAGAAATGGCTGTACTTATACCCCTTCCCCATGATCAGTAACACTGCTTTCTAGCAGTAACACTGCTTTCTAGGGTTGCCAACCGCCAGGTACTAGCTGGAGATCTCCTCCTATTACAACTGATCTCCAGCCGATAGAGATCAGTTCACCTGGAGAAAAATGGTCGCTTTGGCAATTGGACTTTATGGCATTGAAGTCCCTCCCCTCCCCTCCCCAAACCACGCCCTCCTCAGGCTCCACCCCAAAAACCTCCCGCCAGTGGCAAAGAGGGACCTGGCAACACTACTGCTTTCTGAATGTTACTGATCATGGGAATGGAGAGTTCATGTGGCCACTTCCTTGAATAGTAATCCTTAAAGATAATCAAGTGATCTCATGGCAGAGGAGGGGCGAAGTCATTGCCATTGAAACTACAGCCCTTCCCACGTGCTCAGTAAATGTGTAGGGCTGTCATCTGTGCTGGGCTAATAAGCTGAGGGAAGAGAATGCCAAACTTAAGAAGAAATCACACAATTTGGGGGCAGCAGATGGAAATTCCTGGAGATTTGGGGGTGGAGCCTGGGGAAGGCAGGGTTTGAAGAGGGGTAGGACCTCAGCGGGAATGTGATGGCTGCTCCTCCAATGGCTGCTCCTCCAAAGCAGCCATTTCCTCTAGGTGGGGTTGATCTGTGTAGTCTGGGGATCACTTGTAATTCTGGGAGATCGACAGACCCCACCTGGAGATTGGCACCCCTAATCACAGCAGACCATTTCCCTCCCTCTACCTCTGGTGTTCATATAGAATGAGATTTTGACACACACAACTGAAAACTCAAAGCAGCAAAACTGTGGCCTGTGAAATGTATCCCCTGCCTTGTGGTAATTCCATTTTAAAACAGCATTTTGAGTGATAAAAGTAGAGCTTTTTTCTTTTTCTTTTTAAAAATATATATCCTATTTTTCCAACGCAGAGGACAGCAAAATATAAACAGTCATGGTCAAAACCCTGCAAGCAATCCGTACTGATTTAGCCGCGTACTCAGGTGACTCACAATTTGTCTACCTGCCAACATCTGAAAATAATAAGTTATAGTAAAGTTATTAACTAGAACGACATGAACTTTGAAGTAGCTAAACCTAAATTAAATATAAACATTCCAAACAGCTCGAGGCTGATGAATCTAATACAGACCCCAGTCACCTGACCCAAGCTTTATTTGTTTCTAGTATAACATCCACCCCTTCAACTGTGTCACTCATCATATGTGGTCTTAGAAAAGGAACACCTAAGAAATTGTGTGTGTACATATGGGGGTGGGGTGAGGGGTAGGAAATGATAGCATTTCTTGATGAAAACTCTCAGCTACATCTTTCCAGGAAAACACCTCTGGTTTGTGAAGCATGCCGTGCCGAAGCAAGCTTCCATTAGCTAAAATACTTCCAGTCCGTCAATGCTGATTTACACCAGATGAGAACAGGGTTCCAGAAAGCTTCCTACTTAGGCAACGTATATGGGGAATCCCTTCGCAGTCTTCATTGTCCAAAATCAATTGCGGCCTGGCTGCTTTGATGCCGACATGACGCTCTCTACAGGGGGTCCCCGCCGCCTTAGAAAACGCAGGCTGCTGCCTCTTAAAAGAAGTAACCATTATTGCCCTCCGGTGAGCTTTAAAGAAGCATTCGTCTATTTTTACTACTTTGCCTTCCTCGGGCAACAAATAGTTTGTGCGCAGTTTTTGTATCCCTTGAACAAGATTGAGCAAACCAGATCACTGGGCCAGATCACTCTTTTTATTTTTCGTTTGGAAACCTCTGAATGACTTTAAATGGATTTAAAAAAAAAAAAAAAAAAAGGAGATCACGTGTTGAAAATTAACTCTGCATAGTGGAAGGAGTGACAAAGCAAGGTACAGGACAGTTGGAGTATCCCTTATTCAGACATCCCATATCCAGACTGATCCGAAAACCGGACCCTTCGAGCCGGCATGCAGGCAGATCCGTGCCGCCTGCTTTCAATGTTTCCTCTCCCCTGAAAAAATAAAATACAGTGTGCACTGCGTCGTAGGTGGAGACTGAGAGCCTGCCGTTGTTAGTTTGTTTGTTGTTGCTCGTTTCACAACTGATACAGGTATTCTGGTGAGATAGTGACACCTTTGCTTTCTGATGGTTCCGTGGACACAAAATGATTGAAAACACTATTTAAAATTACATTCAGGCTATGTGTATAAAGTGTATATAAAACATAAATGAATTTGGGTCCCATCCCAAAAGATATCTCATTATGCCTATGCAAAAATTCCAGAATATTCCAATATACGGAAAGATCCAAAATACTGGCTACTTCTGTCCCAAGCAGTCCAGATAAGGAGTACTCAGCCTGGATTTGTGAGTACGTCCAAGAGCTTCCTGTATTCTACCACTTTTCTCCCTCCCACCGGTGTTTTGACACACACTTTTGGTAACATTGAGCCTCAACTCTTAAGATCCTTGTTATTAATAAAGCATGTAAAATTGCCTGTATTTCCTCCCGCTGGTCTTTTTGTATGAGGCCAATTTGAGAAACACTGTATTAAATGTTGCTTACACATAATAGGACTGCAAGGGTATTCATGGGTTTTTTGGGGGCGGGGGAGGCGGGTTGTTATCCCAAATCAACAACTTAATGTTGGTTTGTTTGTATGGGCAGTCATTCCTAGGGAATTTAGCTACACACCCAACCTCCCTTTGTACATATTTACAAGGTCAGGGATAGCAATTTCCTTTCAGAGGATGCAAATTGGGAGGTGTTATCCCAAGTCAGCTTCTTGGCGATGAGTTTCAGACCCAGGCACTTATGCCAAACAAAGTTTCTAGTTTGGGCAGTGCCTGGGAGATCTAGAAAGTTTAGAGAAGGAGAGGCCCGTTCGTAAAATTTCAAAATTGTTGCTTTAGTGTAATGCAGTCAAGCACTGAAGATCTTTTTTTTCATTTCATAAATAAAAATATGCACCATTTGTTATTCTGCAGTTGAGTTGTTTGTTGAAGAATGTTTCTGGCAAGCTGGCTTCTAGAATATGGAATCTGCTCTTTAAACAGAATCTGTCAAGTTTCCTGAGCCTCTTGGGAGACATTATTTTTTCCCAGACATTTCCTCTCACTAAAATAAAAATAAGGAATTTCTCTTAATGTGAACTTTACACTTAATATGCCAGCATTTCAATTTCTTTTCTCCTAGAATTATAGAGTTGGAAAGGACCATATAGGCTATCTAGTCAATCCTCCTTAATGCAGGAAATCTGAAGTGCGAGCATCCCCAACAGATGGCTGTCCAGTCCACCCGCTGCCGGAGGACCTCCAACAAATGAGAACCCCCTTGCCAGAGAATTGGTTTCTTTGTCAAACTGCTCTTACTGTTAGCAAGTTTCTAGTAATATTCTATTGAAACGTACCTCCTTGTAAATTAAGCTTATTAGATCTAGTGTTTTTTTAAATATGTGACTGCCCTTCAGGCTTTTGAAGAGTACAATCATGTCCCTCTTCAGTCTTCTTTTCTACAGAATAAATATACCTAGCCTCTTCACACACACACACACACACACACACACACACACACACACACACAGACAAATTCCTCATAGGATATCTTCCAGACCATTGACTGTTCTTGTTGGCCTTTGGTGAACCTGTTCCAATTTCTCTATATCCCTCTTGAATTGTGGCACCTTTGTTAGGACTGAGAGAGCCAGCATGGTGTACACATGGACACATGAAGCTGCCTTATACTGAATCAGACCCTTGATCCATCCAAGTCAGTATCGTCTACTCAGACCAGCAGCGGCTGTCCAGGGTCTCAGGCAGGGGTCTTTCACATCACCTACTGGCCTAGTCCCTTGAACTGGAGATGCCGGGGATTGAACCTGGGACCTTTTGCATGCCAAACAGATGCTCTACCACGGAACCACGGCCACTACCCTGTGTAGTGGTTAAGAGCGGCAGACTCTAATCTGCAGAACCAGTTTTGATTCCCCATCGACCTCACAAGGTTCCGGTTGGGGAGGGGGGAGGGAAGGCGATTGTAAGCTGCTTTGAGACTCCTTACAGTAGAGAAAAGCAGGGTATAAAAACTAACTCTTCTTCTGTTATAGTAGAGATCTGTCTCATATGGAATAGGGTGAAATGATTACTTCTCATGATCTGGGTTCTATACTTTGGGGCAACCTGTTCCTTGTAATCAAGGCATCTATCAATAGCATGGCCCCTCAGTCTCTTACAGGCAGAATTACAGTTCTTAAGAGTGAAGTGTCCACTGGAAGTCAAACAAGGATGCTAGACGATTAAAACTGGGCAGCTCATTGCACTGCAAGGGATATAAGTGAATATCTTCAGAGACAGTCCCACAGTTACAGAACTTCTGCTTGGGCCTGAGTTTCTTCAAGAAAGTTTTAAGGAACTTTTCAGAAAACAAAGTCGTTTATCTGGACCGGCATTGTATGATTAAATGATGTTAACAATGTACTAGCTAAAGCCATGCCAATTTTGATGGGAGTGGGTAGGGTGGAATGTCCCATTTGGTTCTCTAAACCCAATAATCTATTTCTCTTCTCTAACTCCTCATTGTAATAATCATCATTGAGGCTACTGGCACAAGCAGAGGAGATGGTGGAACCAGGCTATTCAAGAGCTGGCCCAGTGTTCCCAAGTTGTGCGCGGTCTCTGGCCAACCTTGCCTCAGGCACATGTAAACACAGAATAGAAACACTCATCCAGATACTCAGCATTACAGTGCACACAGAGCTCTAGTTTCAGGTTTCCTACTCATATGTTTGCATATTCTCAGACTCTAGCCTTTCCTACAGGAAAAGTGGCCCAACCCATTTTGGTTGCCCTCTTCTGTACTTTTTTCCAGCTTTAACATATCGCTCCTGGTTGAATGAGTGCACATATGCTTGCTCTCTGTGTGAAGTGGACATAAAAACACATGTGTTAACATAAAAAAAAGTCAGCTGTGACTTGACACAACTTTCCACCACCAAAGTGTGAGTTCAGTACCTTGCTTCAGAACTAATTATTTATGGGCAGGTATTTTATGGCTTCTTCAATAGTGGGGTGCAATTTCTTTTGTATTATGAAGGAACACTTGCCATGTACATTCATAGGGTGATATCTCATCCTTCCTGGACATTAAAAGTGAGACAAGGTGCTATTGACTGGGAGCATATTGAATCATAGAGTTGGAAGGAATCACAGGGTCATCTAGTCCAACCCTCTGCACAATGCAGGAAATTCCAAACTACCTTCCCCTCCTCACACCCAGTGACCCATATTTCATGCCCAGAAGATGGCCAAGGTGCCCTCCCTCTCATGATCTGCCTAAGGTCATCGAATCAGCATTGTCATTTAAATTGTAACTAAAAGGTAAAGGTAAAGGTCCCCTGTGCAAGTACCGGGTCATTCCTGACCCATGGGGTGATGTCACATTCCGATGTTTATTAGGCAGACTTGGTTTACGGGGTGGTTTGCCAGTGCCTTCCCCGGTCATCTTCCCTTTACCCCCAGCAAGCTGGGTACTTATTTTACTGACCTCGGAAGGATGGAAGGCTGAGTCAACCTTGAGCCGGCTACCTGAAACCAACTTCTGTCGGGATCGAACTCAGATTGTGAACAGAGCTTGGACTGCAGTACTGCAGCTTACCACTCTGCACCACAGGGCTCATTCAAAATTGTAATTAAGGCAGGGCAAAAATGGTTTTTCAAAGTTTGACTGTCATTTTATGGAAAGCAAATATTCCTTTAAATGTTTCCTAAGGCACTTTAATCTTGGCCCAAACACACACACTTCAAAATTTTGCAGATAATTTTAAAGCAAATGGGACATATTGTCAAAGGCTTTCACGGTCAGAGTTCATTGGTTCTTGTAGGTTATCTGGGCTGTGTGACCGTGGTCTTGGTATTTTCTTTCCTGACGTTTCGCCAGCAGCTGTGGCAGGCATCTTCAGAGGAGTAACACTGAAGGACAAATGGGACATGTTTCAAGCAACAAATCCACACATTTATACAAGACAGGTTTTGAAAAAATACTGTCTGCAGTGTAATCCTATGCAGAGTTATCCCAGTCACAGCCCACTGGAATCAATGGGCTTAGACTGGAGTAACTGTACTCAGGACTGCACAGTTTAACTGGATTGCAGGATTGCATTTCCAAAAATGCTGTAAGCTTCCAGATGACACAAAGGGGAACTTTTCTTTGATGGAGAATTGTCCAATATGAATCGAGTCCTACAGTGTATTCCCAGGAATACTTGATTTTCAGTCTAGACCTGTTTGCTTTCCAGTGAATTGAGTCACATTGCTCCAGCTCTAGGCATACTTTAGAAATTCTTCTTATCTGAGTTTCTCCCAGGATCATGGAATTCTGAATCATCTCATATTCTTTTTGAAGTGGTGCCATTAGGAATGATGCATTGTTGTTTTGTATTTACAGATTAGAAAAAAACTGAACACTGTGCATGAGAAGTCGATTGCAAGTTTCCATTCCTTCAGTCGGCCCATATACATTTTCCCTTGCTGCAGAACTGATTGCCAGATTAAGACCATTTCTTTTGCCTTTCCTAGTTACAAAGGGGGGGGCATGTGGTGTGGCTTGCCAGGTATAACATGATACAACAATCATGAAGACACATTTTTCTTTTAAAAAGTTTTTTAAAACACCAAGATTTCAGTGTCTGCTGGAAATTACAGTTCCTGCAAGAAAGTGCATGTATGTGCACGTGCCATACTTATCCAAACACAACAGCCCACTAGCCATTGAACACTGAGTGAGCTGCCAAAGGAAGAGACCTAGGGTTGCCAGGTTCCTCTTCTCCACCGGCAGGAGGTTTTGGGGGAGAAGCCTGAGGAGGGCGGGGTTTGGGGAGGGGAGGGACTTCAATGCCATAGGGTCCAATTGCCAAAGGGGCCATTTTCTCCAGGGGAACTGATCTCTATCGGCTGAAGATCAGTTGCAATAGCGGGAGATCTCCAGGTATTACCTGGAGGTTGCCAACCCTAGAGACACCTCACTAGAAAGTTACAAAATGTGAAACATTAATGTCATAGAAGGGGGATCAATTAGGTGTTGATCAGCAGATGAGGAAGTGGCGGCTGGTGGAGCAACTGCAGCTAGCCTTGCCAACCTCCAGGTACTAGCTGGAGATCTCCTGCTATTACAACTGATCTCCAGCTGATACAGATCAGTTCACCTTCCCCTCTTCAAACCCCACTGTCCTTAGGCTCCATCCCAAAAACCTCCTGCTGGTGGTGAAGAGGGACCTGGCAACCCAAGCTGCAGCAGAGCAATATGTGACCACCTATGCACAGCTCTGACATAGACGGCCCAGGCTAGCCTGATCTCGTCAGATCTCGGAAGCTAAGCAGGGTCAGCCCTGGTTAGTATTTCAATGGGAGACCACCAAGGATTGGCAGGGTCGCTATGCAGAGGAAGGCAATGCAAGTCTCTTGCCTTGAAAACCCTACAGGATTGCCATATGTTGGCTGTGACTTGACAGCATTTCACACACACACGTGTATAGTTGTCATTCTTTCATGATCAAACATGTTTGAAGATGTATGATCACAGTCAGATGAATGGTGTGTTGAACACTCAGCTGTGGTGAGCCCAGCTTGCAAGCTCACCACAAGCTGGAGCGATGGATGACTGAAAATCTTTGCATCTCATTCTCCCCTCCCCCCCGTTTTGTTTCTTGTGTATCCTATTGTGGGCAATTATTTTGGATTGTAATTGCATTGTTCATTGATAGCCTTATGGTGTCAGGTTACATTGTTTTATATTCTGTAATCTGCCTTCAGTCTCAGTGAGAAAGGCAGGATATAGAGTAAATAAATAGATAAGCCACTTTGAATGCAGTGGCAGAAAGGTGGGCATATAAATAAAGTAAATACGTATCTATAGCCTGACTTTGCAGCTATCGGATATTTTTCTTAGCTTACTATTTCTCTTCAGGCACAAATGCCAAGGCATTGGAAAGAGGCCATAGCAAATGCTGAGGGTCTTGCCAGTCTGATAAAAGGAAATGAGAATTGTCCAATGTTTCAATTGTTGTATTTTTTGTGTGTGTTAATGATATGTTGTTGTTCTTTCAGGTCTGGTTTTAATAGTTTTAAAATCTGATTTTCTTAGGTATTTGTTTAATTTGTTAGCCACCCTGGTGGCCCTTGTGAGGACAGAAATGCTGGTTACAAATTTGGCAAATAAATTAATAAATGCATTCATGCTTCCAGTGAAATTCTTAGGAGTACTCTGAAAAAACAGGGCACACAGTCTATCCCACATAGGCACTGCATGTGTTATTTGTATGGGTGGCTGGAGGCATATATAGGTGATGGACATAGGGCTTCTATTGGAAATAATGGCTGGTCTGTGTGAATCAACATGAGAGCCATCTGGTGTTCAGAGTCAGGCAGCTGGCTATGGCAGGAGACATGGTCAGTGGATACAGTCCAAGGTCAAGCACAGATAATTCCAAGTCTGAAACGTCAAAGCAGGAGAGAGCAAATCCAAAAGGCGTGGTCAGGTTCTGTCTAAGAGTCAGGCTTGCAGAGTCCAACATATAACATGGCTACAAAGGCAGGTATGCAAGCAACGCATTGCTCCCACACAAGGCTCCCTTCACTGGCTGTTTAAACTGGGAATTATATTGCTGGGACAGATAAGCCAGCTGCAGTTAATTAGGTTGTTTCGGCCTTCTAATTCATCTGCCTCAATGCTGCAATCAGGGATTGATCCCCCTGAGCCAGCAATCTTGCACTTCTTCATCTCTCCTGAATTTCACATCTTAAATGCCTCCTTTGCTGCTCTACAGGCTCTGGTGACCCCAGAGGTGAGGCTGATGGTTAGTGGGGCTCAGGCCCGGCTTGAGTTACTGAGCTGGAGGGCTGAGAGCATGGTGCCACAGCTTCTGCCTCTGACCGTTCCCCTGTTACAACTTCTGCCAGTGAGCTCTCCTCTGTCATCAGCCCTGGGCTGGGACTGACTTCCTCTACCTCCTCCTCATCTGAGGAGGTGTCAGCAGTCTGTCCCATGACATCTGGAGAGAGAGGAAAGAAGTCTCCATTGAACCCTATTCTGTTTTCATTCCGTGTACACAGTTTCTTCCAGAGATGGACCATGCTCTTGGTTTGACTTCCTTATTTTTGTACAATTCAGATTAGAAATTTTTTTATAAAATAGGAACACTTCAGAGGTTCAATAGATGGAGTAGGAGGAGGAGAAGAGTTGGTTTTTATACCCTGCTTTTTCTCTTCCTTTAAGGAGTCTCAAAGTGGCTTACAATTGCCTTCCCTTTCCCTCCCCACAGCAGACATTTTGTGAGGTAGGTGGGGCTGAGAGAGTTCAGAGAAGACTGTGACTGGCCCAAGGTTACCCAGCAGGCTTGGTTCACCAGATTAGAGTCCACTGCTCATGTGGAGGTGTGGGGAATCAAACCTGGTACTCCAGATTACAGTCCGCTGCTCTTAACCATTACACCACACCATTATTATCCCTAATGAGCGCTGAGTACACTGTTAGTGCAATCCTAAGCAGAGTTACACTCTTCTAAGTCCATTGAAGTCATGGGTTTCAAGCTGTACACAGCTGCTATTACTGCAAGTTCCACATAAACAAATAAGGTACAGGATGGGCTTCATCCAAAAAAGTTCTATCAATAACCTATCAGTGCAGTACAGGATGGGCTTCATCCAAAAAAGTTCTATCAATAACCTATCAGTGCAAACCTAAGGACACTTTCCTGCAAGTAAACGCCATTGAATATACCCAAGTAAAATTCTGAGCACTCTTGCTTATGATGGCTATCTAAATAATAGAGCTAGGCAGGTAGCTGAAAAAGTGAGAGTTGTGTTACCAGGTCACAGAGAAGAATCAAAGGCACACGGATACAATGAGATGCTGTAACAAAATTTAAAAATACCATTTGGGACGCTGTGAACCAGAGCCTATTCCAAGGCTGCCGGGATGATTGTGCTCCTTACCCACACTGGTAATGAGTCACCTGGAGACCCATTCACAGTTTTGCATGCTGCAGTTCAAGAAGGATGTTGCCAAAGTGGAAAGGATGCAAAGGAAACATTCAGGAATGATAAAGGGTGGAAAGCTGTCAATCATGCTTGCCTGATGGGAAAGTTAAAGGAAATTTTAAAGAAAAATGTTTGAACTGTCAACCTAGCTATCCTTTAATGCTGACAGTTTAAGTATCTTCTTCAAATGAACATCAGAAAGGAAAGGGTGGACAATTATCCGCAGTATTCTCTGATGGTAGAACGAGAAGCAATGAGTTTAAACTAGGGGTTTTAAAAATATACATGCATTACTTACGTCAGCAGGTGAGTCCTTTACTTTATTCTGTTAGGACAGAGGGGCTTTTCAGTGGTGGCACCTTGCCTCTGCAATGCTTTCCTAGATGAGTTCTCTGTTTTCATTTTGTGTCCAGTTTCCAGTTAAGACCTTGTTTTTTTTTAAGTGAAGGTATGTTCTGGCTTAGCTTCTATGATATAGCGCTGCCGCTTGAATGATGTATCGTTGCTCTTTAATTTATGTTTGTAAATAGGCTTAATAGTATCTATGGCTTTGGTTGATTTTGCTTTTTAATGTTATCAGCGATCTGGTTTTAATTACTGTTTAATTGGATAATGATAATGGGGCTCGATGGCTTTTCGCCGGTAGGTTGCTTTGACAGCTTTGCGGGCAGAGAAGGCATCTAATACGTTTTATACACATACACAATGGGAAAAAACCTGCTTTGTTGGAAAATGAATTCCCAAATGATTTATGTTAAACAGAAAAGCTGGAAGGTCATGAGCTGGGGGTATAGGATATCCTGGTTAAGAGCGGGGGGTTTAGACTAACAGTGCTATGCTAAGCAGTTACACTCTTCTAAGTCCACTGACTTCAGGGGACTTACGAAAGGTATAATTTTCCTTGGGCTGCGCTGTAAATGACCCACTGTGTCATTTCCAGTGCAGTGGTTTCCAAGCAGTACCCCCTCGGCTATCAAAAGGAAAACTGGTGAATGCTCTTACATTTTCAGAAGAGAGTCTCTGCTTTATTACCCACTAGAGGGGAAAAAACTTCATCCCTGCCTTGAAATTGGGAGTCATCCAGAACCCACAGCTCGGCAGAGCTGGAAACGTTGCCGTCTGAACCCCACCCTGCCACCTAATCAGCCACTGAGCTATTAATAATAGCCATGAAAAACAAATATGTGGAGGCAAGGAAACTGTTTGTTACGTTCCTTCCATTCTCTTAAATACTATTTATGACTTAATGGACTTTACAATCACCTCCTTTTTGTTTCCAGTGGAATTTGCTTGGTTAATTTAAAAAAATTTTTTTTTTCCAGTTAAATATAAAGTTCAGCATGTCATCATTCTTTCTGTAGCCTTTAGGTAATGTCGTATCCCAGTCCTAACTATATCTCAGTCATATTAGCAATGACTTCAATATCGATTTCCATTTTACCTTTACAGTATATATTTAGTGACTGACTGGCATAGGATAAAAGGGTGACTCACCAGTGGATTGCCGCAACTGTTTTCTTTTGGGGTTGGATATCTTTTGGGGGTTGGATTTCTTTTTTGGGGGTTGGAATAATTTTCAGGCCAGAGGATGAACTGTAAGTAGGGTTGCCAGGTCCCTCTTCCCCACCAGCGGGAGGTTTTAGGTGTGGAGCCTGAGTAGGGTGGGGTTTGGGGAGGGACTTCAATGCCATAGAGTCCAATTGCCAAAGGGGCCATTTTCTCCAAGAGAACTGATCTCTAATGGCTGGAGATCAGTTGTAATAGCAGGAGAGTTCCGGCTACTACCTGCAGGTTGGCAACTCTAACTGTAAGTATTATGTGTGTGTGTGTAAAGTTCCGTCAAGTCGCAGCCGACTTATGGCAACCCCTTTTTGGGGTTTTCATGGCAAGAGACTAACAGAAGTGGTTTGCCAGTGCCTTCCTCTGCACAGAAACCCTGGTATTCCTTGATGGTCTCCCATCCCAATACTAACCAGGGCTGACCCTGCTTAGCTTCTGAGATCTGACGAGATCAGGCTAGCCTGGGCCATCCAGGTCAGGGCGTAAGTATTATAGGGGCCCACAGATTCTCATTTTCCCAAGTTCTCAAGAGGTGTTAAGAGGTTAAGAGAAGTGACAGAGGGGACCAAACTGATTTGAGCTAAGTTTACAAGAGATGGTAAAGGAAAACGGGGATATCCTTACATGGCGTAGTTGAGTAAATGATTCCTCTCCATCTCATTGGAGAAACAAATGAAAGTAACAGTGCAGTCCTAACGAGAATCATACATCGATGTCAGTATTTATCTAATAAATTTATATATGAATATATACATATGCCCCGTGTTTGCTCTGGGTTCAATAGGAAGGCTTAGAAGGGTGTAACTTTGCTTTTGATTGCTCTGAAAAGTCTCCAAACATATTTATAACTACAGTGCAAGTGGAGTCCCAGGAGGGCTTTGTATTATTGTCTATGGAGCATATTGGTTATTTAGGGATGCTATCACAGCTCCAGTCTTCAAAGTAAATATAATGATGTGATAAAATCATCACAAGGTGAGCTTCTACTGTGATTTTTTTTCTCTACCTAATCTTTCTATTTACTATTTCATTGAGAACAAGCTTTTAACTGGTCTACCCTGACACAGCAAATACCAACACCTGTTGTGAGGAAGTATATTCGAAGACTTCATGACAAGGAGGTTAATTTGTGGTGACTTTATTACATCAAGCATTTAAATCAATATGAAAAGAGGTGTTACGGTTTGGAAAAGGGGATTTTCATTCTGAAGGACTCGGCAGTGGGGCTATCATCTGAGATACACTCCTGGGCCATTTATGCAGGGCTGTTTCCCCGCGGTCGCCCCCGCCGATTGCTCCGGTGCTACATTTTGATTATGCATGCCTTCCCCGACCATCAGAGGTCGCCTCGCTCTCCCCGTGCGTTTTTGCGTGTTTTGCCCGCATTTTCCGGATTCTCGCTAAAACAACATCTGGAAAACACGAGCCAAACATGTGAAAACGCACGGGGAGAGCGAGGTGACCTCTGACGGTCAGGAAAGGCATGCAGAATCAAAAGGAAGCACTGGAGCAGTCATCGGGGGTGGGGACCACGGGGCCCTGGAGATGCAAGGAAATATGGTTCAAGACAGAGTCCATCCTCAAGGGTTCTATTTGAGGGAATGTATTCATCAGAGATATCCGTCCTTTCACAGACATGAAGAATAAGAAATCATACTGAACACATTGAGCATCTTGGCCCAGCACAAAGAACAAGCAGAGATATGGTAGTCACTGAAAATACCAGCGTAGAAAGGCTGTTGTGTGTGCCAAGAGCTGCGATGTGTTTTGTACTTGGCAAACTACTCCTACGTTCAAGGTAGGCAGTGTTGTGTAGGAGGAAAAGAAGTAAATAAATCTGGCCCAAGCAGCCTTTTTTATTTCAGGTATATGGAGGAAATGTGCTGTATTTGTTAGGCACTTAAAGGCTCATCTTCCCGATTCATTTTAGAACCATCAGAAGAAGAGCCAGTGTGGTGTAGTGGTTCAGAGTGGTGGTTTGGAGCGGTGGAGTCTGATCCGGAGAACCGGGTTTGATTCCTCACTCCTCCTCATGAGCAATGGAGGCTAATCTGGTGAACTGGATTTGTTTCCCCACTCTCACACACAAAGCCAACTGGGTGACCTTAAGCTAGACACACTCTCTCAGCCTAACCTACCTCACAGGATGTCTGTTGTGGGGAGGGGAAGGGAAGGTGATTGTAAGCTGGTTTGAGCCTCCCCTTAAGTGATAGAAAAAGTCAGCATATAAAAACCAGTTCTTCTTCTTCTTCTTCTTCTCAGTGAACATTTCAACGAGGCTGGCCAGTTCAGTGTTGAGGCTGATGGCTAAACTAGAAGTGATGCTGGGAATCCACTTAGCACGATTACAAGCTTCCACTATTAAAAACAACAACAACAACTTATTTATTTGCTTCATTTATACCCCAAGGGGAACCAGACTGGATTACAGCATTCTCCTCTTGTTTGTTTTATCTTCACAACAACCATGTGAGGTAGGTGAGGCTGAAATTGTGTGACCGCCCGGCCCAAGGTCACTTGGCAAGTTTCCATAACAGAGGAGGGATTCAAACTCAAGTCTCCAAGATCCTAGTCCAACACTCGATCCACTACACCATGTTAGCTTTTCTTTTAAGTTCAAATAATATATGGTGTGTGTATGAATCAGAAAAAAACAATGATATAGGATAGGGTGTTTAACTTTTCCCCTGTGCCTTTTTCCTAATCTAAATAACTCCCACCCCAAAGCTATTTCTTCTAAGGAGACAAAAATGTAATGGCTCGAATCCAGAGGTACCATTCCAACAATGTAATGGCAGTGTGGTGTAGTGGTTAAGAGCAGTGGGTTGGAGCGGTAGACTCTGATCTGGAGAACCGGGTTTGATTTCCCCATTCCTACACATGAGCAATGGAGGCTAACCTGGTGAACTGGATTTGTTTCCCCACTCCTACACACGAAGCCAGCTGGGTGACCTTGGGCAAGTCACTCTTTCCCAGCCCCATCTACCTCACAGGGTGTCTGTTGTGGGGAAGGGAAGGTGAATGTAAGCGGGTTTGAGTCTCCCATAAATGGTAGAGAAAGTCGGCATATAAAAACCAACTCTGCTTCTTCTCCTCCTTCTCCTCCTCCTCTTCATGATGCAAGGGCACTACCAGTGGCAGAGGTCAATTTTTGCCTATTTCCCTTTCCACTGTACAGCCCCCCTTTGCCCCTCCATGGGCAAAGTGGGCTACTGCAAGAAAGGGGAGGAAGGGAAACCTGCTTTGCCAGCTTAACACTGTTTGCAGCGCTTGGGATTCAGCTCAAGTATTCGTGAAGGATATCTGTACTTTCCCCTGTGACAGGCTAATAGCACCTTTGAGGTGTGATTTGATTGGCCAAACAGCACAAGGGTAAAGGATTAGGCATTCCTCCCCGGTGCTGTTTCTCTAGGTCCTCTTTCCCTGGCAGATATTTCAAATTATCCCCCAGGATTTCCTGATCTCCCATAGTAAGTCCGGAAGTACTGATTCCGGATCGAGCACCACTGACAGATGAGGTAGAAAGCAGCCGATAAAGCAGGATACCAAAAAAGGTCTAAGATGGAACACCCAGTCCCTCAACCAGGCTTGTGCAAATTGTTCTAAATACAGGACAGAACCTTGTTTTGAATGCAAAGCACCCTGCTCAGATGTAGATGCCAACTTTGCTCTATGGTCTAAATATAGGTAAGAGAGTATAGCTAAGCCTGAACCTTCCATTTTTAAAAAAGCTGCTTAATATTCTGAGAATTTGCTGTGCTGAACAGGGTACATTCCTGTCCAGTTCAGATAGCACATATAGAAAGGAACAGTATTTCATCAAACTGTGACGCTAGCTTTTTTCTAGGTACTGACAGACTTACCTATCAGCCATAGGAAGTATCCCTGCTTCACTCTCCAGAGTATATTCTGATTTATGTGTAGGATTTCCTTGCAGATATAGGGGACTGTGCTCCCCTGCTAAGATCATTACACTAGTACCACAAAGAAGACCCCAGGTCTCATACTGTTAAAAATAAACCGATCCTTTTTCATGAAAAATTATATGGTTACAAAGTTAATATTTGCGCCAATCACTTCCCTTTGTGGATGTTTCTATAATTACCATTTAAGTACAAACATCCTCCCTAAACATAAAAAAGGGATTCTTGCTCCTGTGAAAGACTCACGAAGCTACAAATTGTTATCAAATTTTTAAATGCCTTTCCCCGTAAATAAATTCTTGAGGACTTGCATAACCAATGCATAAGCATGTACATATTAAATATGGACGCTGACCATGAGATTATCAAAACGGGAAACTGAACACTAACAGCTGAACGGGTTGATTTAATCTGCAAATCAGGAAACCACCAGCATGCTATGCAACCCCCAGAAAATCTTTTATAATCTTTAAATTAAAAAAAAAAAAACGTTAGTAAGTCAGACTCTGCACTTTAAACAGGGATCAGTCCATATTTATATATTTTCTTTTATAATTTGTATACCCTGCATTTCTTCTGTGCTTTGTTCTCAAGGTGGTTGGTGTTGCATGAGAAGATACGGTTTTGAACCTGTGTTTGCATAAGCTGATTCAGGAAACTATTATGGCCATTTATTCATGGAAGGTTTTGCCTTGGATTTGCCACTCTCTGGATGCACCTTTTCCCCATCCGAATTCCCAAAACCCTGCATGGGGGCCTATTGTATATCGACGCGGGGGGGGGGAGTGCATCTAAAGAGTGGTAAACCCAAGGCACAACCTCCCATGCATAAATGGCACGCGTGGGAAGTTTTGCCTTGGATTTGCCGCTCTCTAGACGCACATTTCCCCCATCCAAATTCTCAAAACTCAACAATAAGCCCCCGGGCAGAGTTTTGAGAATTCGGATGGAGAAAATGTGCATCTAGAGAGCGGCAAATCCAAGGCAAAAACCTCCCGTGCATAAATGGCCTATGGGACAAGTTTATTCCCCCCCCCCCGGTTTTGCCTAAAGAGCTTTGATTACGAGTACTATAAAGACTCGTCCCTGCGTACTGGTGCGCCTGACATATAGGCTCCGAACCAATTTTCTGAACTTCGCGAGGCGAAAGGGGAGCATGGGGCCAGTTATGCATGGGAGTTTTGCCTTGGGTTTGCTGCTCTCCCATGCGCTCTGCATGGGGGCTGATTGTTGAGTTTTGAGAATATCGATGGGGGGGGGGGAAGAGTGCATCTAAAAAGTGGTAAACCCAAGGCACAACCTCCCGTGCACAAATGGCATGCATGGGAGGTTTTGCCTTGGGTCGGCCGCTCGCTAGATGCCCATTTCCCCCATCCAAATTCCCAAAACTCAACCATCAGCCCCCCTGCAGAGTTTTGAGCATTCGGATGGGGGAAATGGGCATCTAGAGCGCGGCACATCCAAGGCACAAACCTCCCATGGCGTAACCGGCCTGAAAAAGCCGCGGCGGAGTTTCTGGAGGCAACGCACCGCACAAAGGCGTCCGAGGAGCGCCGCGAGAAACCGCTTGCGGGATGCGAGGGGCTCGACTGCCGCCTTGTGGCCGGTCCCGGCTTCTAGAGAAAGGCCGCTGCTGACTTGGGCGGACGGGTGCCGTCCCCAAAGTTCAGCCGCCGCGCTCAGCCTTCCTCGGGATGTTTCTGCAGCGTTTCTATCAATGAAATAGTAGGAAAGGGCCAGAGTCCAGGAGCACCTTAAAGACTAACAAAAATATTTCCTGGTAGGGTGTGAGCTTTCGTGAGCCACAGCTCACGTCTTCAGATCTGAAGAAGTGAGCTGTGGCTCATGAAAGCTCATACCCTACCAGGAAATATTTTCGTTAGTCTTTAAGGTGCTACTGGACTCTGGCCCTTCTTCAGATCTGAAGACGTGAGCTGTGGCTCATAAAAGCTCATACTCTACCAGGAAATATTTTTGTTAGTCTTTAACTTGCTACTGGACTCTTGCCCTTTTCTACCGCTGCAGACAGACTAGCACGGCAACCCACCGAGAATTATCAATGAAATGAATTGGGGGGAGAGGCCGTCCATTTTTCCAGCGTGACGTTTCCTCGCAGCAAGGCAGACATCGCACTGCGAGCGACAGAAATTGCCTGTGAATTTGATGGACTGTTGAACATTAATAGTGGCGGAGAGGGGCTTCTTATGGCAACCACCAATATAGGAATCATGAAAACATAAGAAAACATCAGAAAAGCCCTGCTGGATCAGACCAAGGCCCATCAAGTCCAGCAGTCTGTTCACACAGTGGCCAACCAGGTGCCTCTAGGAAGCCCACAAGCAAGACGTCTGCAGCCTGTATTCCTGCCTGTGTTCCACAGCACCTAATATAATGGGCCTTCTCTGATTCTGGAGATAATAGGTATGCATCTTGACTAGTATCCATTTTAACTAGTAGCCATGAATACCCCTTTCCTCCATGAATCTACCTGTCCACACCCCTCTTTAAGCCTTCCAAGTTGGCAGTCATCAATCACCACATCCTGGGGCAGGGAGTCCCACAATTTAACTATGTGTTGTATGAAAAAATACTCAAAGAATCAAAATATGGGGCTTGCTCAGGCATTAAAAAAAATCTGATGTCTGATTAGATCAATTTTAGCTTAGTTGTTGAACAGCTGTAACCAAAGATACGTATTGAAGCCAAGTGCCCATTCCTTGCTGGTTCGTCTTCGGCTGAAATTCCTCAAGGAGAGTCACACAGACAATTCCTCCTCATTGATTAATTAAGACTGAAGAAGCCAGAGGGTTATGAACAGTAATTGAAGTGAGGTTTATTTTTATTTTATAACCAAGCTTCTTTAATAGAAGTGGAATTCTTTGTTATCTGTATGTTGCCCACGTAGGTAGCTCCCCCCCCCCATCAATCCTATGTAAAGAGCACTCCAATGTACAGATGAGGTTGTAGTGGATTAAAAAAAAAGTTTAATCTCCAAAGAAGACCTAGCTTCATTGAATTAGACATTGTGTGCAAATGCCCGGCAAAGTCCTGTTTCTTATTGGAATTGGTCCAGAAATTCTGCAGGTCTTTGAAATTCTGATCTTTGCTTCCCTTTGATTCCACAAAATATTTGCCGAAAAGACTTCAGTATACCCTGTGGCATTATGGATAAACTCTGTGTAAGGTCACCTACCTTGTCCGTCGGCACGGGTTCCGTGGCGTTGCTGTGCCCCAGCTATTTTCCTCTTTCCTCTAGGTATCTTTAGCTTTCCTCCTCTATGTTTCCCCTTTCCGTCTTACTCCCTAGACGCTGGGCCTCAGTTACTGGAGTCATGGAATGCCGCTCACTTCCCTCTTCTGACTCAAAGTCTCTGTGCCAGCCTGTCACAGCCCGTCCGGGCTCAAGGCTACAGACCCAGCTCCTCCTCGGCCAGCGTCTTTCTACTCTATTTCTACAGTGTCCCCTTTACTAACTGCCCCACCCTCCAATTAACTACACCTGGTTTCCCTGAGTTCCCTCCTCCAGGTTGTCCCCCTTGATCTCCATCTTGTACTCCAGAGGAGATCTCATTCTGCCCCTGTTCTCTTCTTCTATTCTCGCCCTTGCTTTGGGTTGCCTGTTCCTCTGGACTTAACCTGCCCGTTCCTTCTTCCCTTTCGTTCTGTTCCTCTTCTTTGCCTCCACTTTGTTTCCCCTGCTGTTCCTCCTGTTCTCTGCTCTTCTCCAATCCCCCACCCCACCACCGAGTAGCAGACTCGCCCGGGTTCTCTTCCTCCTGAGAAGTGCCAGGAGCGGCACACTCTGGTTATCATTTGTTCACACGTTTGGATTGGGGAAGGGAGGATGTTCACAACTGATTTGTATTTACCAGCTGTCCATCTGAATTTAATGGGTTTTTTAAACTCAGGAGATTCCTTTTGTCATTTCTTAATTTACTTCCCATTCATTCTCAATGTATTAGGCCAGCGGTTTCCAACCTCTTTGAGTATGAGGACCCCTTTTTAGCATCAAATATTTCATGACCCCCCATAGTATCTGTACTATTAGCATCCACTGATTGAGGAAAATGCATAATGACAAAATGATCCAAATGACAATGCTTAATGCGTACGTGGAGTCAAGGACCCCTTGCAAAAACTCCATGCCCCCCCCAGGGGTACCTAGGCCCCTGGTTGGGAACCACTGTATTACTCTAGGAGGGAAAATTGCATAATCATCACACAGTCATACTTATTGCATTAGCTAATAAGTGTATATAATATAAAATATTTAAAACATTTGCTTAGATCAGCAAAGAGAGTGCTAGCTTGTGCCTCAAACTGGCATCCTTCGTCCCTAAAAGATATCCCCCTGCCTTTTCCTTATATTGGGTTGGATCCAGCCAGCCTTTCAGTTGGCTAAAAAGGAATGAGGGCTCCCCTTTGACCACCCAAAAATGCTATGCTGTGGATCAAGGGAACTGTGTAGACAAAAGGCATGTTACAGGAGGCTGTGATAAGGAAGGGAATTAGGCAAGGTTGAGTGAAAAGCTGGCTGGATCCAGCCCAATGTCTACTGTAACACAGTAGAAAAGAGCAAAAGTCCAGTAGCACCTTAAAAACTAACAAAATTTCTGGCAGGGTATGAACTGAAGAAGTGAGCTGTGGCTCACAAAAGCTTATACCCTGCCAGAAATTTTGTTAGTCTTTAAGGTGCTACTGGACTCTTGCTCTTTTCTACTGCTGGTGACAGACTAACACGGCTGCCCATTGCGATTTATTTACTGTAATACAATACAGGATGAGAGTATGTGATCCATCCATTGTCCTGCCTCTAGAGGTTTGGGGGGTGGAGTTGAGGCACTGTGCAGTACAGTGGCACCACAAAACATTTTGTAATTATGCAGATGTTATTAGGAAGAGGGAAAGAGACATGGGTTGACAACCCTAGTTGACATGCAGTTCTAACAGAGCCATCCTAAGCCAAGTTATGGCCTTCTTAGCCCACTGACTTCAATGTGTTTAGAAGGGTATAACTCTGCTTAGGACCGTACTGTATGCCTCCAATAAGATCTAATCCCAGCCATGGTCTCCACTAATGCTTAGTAGCTATTCAAGTCATGAATAAGTTCTGTTGAAAGTGATGGGAATTTAACAAATACTGCCGGTGCAATCCTATGCTAAATCTCATTTACTCAATTGAGTTTACTTCCTGGGAAATGTTCTTAGCATTACAGCCTATTTTAAAATAGAGGTCCCTTCTAGAAACGAGTGGATATGATTCTGTTTCTTTTTGATCCCCTATGTTGTCACTGTATCAGTTTTTGGCCCTTCTCATTTTCATGGCTGCTGTGGAGGATTCTTTTGCTCCCTTTACAGCATTTTTAGGCCATTCATGTGCTATTTATATGCCATTTATGTGTACATGCCATTTTTACATGACATATTCATAATTGACACAAAGGTGATATTGAAAAATGTGAAAATATAGACTCTTAGGTTTATATATTATAAAAGAGAAGTGGAATTTGGCCTTGCTGCTTTATCCCTAGACTTTCTTGGTGCCATTATTTTACACTCCAGGGCAGAGATGCTCTATTGCTGCTTTCAGGTAAAAGCAAAACATGCATGCACATTTTGTACCAATGTGCATTTGATAACTTCCATGTACACCTTGACGATCACTGGTTCATAACCACCTCTCTCCGGAGTGCTGTTAAAACCAAGGCTAAGATAGGAATGGCAGACACTAGCCCTGTTCACAAGTTACAATTAACTCAAGTTAAATCTGTGTACAGTATTCACTTGATTTTTCTTTATGCATGTGTTGAGTAATTCTCATGTTAATGTATAAACAGCTGAACGTTTGATTGAAACCCCAGATTTATCCAGTATTGGTCTCCAGTTTTATTTGTAGAGTGAATGCTCATCAGCTCTTTCTTACAAACAGATGGATGCACATATAGATAACAATAACAGTAACAGTAAAAGTGACAGTAACAATAACAGTGTGTATGTGTGTGTGTGTGTGTGTGTGTGTGTACCCCCCTCCCCTGGCAAATTGGGCTTTATGTGCGTTGACTGTAATGTGAACTGAACCAAACTGAAACTAGAAGGGTATGCTTGCTAGTTATGCTTGACAGCCAGTGTGGTGTAGTGGTTAAAAGTGGTGGAGTGGTGGACTCTAATCTAGTAGAACCGGGTTTGATTCCCCACTCCTCCACATGAAGCCAGCTGGGTGAACTTGGGCTAGTCACAGTTCTCTCTGAACTCTCTCAGCCCCACCTACCTCACAGGGTGTCTGTTGTGGGGAGGCGAAGGGAAAGTGATCGTAAACCGGTCTGATTCTTCCTTAAGTGGTAGAGAAAGTCGGCATATTAAAAACCAACCCTCCTTCTCCTTCTCCTACTCCTCCTTCTTCTATGGATGATCCCAGAACTGGATCACATTAGAAACTATCAAATAGCAGGAGGAAACCTACACATTTGGTTCTCTTTTCTATAAAAACAGAATACTGTAAAATGTAGTTAGTAAGCAATAGAGTGCAATCCTATGTATGTTTTCTTGGAAATCAGTCCCAGTGAGTTCAACGGGCTTCCTCTCAATAAAGTGTGCATGGGGTTGCGGCCATAATTCCTTATACATTTTTGAATCTTCTAGGAGCTTTCATTAAAAAACCCAGCGTCTTGGCACAATATACAGTACAGCAGCAATAAAACACAAATTTTGAGAAGTGCTGGCATTTGAGAAAAATGTCACAGTTTCCCAATCATATCCAAACTGATAAGTCTTCAAGATGTGTTTCCTATTAGAAAATGATTTCTTAGGGGTCTTCCTGCTGAGTCACTACAACTTGGATTGAATTGGTCATTTTCGAGAAAGCCACTATAGATTTCTGGCTCCCACAGAGTCCTAAACATGTTGCTTTAAAAAAAATATCAGTACCCAAGTCAAATAATGGAAAGCTGTAGCAGGAACAGGATTTAAGGTCTTCCAGCTTCATTTTCTGTCTCTTCTTACTAGAAATTAATGATAGGCATTCCACGCTTGCATCTGTGAGTCAATTTAGATAACCAGCTTCTCAATAGGATTTTCTACTGTGGTTGCTCAGTCCTTTGTAAACGTCATGTCCCCCCCCCCCCCCAACCATGCACTATCATGCAAGGTGGAAGTGTGTGTCTTTAGCCAGTGATCAGGCATCCTCACATTTCCAGCATGGTTCAATAATCATTTATATTAATAATCTATGGGTATATTAATAATCTGGGGGTGGGGAGACAGCATGATATAGCCCAATCTTGTCAGATCTTGAAAGCTAAGCAGGGTCGGTACTTGGAAGGGAGACCTCCAAGGAAGGCTCTGCAGATGAAGGCAATGGCAAACCAGCTCAAGCATTTGCCTTAACCAGCTCAAGCATTTGCCTTGAAAGCCCCTTGATGGGGTCACCATAGGTTGGCTGTGTGACTTGACGGCACTTTGCACACATGCACACTGACATTGAGTGGGGAAATTACTCTTCTAAGCTACAGAGTTTCATGATTAGAGTCTTATTTGAAGAAAGAGTTCGTTCTGCAGAGATGGTATGCATAACAAAAGAACCATAAAAAGCCAAATCAAGTAAATAATCCATGGTGAAAATGGGGGAAATTTCAAGATCAGAAGAAGAACCTAGATCATTCCCTTAGATTTCCAAAACTGTGCAATTGGTGGACTGAGTTAGACCTGCATTGCTCTACAGGACCAGGCTGAAAAGCATTAATTAGAATGCCCACATTTCTCAATTAAAACTAAAACACCATTTCCCATATTCCATGCCATCTAACCTATTTTCATAAGTGCAAAAATTTTGTTTCACAGGTTTTAGTCTATTGGGCTGTTAGCAAGCAATATATTAGGCCCTCTTTAGGAATTAGGGTTGCCAAGTCCCCACCTCTGCACCGGCAGGGGATGGAGGGTACAGTTGCCAGATCCAGGTTGGGAAACTCCTGGAGATTTGGGGATGGGGCCTGGGGAGATCAGGGACCTCAGTGGGATACAGTGCCATAGTAGTAGTAGTAGTAGTAGTAGTAGTAGTAGTATTTGTTTGTTTAGCCATAGGCCATTCCAAAACTTCCTTACATAATACAAAAAACTTAAAATGATATTAAAAAAAGATTAAATTACAACAGTATGCAATTCCCTGGTAAAATCAATTACATACGCAATCTCTGTTAAAATATTATTATGCAAAAATTTTCTTAATAACTGTAAGCACTTGTTCCATAGGATTCCCAATAGCCACACCAGGAGACTAGTAGTCCAAAAGAGTTGGTTTATTGGTAACACAGGTAAGCAGAGCTTAGAAATCGAAAGGCAGCAATGAGGGGGGAAATGGCATGCACTTGATTATATGAGAACACTACAAAAGCAGGCACAATACAGTCTCATGAGATAATACCAAACAGCTTAAAAACACCACGTTTCCCCCGAGTCTTCTTGGCCCTGGGAAGCATAGCGAAGCTAGCAGTTCAGATAAGCAACCTTGGAATCCGAGCCGAAACAAATGTTCAAAGGCCGCCAAGGCTGCCAGAGTTCAAAGACAGCCTGACAATAACTTCAAGAGCTCTAATCTTCCTGGATGCAATAGCAAATTGTGATATTCTAACGGTTACATGCGAATCAGAGTCAGAAAGTAGGAATATCAATTTATCCAATTCAGAACAAAAAGTTACTCCCTTCAGGATTCCATCCAGAAATTTGGCTCTAGGCTCACTATACAGTAGACATATTAACACATAGTGAAAGATGTCCTCCAATGATGAGGATCCACAAGTGCCATAGAGTCCACCTTCTAAAGCATCCATTTTTTCCAGGGAAACTGATCTTGGTAGTCTGGAGATGAGCAGTAATTCTGGGGGATCCCCAGGTCCACTTGGAGGCATCTCTGCAGTGAGTTCTTCCCTTCATCCAGGAATACTGACAAGAGTTAACACATTAGAAGTTCTTTCCACCCATAGCTGCTGCAGGACTAGAATATGACATGGAATGTCATTGGGGAATTATACAATGGGGTGCCACTGTCTCTCATGATGTGTACTCTCGGAATTAAGGAAGGAAGTGCTTGCCATGGGGATGCCATTTTCAAAAGTATCAACTAGTTCAGCTCTGACTTGTACAATCTTAACTAGAGTAGGATGTTTGAACAACCAAATAGTTCTGCACATGTCCAAACCTCAAACTTTCAGAATTGAAAGCTTATGAAGACGCTCCTTTTGTCTCTACCCAACATTCTATAAAATTGAATGACTTAGCTCAGCAGACAGCCATAACTCATGAACAAAGAGATACGATCAACTTTTCACAGTTACCTCAGCGTGCAACAGGTTTCTTAAGAAGAAATATTGGTTCCATTTGCCATTAAGCATTACTCAGAGCTTCATTTGGCTTGCCGATTTAAAAAGGTTTAGCATATTCAACACTCAGACCGTTAGGGTTTCGGGAAGGCCTCAACATAATGTCATTAAATGTTCAACAATGACTTGAAAATAAGTAGCTTTTGGAAGTTATATGTCTTTGAAGTCTCATTAATTAGTCATATCACCAGGAATGTATGGCTAAAGTAAATTACAGTGTTTAAAATATCTACTCTTTCAATGTGAAAAATGAAAGAATCCAGCTACCTTGTCTTTATACTAATGAAGATATTATTAATTGGTTTAGCAAAAACATAGATCTAACCATAATGTGCAACAGTTATTAAAGATAATTAACTACAGATCATTGGTTTGAAACATCTAGTCCAAAATGATTTCTGAAGGGCACATTATTCTATGAGATAAAATAATTAAATTTCTAACTGCTGCATAAGACAACTGTGCCATAATCTAGTGTTTTAATTTCTTTTGTTCTATTCTCACGGCGCTCTTCTGTTTTAGATTTTGAAAACGTTACTCGTGTTACACTGCGAACAGTCTCTACAAGTGTGTTAGGCCCAAATGTTTCATGTCGGAGGAGAAATGATTGAAAGAAAGGATTAAAAAAGACAGCCTTACTAATGAAACACACACACACACACACAAAGAGAGCTACTTCTTTTTTTTCCCCTCCGAGAAATGAAATGAAGATAAATAGAGGGCCGGAGACAGTCTTGCCCTAAAATATTCAATATGTAAAATGGCCACACATCTTGCCCAAGCAATCATGTTTCAAGAAAAGAGAGAGAGCCAGGAGTGTAAACTCTGCCAAATATTTGTGCATTGAAAGATACTGGAATTGCCCGAATGGAATATAAGATAAAATAAAACAAGCAGTGTATTATACTGACTGAAGCACTTGAAGTGAAGGAAGCTTACCGGTATATAAAAAATACATTTTAAGCCCTACCTTTCTAAATATAGCCACTCTCCAAAACAATAATATATTTTATACATTAAAAATAATTGCTTTGAAAAAATATGCCCGGATGATATAGATTACAGATAATTATAACTGCCTATTGCTATATTAATTAAAGGACACAATTTTGGCCCCAGATTTACAGCCGCCTTGAGACTTAGGAGAAAGGAGATATATATATATATTCTTTTAACAAATACGTTTTCATATAAAATACCAAATCTACATATTACTTGAAGGTGACTGTAATTGAATTTAGACTCACTTACTTCCACCTAATGACTCAGATCAGCGCATTGCTTCATGTGCACGCAAGAAAAATTGCAGGAAGCAAAACATCCTCAGGTTCTGGATATTAAGGGCAGGAAAATACCATATCCAAATATCAAGCAATATTGATTCCAGAAATTATCCTACTAAACCTGTTCCTTTGATAAGCAGCCCATGAGGGCATTACAAGTAAGGAACTGGCCATCCTACACACTGTTGCAATAAGGGAGACCTTTTCAATCTTTTTTTAAAAAATATACCACTTTAAATGGCATTTTCAAAGTCATGTACACATTTGGAAATGATAAGAAAGCCAACAAGAAACAGAGAAACAGCTCCACTATACTCGACTTGCACGAAGGGGTCAGTTTGTAGAGTTGCCAGGTCCCTCTTTGCCATTGGTGGGAGGTTTTGGGGGCGGAGCCTGAGAAGGGCGGGGTTTCGGGAGGGGAGGGACTTCAATGCCATAGAGTCCAATTGCCAAAGCAGCCATTTTCTCCAGGTGAACTGATCTCTACCAGCTGGAGATCAGTTGTAGTAGCAGGAGATCTCCAGCTAGTACCTGGGGGTTCACAATCAAAATATCACCAATACTGTAAAGTAGGTTAAGCAAGGTAACAGTACTAGGCTTTAAAGTAATATGAAACACGATTCAAAACTAGTATAAGTGTAGAGCAACCTGGGGGTTGGCAACCCTATCAGTTTGGCTTCATTCTGCCTCCTTCTTCAGAATCCTGTTTCACAGCACAAAAAACTTTTCAGGAGGCTCCCTGATCTCCGATAGTTAGGGATGTCAACCTCCAGGTGGGCCTGTAGATCTCCTGGAATTAAAACTGATCTCCAGACAACAGAGATCGGTTGCCCTGGAGAAAATGGATGCTTTGAAGGCTGTTCTCTATGGCATAATTCCCTGCTGAGTTCCCTCCCCTCCTCAAACCCTGCCCTCCCCAGGCTCCACTCCTAAATCTTCAGGAATTTTTCAACACAGAATTAGCAACCCTACCAATAGTAAGTTGGTGGGGCGAGTAGGATGCAAGGTCTGCTGGGGGAAGGGGAAGGGGAAGAAGGTACACTTCCATTATACGCTTCCATTTTAAGGAACAGGAATCCATCCCACAGGTTTTATTTTCCCTCCCATGTGAATTTGTCTTTGAAATAATATAAATGATCAGCATGCTTTTCAGTGCAATCCTTAAGAGGGGTGAATGGGCTTAGGGAGCCAACTAGGATTGCCAACCTCCAGGTTGATACCGGGTTCCCATCTTGGGATCTAGTTCTACATCTATAAACTCTACTTGGTCCCGGCAGAAGATTGTGTCCCCTCCGCATGGAACACGTCTCCAGGCTTTCGTTTCCGCTAAATGAACAGCATGAACTTGTGCTGGGGCGCATTCACTCTCCGGCTTTTTGGCTTGAATTCCTATGCCACGGCAAGGATTGAATGCAGTTTCATTATTGTTTCGGGACTTTCACTACAAGATGTAGCTATGTATTTTTGATGTATATTTGGAGTATTCCTTGTATTACATTGTTGCTGCAGCCATCAGTGCTTGTCTGTTTTGCTTAACCTCCAGGTACTAGCTGGAGACCTCCTGCTATTACAACTGATCTCCAGGTGACATAGATCGGTTCACCTGGACAAAATGGCCACTTTGGCAATTGGACTCTTATGGCATCGAAGTCCCTCCCCTCCCCAAACCCCACCCTCCTCAGGCTCAACCCCAAAAATCTCCAGATATTTGCCAGCCCGGAGCTGGCAACCCTGGAGCCAACTGACCCTTACGCTGGCATATCTCCAAGATCTTGGAGATACACCAGAGTAATGGCCAGCTACGCTGGCACAGGCCCCCAGTACCACTGCACTGCTCTCAGGCACTGGTGCTGCTGTGTGGCAGCTCAGGGTTCTGGGCTGGCCTTGTTGTGGGTGGATCGTGGGGTGTGACCAGAGTTAGCCCACTCCCGAATTCCTTTCAGCCTGGGAATGCCCCCTGACAGAAGTGCAAAGTTGTGCCAAGAAAAAAGGGGGCACAGCTCATAGGCGGCCATGAAAGGCAAAAAACAAGTTCTCTCCCACTGCCACGTCCACACCCTTGAAGCCCCAAGCAACTCTGGTTGCTGATTAATGGTGCCACCAATCACCTCCCTCCCCTGCAGTGGCCAAGCCCCCTCCTCAGCATCCAATCACGCACCCCAGCCCTAACCCCCCCAAGGCAGCTTAATTTGAATGCCCACATTCCTCAATCAGTGCCCCACAACTCATGAGGTAGGGCGTGTGGCATGGGATGCCGTCTGACAGCTCCCTGCCATGCAGACTTAGAGCAAGCGCCAAGGCTCCTTTGGGGCCAGAAAAGCATTTGCATTGGACGACTGTCTCTTGGTGGTGGAAAGAAATGGTGGTCAATTTTGGGAGGTCTAGCACTATAGAGGTAGGGAAGGGCCAAATAGGTCCCAGCAACCCCGGCTCCATTTGCGTATGCTAATGAAGGGACAGAGCGACAGAAAGCCACAGCGTTTGAGCTTCGTAGGGGGCCGGGGCTGCATCGCAGAGGGACGGGTCAGCTCAGAACTAGGTTTTGCCGACCATCCCAAATGATTGGGAAGACCTTTGGAACAAGCTCTATGGGTTCACAGTACACAGGTGGATCCTGTCAGCCCTGTTCTGCTTGTGTGGGGGTGAAGCAGGTGGCATCGTCCGCTAGAAACTCCTTGCTGCCAGCATTTGCGTTGGATGACTGTCTTTTGGTGATGGAAAGCAAAGTTGGTCAATTTTTTGGGGGGGGGGGTCTAGCACTACGGAGGCTGGGAAGGGCTAAATAGGCCGCAGCAACCCTGGGCCCATTGAGCCTGCTAACGAAGGGACAGAGTGAGAGAAAGCTGCAGAGGTTGGACTTTGTAAGAGGCCGTTAGCAAAAAGGATGAGTGCCGTGGCCATCGCGTGGGTCAAACTGGCACTCTTGGTAAAAACAAAAAATGCGGTTTCTGTGGGTGGTGGTCCAGGTTCCAGCCACCTCTATTTCATCCCGGGGCTCGGTGCCCTCAGAGGTAGGAGCACCCACCCTTTGTGCGGTGGATGCTCAGGACTGCACCGTGGAGGGATCAGCCATCCGTACAGACGCGTGGTTCATTTCACGCCCTGGATGGCTGGATGCTCAGGAAAAATAAATCCATGTCCTGGCGAAGCAGAATATTTGCTGTTCACAGAATGCGGGAATTACTGGCTCTGAAGTCACTGTCTCCCCATCCCCTTTTCAAGGCAACTAAACTATATATATATATATATATATATATATATATATATATATATATATATATATATATATATATATATATACACACACACACACACACACACACACACACACACACACACACATATATATATACACATACATATATATACATATATATATATATATATATATATATATATGTATGTGTATGTATATATGTATGTATGTGTATATATGTATATGTATGTGTATATATGTATACGTATATATATAAATAAACAGATCAGAGAACCCTGGAGGGGACCTTAGAAGGCCCTTCTGTCTGCCCCGCAGGGGTTCCAGCAATCATCCTGGCATCCTGTGTTTCCCTGTGTCATCTGGCTCAGGGTGACATATGGCTGTGCATCGGCTTGTGGCTGGAGTGGACAGAGCAGCAGCTTGCAGCTTCTCTCCCCCAAAGCCCTTGCCCATGTGCCTGCAGCCAAGCTGTGCAGATGCCAAGCTGAGGGGACATTATTGGGAGTTGGTCATCATACTCAGCCTGCCCTGCAGATGGCGACTTTCCCCAATTGTTGCAGGGGCAGTGTGGGGCCTGGCATGGGAAAGGGAGACAGTGGTGTGTCAAGGAGGTGGTGAACCCCAACAAATGATGGAAAGACAACGAGGCCAAACTTATCCTGTAGTTGCTGGGTCATCTCTTACCCAGGCCACCAGAGGTTCAGCACCCCATAGGGTAGCCTGGTGGTAGGTAGGGTTGCCAACCTCCAGATGCTAGCTGGAGATCTCCTGCTATTACAGCAGATCTCCAGCCAATAGAGATCAGTTCCCCTGGAGGAAATGGCCGCTTTGGCAATTGGACTCTATGGCATTGAAGTCCCTCCCCTCCCCAAACCCTGCCCTCCCCTGGCTCCACCCCAAAAACCTCCCACCAGTGGCGAAGAGGGACCTGGTAGGGCACCTCCTGCACTAGATGTGCCCCCATACCTGCTCGCTCTCAATGTGCCCCCGACATCCTTCCTTGCCCCTGCATCCTCTGTCCCTTGCCCTGCCCCCAACCCAGGGACCCTCTGATGGGGCCCCTACGAGGACTGGCAGCAGCCCTTGGTGCGTGGCCATGTTGTGGAGCACTGCACCGATAGCAAAGAGTTTGGCCACTGCCGGGGGCTGCATGGCCTTGTGCCCCCTCCCCACAGCACCTCCAAGGAAGGCGATGGCACTGCTGCTAGGCAGGCTGCTAGGGTTGTGGCCACCGAAAGCCACAAAAGAGAGACTTCTTTCCTGCCAGCCACTGCATAATGAAGCCCTCCAGGGAGTGGACTAACAGCTCCGTAGTTGAGCCGTGGCTAGCGGCAGCAGAGCAGACGCACTTCAGGATTGCTCTGCTTGCCACCACCATCATAATCAGGCTTTTCAATGAAGGGGTTTATGCTGTTTTATGCCCCTGTCTTATTGATAATTCTTATGTTGTTTTTAAAGGCTATTATTGCTGCTTTTTTTTTTTTTTTTTACCTTGGGGGGTGTCGCTGGAGTGGCAGCATATCATTTTTATAACACATAAATGAAATGTGATCTTCAATTCCCCACTTTAAAAATATGGTTCTAGATAGCAATGCAGAGCCACAAATTCATTTTCAAAATACCTTTACATTAAGAAATGTAATATGAACGTTAAATAAGGCCGAACGACTGCCTATGGCTATACTTGGAGAAGTTTAAGTAACTTTTGTAAAAGACCGACAACTTTACTTAGGTGGGCGACTTCTGATAAAGTCCAAGAACCCCTGTGGTAAAATCATGGCTGACAGCGCAGTTTCATCCCTTGCTTCTGTATACAATATGGATTTCATTTGTCACCAAAACAACAGAGAGATTTGTATTGAATAGTTTGTTCACATTGGCCATTTATGCATGGTCAATTTTGATGCTCGCTCAAAGCTCTTTTTTAAAATGCGACTTTAAAAATGCCTATTCACGGTCCCGGTGCAAAAGGAGAAATTCCACCCCCACTCCCCTGCTCCTTTGTTCCTGTTTGCATAGCCACTAGCATGTGCATAGCTAACCCGCCACTGTTATTTTGCAAGGTTCCTTCAGGGGTATTCTTCGGGGCAAACACCAAAGGTTGTGTTAAATGGGCTCTTTAGTAATGCAAAGCAGGTATGCTCCGGCTTCACAGTCACTTCCGGAATGACGGTTCAGTGTGAATTTTTTTTAAAAAAAATATGCGGGGCAATTCAGCCTGGAACGAGCTGCTAATTCTTGTGCAAAAATGGCCATTGTCTTATTTGTGTGTGGGGTGGGGGGGAGGGGATCACAGCCAACTGCTGAGCTACAGATTCACTCCTTCGCAAGCACAACCCTCCAGGTCACTTGGTAGCCCTCCAAGATGCACTTGACAAAGCCAGCCTCAGCTGCTACCCTCCTGCTTACATGGATCTCTGGCATGCAGTAAATATGGGCCACCGGAGTTCTTTCAGTCTACCAGATGATGTACACATTAGTGCGCCACAGATTTCTGTTCAGAAACTGATGGAGATAAATACAAACTGTGCCCATGCTGTCTGTTGCCCTTTTGCTGTCTGTGAGTGACAGAGGTGTTCCTTATACCTGAATCTGAAAAGAAGGTGTATTTAGAAAGAGGTTTTGGGGGACAGAAGGCAAGTTGGGAAAACTATAGGAAGGGAGTTAAACTTACAAGTCCTTTTTTACACAGAGATTCAGGAGGGGGAAAATGTCCCAATCAGGTGAATCCATACTTTACGTATAACCATCTTCCCAGTAGCAATTAGCTTAATTATAAGCCTTTTGCATCAAGGGCCTGATATTTTGTTGCATCACTCTTTAATGCATTGTGAACAGATGGTGCTTTATAAAGAAATACTTTGCTCTCTATAATATTTAAGTATATAATGGTGAACTCCACATTGGATAGGACTTAAAAATGATCTGATCTCTGCTAGGCCTGCTGAGAACTTTGAATGAATATGACCACTAGAGTAGCCTGCGCTGGGTGGGGCAATTGTAAATCAGTTGTAGTAGTGGGAGATCTCCAGGCCCCACCTCCAGACTGGCAAACCAAACAATCACCCAACGAACATTCACTGCTCAAACTCTCTTGAGTATATCTGAGGTGAGCTACTGATTAGACTAGCATGATATGCCCTGGAGAAGTTGTCCCAGGCATAGAGCCATGTCAAGCAACTTTGTACCTGTGAGGTAATAACCACTTGTTCCAAAGAGCCACATCATTGCAGCTTTATTTATTTATTTTATACCCCACTTTAATTCCCAGATGAGTCCCTAACAGCCCATTCCTGAGCTGAGGCGTACGGGGATGGCGGGGAAGAGGCGCAGTGGCGCCTCTTCCTAAGCCACTCCCCATACACCGTTAAACAAATAAAAACCGTTTCGCGGCTTTTTTTGTGTTTAACTGGGGCCTTTCACCCTATAGGGAATAGTGAGGCTGTGCCTGCTAAAAAGCAGGTGCAGCACCGCCATTCCCGGCATCGGTGCAAGTGGCCGAAAGGGGACAGGGAGCCGCCTAGCCAGCGGCTCCTCCCCCCGCCCTGCCCCCAGAATGCCCCCTTGTGCCGGCGCGGCCTTTCCATTCCATTGGCGGCACCACGGAGAGTCTGCGCCAGCGGAGGGGGGAGGCGCGGTCCCGCGGTGCTCTGCTGCCGGCGGAACTGGCCTCGCCACCAGCGTAAGTGCGTGTAAACACGAGGTCACGCCGCCTTCACAAAACGTTTGGCCCCATTCTCAGGAATGGGCTGTAAGTGAGTTACAATATATTTCTTCCCTCATCTATCCTTGCAACAACTCTGTGGGGTAGGTTAGGCTAGAAGAGCGTAATTGGCCTCACAAGCTTCCATGGCAGAATAAGGATTTGAACTTAGTTCTCCTAGATCGCAGTCTGACACTTTGACCACTATACCATGCTGACTTGTAATTGTTTCATCCAGTACAGTTACCAGAGAAGAGGAACATATGGTCACTGTTGGATCATTAAGGTGACCTTCTTAAGTTGTCAAACACTGAGTCACAGTTCATTCCCTCTTTATGCCTGCATAGTCTGATGCATCCTTTAAATGATCAATCTTGGATAGATTGCATTGCCTACTTTTTACATCTGTGCAGTCAGTGAATCAATTGCAACAACTGATCACAGGATAAACTGTAACCATGCACACAGAGACATCTAAGTAGTAAGTAGTAGTAAGTCTCAACTCAAAAATTTCAAACTGTTTTTCCCCCTTTACTTTTAAAAACTCCAGACAGCAGAGGCAGGTGGTTAGTAAGGGTGTGACTGCTGCACAAAAGCAATGTAATATTGTGAGGAAACACTGTATTCCATCAAATCAGTTGCATCTGAATTTGCTTACCTGCATCCAAACAGCTTGTTGATCAACTAACTTCCTGCTTGTAACTGGCAGGCAAGATAAGCCAAATCAGCACGTAATATGGCATGCCTAGTCCTTGCCAAGTAGACTTTAAACCTATGATAGATTGACAAGGTCATGAGGAGAAGGACAAGGTACCAGAAATTGATTCCTTGAGGAGGAATTAGTAGGAGATGGAAGTGATCTGATGAACAGAAAGTTTATTGTGGGCATAGGATCTAGCATGGCTGATGGAGAAGGGGGGGATATAATGCCAAATGATATACAGCTTGCGTGGAATGAGAAATGGGGAAGAAATATGAACCCTGGTACACACAAACAAATGCTAAGATATTGTCGCTTTAAATCCAGTCTGTGCCTAGGCTGCTCTGCAGGGTATGCCACTTGTGGGCATAGGATCTTCTTCAAAAACTCTATGGCTTCCATAGAATTTTTGGGGAGTGCTAGAGTGTCCACGTTGCTTCTGGGTAAACCTGCAAGTGATGTTGGCACGTTGCGCATTGCGCCCTTCCTCTGCTGGCCCTCTTCCACCCACCAACCAGCAGAGGGGCGGTGGGCACCCCGGTGGATTGGCGGGCATTTGCCCACCGATACCAGGCAGTTGGCAAGCCTAGCCTTAATTTCAGTACCCTGACGCAACCAAAGAAGTCACTGTTGGCTAATCAGTTTGTTTGTATATATCCTTCTCTTCCCTGCTGAGTTCTACTATACAGCCCATTGTGTGACCAATGGGGAAAAAATCACTCTCAAAATAATTTAGAAAAATAAAAGCTATATGTGTGACCTCAGTGGTCTGTGTTTTCATTCATGGTTTTGTATGTGTGACATTTGCAAAACTTTTCCTGGTAAAAAAAAAAAAAAAAAAGGATTTACTATCCTCTAATTAAACCTAGTAAGAAGGCAGGGATAACAAATATATGCTCTATCAGCGCAAATTCTGTTGCCAATTTTATTTACATTTTTTAAAAAGTGTATATTTTAATTATGTTTCACTGAGGTGTTGTGGGGGAGGGCTCATCAGGCAATCCTAAACGTTACAACTAAGTAACATTTTATCTTTATCGTTTTTAAATAACAAGTTAAAATTAACTGCTTCATCTTCATCCTGCTCACTCCTTAAGTAGTTTAAACTTACTTTTAACTGTTACATGCCAACAAAACAGGTTGCTTAATTGATTTGACCTTTCACAGTATTTTTTAATTTTCAATCTTAGTTTCATTGTTCCATCTGGCACTTTAAAAACGACATCTGGTTAACTGTACTTAACCAGCTGATCACTGTACAGTTATTTTTAAATGTAATGTATGCTTAAACAGATGTTATTTTTATAGATGTAGTTCGAAAACCACACTTGCATACGTGCAATGTCTGCATAAGCTCTTTCTGCAACTCTAATGTTGACACCAAAAATTACAAGCCAGGATACTTATGAACTCCACTATTATGTTACTGCACTTTTTTTCTTTTTTCTTTGCAGCTTGTTAGGTAAACAGCAATTCAGTTATTTTCTCCCTCTTCACTGCACATAAATAAAACATTAGCATTTAACCGATAAAAGAAAGGAATATTTATACATGCAACTGCTGTCAGCAAGAAAAAGAAGAAGAATTTATTGAATAAATAATAAGAGAGCTGAACGGGGAGGGGAAAGGATATATACACCACGATCCGAGAAGGCATCTCCGTGTGTGCAAGGAGAGCTTCCCCATCAGTGCCTGTCAACGCCAAAGAGCACTAGGGCACCCATGACAATGCTTGCGATTGCTGTCAGATCGTCTGCATATGCGGAGCTTTGCATATTATTCAAAATCCCGTCAGCGGGTCATCTGGTATGCCAGTGTCCAAAGGCATCATATCATTTCATCTACATGATATACATAGGTCACCCTACAGTCCCTTCCTAAGTGCAATTGCACCTTTCTAAAGCCCTGTTCACATGCTATTGTGAGCGCAGGTACATCTTTCAGGTACGAGCGTACACCTGTTTGTAAGAAGCAGCCAGCACTCATCCCCTTTATGAATGAAACTGGGAACCAGTGGCCGGATAAATGCAGGGTTTAAATCACACGTGCATTTAACGTACCATAAGAATTATTCAATGCACATGTAAAAAAAAATCAAGTGTACACTGTACATGGATTGTACGTACATTCACTGTAACTTGTGAACAGGGTATAAGTCTACTGACTTCAAAGGATTTAGAAAGGTGTAACTCTTCTTATGATTGACCTGCTAATTGCTTAATGTTTGCTCCTGCTTGCTATGCTTGAATACTGCTCCCATGTCCAGTGTGCATCCCATTGATTCTGGCCATGCCTCTACTGTCACTTCCTTTCTTCAATTTATATTGTGTTGCTAGTATGAGCCTCTTTTTTCTCCATTCGAATATTTATCTTTTTTCTTGTATTCCCCAAGTCTTTCTATTCATTTATTAATTAAAATATTCATACTCCCCCTTTCATAAGAACATAAGAAAGGCCATGCTGGATGAGACCAAGGTCTATCAAGTCCAGCAGTCTGTTCATACAATGGCCAACCAGATGTTGGGAAGCATGATCTGGCCAGGCCAAATGTAACAATGGCTGAAAGTAGCACAGTGCTGCCATTGGGTGGGCAGAATTCATCCCCAGGACCTGCCCACTCACAAGGAGCATGCGGGCCAAGCCTGGGGTAGGGAGGAAGCCTGGATTCCAAGCCACTGAGGGAAGTGGCTGGAAGGAAGAAACCCTTGGGAGAAGAGGCAGCCAGAAAAGTTGATGCCTCATGGAGTCAGGAGTTCCTCAGTGTTGGAGACAGAAGGCCCCAATGCTGCCAGTCAGCTTTGTGAGGCACATGGTTTGCAAAGACAATGGAGAAGATCACAAAAAAGAGACAGGCCCTTGACGAGACTCCAGGTGCACACAAGTGGCCTCAGAGATGGACCCTAAGCATCTGAGGCTCTGTGGCCATGGGTGTAACAGTGAGCACAAATAGCGTGATGAAAGCCCAAGTCTACTAATGGCGACTATGAATTTTAAATAAAATATTGCAATGGTTAAAATCAAGTTGCGCTAATCAGTTTCTGGTATATCACAGAGTTTTATATGTATTAAATTCCTTTTAGGAATGGAGAGGTTAATGGATTCTACAGTACGCTGGGAGTTCTAACTAAATGCTCCATATGTAATAAGATAAAACAATATTTTAACATAATACACAAGGCCATATACTTCTTTGCACAAAGCAAGTGGTCACAGTCTTCAGGCTTTTTTTCCAGAGAACTTTAAAGTATCATTCTCAAGGTTAAAAATTTCTGTTATACATAATACCTCAGTAATTGATAGACATTTTCTCTCTCCAGAGTCCATTTTCTGTGAAAAACACCACATAACATCTGTTCATAAACAGTCCTTCTGCGAGAACACTGACACAGGGTCTTAGGCTTCTACCGGCTCAATTCCCCTGCCATATACAGATGGCATGGTATATTTATACAGCTGAATTCCTTGTAATATGAGCCCAGCTATATCTTCAGGTAGGACTGTAGGCAAACGTGCTGAAGCTAGTCCCGCTAACTTGCTTCAAGACTGACACCAAGACAAATTGTAGCATCACACTGTTATGTAAGGTTGGTGTCAAAATCACCTTTGGAAATCAGCACATAATTCTACAGAGACAATGACATTGATTGAGATAACAAGACCTCCATGCCTCCCTTTAGTGTATCATATGATTTAACACACAGGGTGATTCAGAATAACTACCCTGTGTACATTTGTCCTTGCAAGGAATCCCGTTGTAGTAGCTCAGATTGGCATTTGGTTCAAAACAAACGAGGGAGAAAGACAAAGGCATGGTAAGATGCAACTCTCCCCACATTAAAACCAGCCATTGTGATTCTAACTAGACATTACAAACTGCATGAGTTCGCCACAGCTCTACTATGTAGGGTTGCCAACCGCCAAGTGGTGACTGGAGATCTGCTATTACATCTGATATCCAGCTGGTAGAGATCAGTTCACCTGGAGAAAATGGCTGCTTTGGCAATTGGAGTCTATGGCATTGAAGTCCCTCCTCTCCCCAAACCCCTCCCCCTCAGGCTCCATCCCCAAAATCTCCCGGTGTTTCCCAACCCAGAGCTGGCAATCCTAATACTATGGCTGCTAGATCCTAGGTAAATATGCAGGAGGGCCCAGTTCGGATTGGGACAACTGTGCAGGAGAAGGAAGAATTCCTGCCTTCTCCTGTGTGCTGTATTTGGCAGCTGAAACAGCCCGGGGGCCATGAGGAGGAACATTATTTGCTTTGTGGGGAGCCAACATGTGCAAGCATTCAGTGCATAGACTAGTTACTATATAGCAAATAATGGTCTCCCTGAGCCTCCGGGTTGTTTCAGCTGCAGAAAACAACACAGGGGAGAAGGCAGGAATTTCTCCTTCTCTCGCACAGTGGTCCTGATCCAAATGAGCCCTGCTACATGTTTGCTAATGAGTTGATATTAGGAAATAGCAGCTTCAGTATAGCTGCAAGTCTCCATGATGAACTTTTTGTAATATATAGTTTGTAATATATAGTTATATTGTGCAGTTTGTAATATATAGTGCAGTTTGTAATATATAGTTAGACTCAATGATGAATGTTATTACAGTACACGGATATAAGTGTCTGATGGATAGAGGTTCTTTACATGCCAGGTTCAGTAGGGGAAGGACTGAGATAGGCAGTCCTAAGTTTATTTATTATAAAATAGCAAACTTTGGATAAACATAACAGGTGTGGTGTTTCTGGTTTGTATGTTGCAAAAACCTTTAAGTGCGGGCGTCAATAGGGTTGCACGGCCTGGGAAATGGCAGGAGACGGGGATGTACTGTTTGAGTAGGGAAATCAGCCCCCCCCCAGTGTAATGACATCAAGTACGTCACAACTGGAAGTGATGTCATTGTGAGAGGGACACTAGCACTGAACTATGGAAAATGTGGGGTATAAATAGGGTTGCCAGGTCTTACCTGGCCTCCGACAGGAGCTTCATATCTGTCTTGATGAGGGACAGTGAATCGTGTGGGGGGCACATTGCCTTACTTCTGGTTTTACCCTGGAAGTGCTGCACATGTGACACTCTAGCAATTTCCCTCTGAAAAGTCTATAGAAATCCTAGTTTGGGGGGAGATTCCTAGAGTGTTGCCGGCACTTCTGGGGTAGCAACAGCTGAGGGTCGATGGGCAGCCCGGTGAGTTGGCGGGCAATTGAGAACCCTAGGTATAAATAATTTAATTAAATAAATAATAAATAACATTACCACCCACAAGTTACCACTGTATTTAAATTGATTATGAATTTTACATAGTTACAAATACTTTCCCCCAAAGTTGTGTCTGGCATTTATTCACTTGTAAAGAAGAAAAGAGGATCACTGAGGGACAGCATCGGGGTGGGGTTAAAACATTTTCCCTGCCCTGATAGACTGATTATTGAGAATAAATCCTATTCCAAATTGCATAGTGCCATCTTTCACCTCCATATCCCCATGGTTGGCTGTATGCCATGTCCTTGTTAGAGTGAGATATTATTTTTGAAACAGGTTATATATGGAGAGAAAGATTTTGCACCCTAGAGCTGATTTTCAGTTAAATGTTTTCTTCAAGGTACAAACCCCCTCCTCCCTTTTTTTTAGGTTGGCAGGTTTTAATTGGAACACTGCTAACAAATTTTAACAGTGGTTTTCACAGTGGAGTTTTGCAAATAAAGACCACACTGGTGACCACACATATATTTTTTGTGTGTGATTGTTGCCCCTTTGATGTATTTGTAGAAACACTCTTAAGGTGAAAGCTATGTTTTAAACTAAGAGTCCATGAAAAAAAAATCCATTGACTTATGCTGAGGTTATGAAAAATAAGAGAAGGGCAATAGAAAATGCATATTCAGTTTAAATACAGTGATACCTTATGGGTTGTAATGTGATTTAAGTCATCTTAAGTGACAGAAGAAAAAGAAGAGGAGGAGGAAGAGGAGGAGGAGGAGGAGGTGGTAGTGGTGGTTTTTATATGTTGACTTTCTCTACCACTTAAGGAAGAATCCAACCGGCTTACAATCACCTTCCTTCCCCCCTCCCCACAACAGACACCCTGTGAGGTAGGTGGGGCTGAGAGAGCTCTGAGAGAGCTGTGACTAGCCCAAGGTCACCCAGCTGGCTTCATGTGTAGGAGTGGGGAAACAAATCAAGTTCACCAGATTAGCGTCCGCCGCTCATGAGGAGTGGGGAATCAAACCCGATTCTCCTGATCAGAGTCCACTGCTCCAAACCACCATTCTTAACCACTATACCACGCTTGCTCCCTTGGTACAAAGCATATGAAAGACACACATTTGAATGGTAGAGACTGGAACTTTGTTTGCAGGTAATGGAACACAAATTGTTTTGTGCTGATGTAGTTTCAAGTGGCCATCTCACAACCACCCCCCCCCCAACACACAGAGTCATACACTTTTCATGTGGAGGAATTGTCCTTCTCAAGTGGGAGACAGATATTGATGTTCAAGCTTGCCTGCAGAGAGAGAGAGAGAGAGAGAGAGAGAGAGTTTGGTTCATATGTTGATCCAAGGTGGGCGTGGTGTCAAAATAGCCTACTGTGTTTCATGCCAGTTGCAATTCTTTTGAAAACTATTATTGTGAACGTCATGGATGAAGTGGTTGTACCAGTGTGACTTGGTGAATGAAATGCATATTGTTGCTAGCCCTGTCCACAAATGAAAGTAAACCTGTGAATACCAGTGCCAGGAGACAACATCAGGGAAGGCCTCGGCCTCAATGCCCTATTGTTGGCTCTCTCTAATAACTGATTGGCCACTGTGTGAGTGGGGATAGTGAACTGGAGCAGGGGTCCCCAACTTTTCCACATTTGGATTTCTGACACGGCATGGTAGGTGCAGCGATAAAATGGCTGCCACAAAATGGCTGCTGCAGGAGGTGGAGACAGCCACAAAATGAGGGCCACAGCTTAACTTCAGTAGCAGTGCCGATCCTGGTGGTGGCAGCTGCCGCCAAAGCAACATTTTAAAAAATCTGCGCAGCCAATCAAATCTCCAATAGACAATCAGAAGCCGTGCTGGGCAAAAGCCCTACCTGGCCCATGGACACCACATTGGAGACCCCTGAACTAGAGGGACCACTGATTGGATCCAGCAGGATTGTTCTTATGTCCTTAAGCCACATACAATCTGTGTACAGTGTATACTTGATTTTTCTTCATACATGTGTTGAGTAATTCTCATGTTATGTTCACTGCATGTGCAGCTAAATGCATGATTCATGCCCCTGATTTATCCGAGTGCTGTCCATGGTTTCATTTGCAAAGTTAAAGTGTGTTGGCTCATTCTTACAAGCAGATGCACACATGCACGTGCAGTATGTATGTGTATTCACTATAACACGAATAGGGTTTTTCTTAATCCTGTTATAATTTGCATAGTGCTATCCTTCACCTCCATATCCCCACAGTTAGTTCTATTCTGTATCCATGTTAGAGTGAAATATAATTTCAGAGGTAAGCCTGACTTCATGTGTGATGCCCCCATCATCAATTTCTGTACACAATTACAACTGATACAATGGTTTAGTATGATTTTGCCATTGCCAGAACCTGTCAGGGTAGATGTTAGTCTATGTGAGCATAATGCCCTTGATCAACTTGAGATGCCTTTACCAATCCATACCACGCAACTGGGACTGAAGTTTGGTTGCGTAGGCTTCACTCGGTTAAATCTTTTAAGGCGCTTCTCACTCTTATGCAATGTTTAAAGTTTTTCTTATTATTTGACTCAAATGGCGGATCAAATGTTTTTGATATACATTCTGTTTCTTCTGTCCTCGTTGAAGTACCTTTTTAATTACCAACCAGCATTTCATTGAAGAGCTCTTCTTTGATTTCTCTAAGCATTTGATCATTATAATGGAGTTTCTTTCATTGTAAGAGCATTTTGGAACCATCTTTTACATGGATTTAATGTTTTGTTTTCTATAGATTCAGGTAGTTGATCAAATGGCGAACTGAAAGAGATGAGTTCTCTTTTAAGCTGACTTCTTGGAATCCATACTTACTTCTAGAGTTGTGCATACCAATAAACCCGAACTGAAAATAAACCCGAAAAAGGCCTTTTTGGCTTTTTTTGGGTTTAACTAAAGCCGAATATTAAAACTGGGAATAAAGCTGAAGCTGGATAGCAAATCGCCAAATCAGCTGAATAAGTATTCACCTTTTTCCGGCTTTGTCTTTCTCCAGGCTTTTTCCTATTTTTTTTATGAGCTCTGGGGGAGGCATTTTTGGAGTTAGATTTCCCAAATTTTCAGGGTAGCTTCAAGGGACTCTCCTTGCATGAACCTCAAAGTTTGGTTAAGATTGGGTCAGGGGGTCCAATTTTATGGGGTCCCAAAGGGGTCACCCCCATTCCACCATAGAGAAGCATTGTAAAGTTTACAATGAAGCTTGTTTTTACCGGATTTTTTTTGAACAACCCTACTTACTTCCATACTATTCCCTAAATAATTTTTCCTTGTGAAATATAAGGCAAAAGCTTAGACTTCATGGGTAGGATCTGTGATCTGTTGGATGAAGGCACTGGAGATCACAGATCTGTCTCATGTTCTCTCAGCAGTTAGTTCTGACTCCAGAATGATTCCAGGTATCATAGAACCTGTGTGCACTACCGTATATACCCGTGTATAAGCCGACCCGCGTATAAGCCGAGGTGCCTAATTTCACCCCCAAAATGGGGAAAAATTAGGCACCCGCGTATAAGCCGAGGGTCGGCTTATAACCCCTCCCCCCGCCGCATGCTTACCTCAATCCAGGTGCGCAGGCCGGCGCCGGCCGGCAGGGTCCTCGCTGCGCCCGGCAGGGGCGGCAACGGGGCCTCCGGAGGCCTCTGGAGGCCCTCCCAGGCCGGTGCCGGCCGGCAGGGTCCTCGCTGCGCCCGGCAGGGGCGGCGGCGGGGCCTCTGGAGGCCCCTGGAGGCCCTCCCAGGCCGGCCAGCAGGGTCCTCGCTGCGCCCGGCAGGGGCGGCCCCAGGGCGCTCCTGGCCGGGGGAAGCCACGCGGGCACGGCAGCAATGGCGGCGGAGGCGGCGCTGGCGGTAAGTTCCCCCCTCCCTCCTCCCTCCCTCCCCTCTCCCCTACCGTATTGACCCGCGTATAAGCCGAGGCCGGCTTTTTCAGCCCTTTTTTTGGGCTGAAAAACTCGGCTTATACGGGAGTATATACGGTAATAGCCACATGGGCAGCATTGGTGTGTGTGTGTGTGAAACTGCCCTCTTTTTGTCCCCTTCTTCCTGCAGACTGCAGGCCTATGACCCTTGTGGCTATTAGTTCATGCAGGTCCCATGACCTTGATAATCAATCTTCCCCAAATCAGAAGCAACTGCTGGAAGGAAAGGAACATAGGAAATCTTTGTGTCAACAGTTTCCCCCTTCATACTGAGCTGGGTTGAGACCCCTGGCAAGGATGGGTGCATTGGGAAGGTTGACAAACACTTCAGGGTTTTCTAAATCAAGTTGCTTGAAATAAGTATGGGGGACAGATTTAGTCCAATGAGGCTTGTTTTCTTTTCTTTGAACTGCACCCATTTGGAGGTTTTAATGGTTTGGGGATGTTTGGGCCAGGTTGACAAATCCTACTGGACTTTTTGAGCAGTGGACAAGGGTGAACAACACAACATTTTTTTAAGGGGAGGCAGAGAGACTCACCAACTTCTTTTTCTCTAGATTCAATGGCATGTGTCAAGAGTTCCCTTTGGGGGCCTGCCGGAGCATGCTACTTAGTTGAGCCATTGGATTATTTTACTGAACCATTTCTCAGACGACCTTCGGTTATACCTGCTATTCTCTTTTTACACTTTTAACAGCTGAATCACAGCCATGATATGTCATAGATAAATGTAACATTACACAACCTGATACTTTTTGTTTATGTCTGTTAAGAATTTGAGTCTGTAGAGCTGTGTCCTATGTGTACTTTAATTGCAAGGCTAGCAAAGGGATAATTCAAACAATCACACTGTTAAGCAGCTTTCCAGTCTGATATTGTTTCAAAAGCGGGTATTGTTATTTGCATCAACAGGAGCTGGTCCAGTAAAAGGTATCACCTTACTCATTTTGTATGATAATTATACCCTATAATATCAGTGATGCATATAAACCGACACTTGAGAAAATCTTTGGCTCGCTTTGATGGAACATGATAATTATGGGAGGAAATACACTAGAACCGAGTCTCGTGTAATAAAGACAAACACATTTGGAAAAAAAAAAAGTTTAATACTAAATCCCAGCAGCCCTTTCTCAGAGCTGATTTGCATAACTATCCTGCAGCAAAGTATGTCCCAATAGCTACGACTATGGGGAAGTTCATTTCTGCAAAATTAGATGTTTGCTTTAATAAATGTATTTTTTTTAAACGATTGGCTCCCTCCAGTGTTATTGAACAGCCTTATGAAGACGCCATGCGTCTAGAATAATAAAGTCTATTTTCAAATGGTGGTACTGGAGTTAGATTTGGAAATTATTTTTACCCGCTTTGTAGCAGTTAAACTCTCTATCACCTCACTGGAAGAAACAAAAGCCACCACCTATTGAGAAACAGCATCGGAAGACACTGAGAATTGTTTTTATGATGAAAGTTACTTACATTGCAATCCTAAGCAGGTCTACACAGAATCCTACCCAAGTCTTCTCCATGAGGCTTACTCCCAGGAAAGTGTTTTTAGGTCTGCACTGTTATTACACAATACTAAATATACAACTGATAATATAGCGGACAGCTTTGAAGAAAGAGGATCAATGTTGATCGCGTTTTGGAGTAATACATTTCAGGATAAAGTTGTGCCTGCATATTTTTTGACTGGTTATAATTGAAAGAGGTTGTTTCTTGCTATTTTTATATCCTTGTGATTGTTTTAATAAATACAAAGTATAGTATAAAGTTAATCAAATCTACCCAATACATTTCAATACGTCTATGAGCAGCCACATGATGAATTTTTATTCTGCTTTTCAGCAGGGTCTGAATAGGGGTGGATTGGCTCACATTTGGAGCACACACAGGAGAAGAAAAAGGATAGTCCACACAACAAAAGTGTGGTTTCCTGTTGTATTAGGATTGTCTTGTCATTAATGCGCTCATAGAAATCTCTTAGAAGGAAGTGGCCAATAATTTTCCTCAGGTTGTAGAGGAGATATCTGATGGTACTTAAGGAGGGAAATTGTTCCTTTGTGACAGGAGAACATTCTGAGAGAGATTTGATGGAGGGTGTACGTGTGTGTATGTGTGATTTACAGCCCATTCCTGAGGTTTCGAGTCGAAACCTCTTCGGAGGCGCCCTGACCCTGCCGCCAGCGTAAGTGCATGTAATCACGCTATTACACGCACTTACGTCGGCGGGGAGGTCAGGGCTGTCGGCGGAGGAGCGCCGCGGGGCCGAGCCTCACCCCTCTGCCAGCATGGCCTCTCCGTGGCGCAGGCCATGGCGCAGAGAGGCCGCACCGGCGCAGGGGGGTGTTTCAGGGGCGGGGCGAGGTGCCACAGGCTAGGCGGCTCCCTATCCCCACTGGGTACGCCAGTGCCCAGAACGGCAGTGCTGTGACTGCTTTTGAGCAGGCGCAGCCTTGCTGTTCCCTATGGGGCAAAAAGGCCCGCTTGAACGAAAAAGCAGCTGTGCCTCTTCCCCGCCGTTCCCCTACACCGCCAGCTCAGGAATGGGCTGCAACAGCCTTTCTCAGGGAGAGGTCAGATTTTACCTTAGCTGATAGAAAGAAACATAGAATTAGATCTAGACAAAACAGAGTTGGATCCAGATTCCCCTCTCCCACTACAGACCCCGTGTCATTCTTCTGGATCCCCCAGGATCAGTAGTTTGTGGAGATCAGAGTGGGATGCAGTGGGAGATGGCAAATGGAAAATTTAGTCTGGATCCACCTCATAGTGTCAAAAAATGTGACAAAAAATGGAACCTGAAACGTGGTAACTTTAAGCTTGTCCTGCCGATCTCTTAATTCACTATCATAGCATAAGCATTTATCACTCATTTTCTTTTTCTTTTGCTCAATAGTTATCAGACAATTGTGTTGCAAGTATAACTATTTCTTTCTTTCTTTCTTTCTTTTTTTGGTAGCCAGTAGTTTTAGATGATTAAAAGTTTTTTTTAATGGAACTGGGGATATTAGTGTACTTCTGCATCTACATAAAATGCCTAAACTTGGTCCATGCTATCCAAGAGACTAGGAATGGGTTGAGGTAAGATTTAGAGTTCTTAATAGGAATAAAAGTCTTTAAACAAACAAAAAAAAGGAGACGGTTTAGTTTCTGGAGGAACTAATATCTCTACATGCTCTAGTAAAAGATTCTTGTTTGTACTGAGGCTCGGGAAGACAGAACAATTCTGAAGAGGTGAACTTCTCATTGAGATATAGTAATTTGGGATTTCATTCAGCTAGGTAAATCTATCTAGTACATTATTAATACATTATTATCCCACCCATTATTATCCTGCCCAGAAGGTGGCATATATGATTATCCTCACAAGAACCCTGTTGAGGTAGGTTAGTCTGAAATAATGTAACTGGCCCAAGGTCACCCAGCAGGTTTCATAGCAGAGTGTGGATTCAAACCTGGATCTCCAGATCCTAATCCAACACTCTAACCCAGGGGTCCCTAAACGTTTTGAGCCAGCTGGCACATTTGGAATTTTTACGCAGCATGGTGGGCTCAGCAACAAAATGGCTGCCCCAAAACAGCTGTCGTAGGAGTTAGAGCCAGACACGGGCAGCCCAATCCTGAAGCTCCTTAGGAGCTGGTGTGACCCCGCAATGGCGTAGGTGCCAGTTTATAACAGAATAAGTTGGCACCTGCATTTCCGCAAAGGACAAAAGCGGTGCAGTTGCACCTCCTCCTCCAGGGTTTCCCAGCTGCTGCAGAGGTGAAAAAAAAAACTTTTTATAAAATATAAATAGAGGATATGGGGGGGGGGGAATCCCCATCACCTCCAACAGGGTTGCGCCGCTGAAAAAGGTGGCGCCACTTCGCTGCCACTCAAAGGGGCATTCCTGAGGCAAAAGGGGAGTGCGCTGCCTATCCCCAGGAATGCCCTCTCCCATGCCAGCACAGGTTTGCCCTTCTGTGAAAGCCCTGGTGGTATGGCTGCGCTGGCGGCAGGGGCCGGTAGTGGCCAGATGCCAGCATATTTTCCCCATGCTGGCACAGGTGCCAACTTATTCTGTTATAAGCTGGCACCTACGCCATTGTGGGGTCACGCCAGCTCCTAAGGAGCTTCACCTCCCCCTTTAGGAATGGGCTCATAATGATTGCCACAGCTTAACTTCAGTAACACAGTTTAGATCCTTATGTTGTGGTGGCAGTTGCTGCCAAGTGAGATAGTAAATATTTATTACGGTCCTAGACCGGAATGACAGTTGCTGCCAAAAATTTTTTAAAAATCTACATAGCCGATCAAATCTCCGATAGTCAATCAAAAGCCTTGCTGGACAAAAGCCCTACCTGACCCCATTGACTTCCTAACAACACTTGGCGGGCACCAGAAAAGGTATTGGTGGGTGCCATGGCACCCTTGGGCACCACATTGAGGACCCCGGCTCTAAACACTATACCACAGTGGCTCATCTGTGCTAGGATGATGGGTGTAGAATAAGAAGCTAGTAAATCAATGATTTGGGGACTTGAATAACATTCCACGTGTTATAATCAAGAGTGGCAGAGCATCTGTTTGGCATGCAGAAGGTCCCAGGTTCAGTCTTTGGAACCTCCAGATAAAAGGAACAAGTAGTCGGTGATGTAAAAGACCTCTGCCTGAGGCCCTGGAGAGCTGCTGCCAGTCTGAATATGGACTTTGATGGACCAATGCTCTGATTCAGTATAAAGCAACTTTGTGTGTTCATGTACCTATGGGACCAGTTCTGCAATGCTCTGCATATGCTCAAAGGCTGTTTTTAAATGCATCCTATGATGCAGAGCCTTGACACTGAAAAAGGAAGGCTTGGTTGCTTTAGCTGGTGTACTGGAAACTAGGCTCAAATGGATCCTTAAATATAATTCTATAAAATCATAGGTAGCATGGAAAGTGATGTGGGGGAAATGATTCCCATTGGAATTCTCTATGGGATTTATTGTAGTCTCTTTCTATCTGCCTTCTTTTCAATTCTGTACTGAGGGCTCTATAGTTAGGCAGGAGCTCCTCTTCAGAACCAGGCCAATATTATATGATCTGAAGGATGAATTCCTCCCTCTGGCCCTCCCTCCTTCTCTGGGATTATATCTGTGAATAAATTTCCTCACCAACTTAAGTGTTTTCAGGATCAACCACTTAGCCTGTACGCGTTCCAGGACAGGGACCTCGCCTTCATACGGGTCTCTAATGCACCCAGCACAATATTAGTGCTATAATAAATAACAATCTCTTAGCATTAGGTGGGCATCTCTCTCACAATCAATTTCCTGATGTTGCAGAATGGCGGGCCTCAGTGGACTTTGATCCTTCCGAGATTTTATGTTTCTATCATAAGAGAATCATAGCGCATAAGCACATTTTTTACTAACGCAATAAGTAAGGTGCCAATATATATTGCCCTGACATAAAATGAATATTAAAAAGGATAGGAAACTGGAGACCAGGAGATAGGAAAGAATAGCCACTGTGTAGCTTGACAATCTAGGCCATGCAAGGAGAAAAGAGGGGGTATTAACTCTTTCCCCCTTTGCAGTTTCACTAGCTGAAATTGGCATATACCCCCACCTCTATGTAACACAAACTGTTAGCCTTGCAAGGAAAAAGAAGAGTTAGTTTTTATACCCCACTTTTTCTCTACCGTAAGGACTCTCAGAGTGGCTTACAATCACCTTCCCTTCCCCTCTCCACAACAGACACCTTGTGAGGTAGGTGAGGCTGTGAGAGGTTGGAGAGACCTGTGACTAGCCCAAGGTAACTCAGCAGGCTTCATGTGGAGGAGTGGGGAAACAAACCCATTTCATCAGATTAGAGTCTGCCACTCATGTGGAGGAGTGAGGAATCAAACTAGGGTTGCCAGGTCCCTCTTTGCCACTGGTGGGAGGTTTGGGGTCAGAGCCTGAGGAGGGTGGGGTTTGGATAGGGCAAGGACTTCAATGCCATAGAGTCCAATTGCCAAAGCAGCCATTTCCTCCAGGTGAACTGATCTCTATTGGCTGGAGATCAGTTGTAATAGCAGGAGAACTCCAGCTAGTACCTGGAGATTGGCAACCCTAAATCAAACCCGGTTCTCCAGATTAGAGTCCACCACTCTCAATCACTACACCAAGCTGGCATCCCATTTTATGCCTGTCTTCTTCCCTTTAGAGCTGAATAACAGCAACGGGCTAAGTTCAATTATCAAAGGGGGGGGGGAGATAACTACCCCATCTTATGTCTGTCTTTCTCCCCTTTAAGAACTTACAACAGCATAGGAAAGGGACCAGTTTCAATCAGCTTTGGGGGAAAAAGCTGAACTCCCTCTTTTCCCTCCACAGGTAAAGATCTGAATTAGGCCCTATTGAGGCTTCTAGTAGTACACTGAACATGCAAGGTGGTTCTTATCATTCCCCCCCACCCAGCGTCTACTGTATGTGACCCTTATTTTTGAGTTCAGAAGCACTGATGCATGCATGGATTCGCCCCTGTCACTGGAAGTAGCTAATCTTCATTTGCATTCCCATTCATGAAATGACTTTTTGCCGTGAAAAGAATGGGGATGACTGGCCAGGCAAGGAAGATTTCTGGACAGGAGCCAAAGAATTCATTTCAGCACAAATGCACAAGTAAGGAAATTCAGCGACTATTGAAACATGCAGCCAAATAAATAGCTAATAGATGTTTACATACAGCTCAAAGATTTTTTTTAGTCATAGGATTTTCACAATGCCACTGTCTTTATACAATTATGTGTTAAAGTTGTGTGCATTGCAAGATCCGCTGTTTAACACCCAGGATCTCCAGTTACAAAGATCTTTGGCTGAAGGACTGAAAAGGACTGGTTCCTGAGATTTTGTAGAGCTGCTGCCTGGCAGATGAAACAATATTGACCATTGGTAGGGTTGCCAAGTCCCTCCTTGCCACCAGTAGGAGGTTTTGGGGCGGAGCCTGAGGAGGGCAGCGTTTGGGGAGGGGAGGGACTTCAATGCCATAGAGTCCAATTGCCAAAGCGGCCATTTTCTTCAGGTGAACTGACCTCTATCGGCTAGAGATCAGTTGTAATAGCAGGAAATCTCCAGCTAGTACCTGGAGGTTGGCAACCCTAACTGTTGGTCTGCCTCAGTAATTCATACTATTGTACACCAAAGTGCCTTACAACAAATCAAAGTGTCAGACGCAGGAGTGGAAACTGCTGTTCTTGCCAGCAGGGTTGCCAGCCTGCTGCCAGTGACCCCAGGAGATTTCCAGGAGCAGAGCTCTAGAAAATGGCATCATCAATGCAATAAAGTATTTTCTTGGCAAAAAACCAGAAGTTACATCACTCCCATCCACCTGAAACTCTAGAAATTCCACAAATCTCTATGATAAAGGCTGTCTGAAGAACATAGCTGGCATACAGAAGTATACTGGGAGATATGGTTTGATAAGTAAGAAGGCCGTAGGCCATGAAGAGCTTTACACATAAAAACCAGCACTTTGCTTTCAGAAGCAAATAAGTAACCAGTACAATTGATGCAGTATTGGAATTATTTGTTCCCAGCAGTTGATCCCAGACCTGAGTCTTGCTGATGCATTTTGTAGCAATAGAAGTCTTCAAAGGCAGCCCCACATACAAAGCATTACAGTAGAACAATCAATAAAAGTTGAAATAATGAGATAAAAAGCCAAATAATTAAAGAAAAATCTGGCACAAGAGCTCCTTTGTATGGGAATATCAAATCAATAGTAGAAATATAAATAAAGACTATTTATAAGAATATGAGAACTGAGTAGAAGCACTATGAATACTTGGGAAACTATGAATACTTGGGAATACTTGGCACTGGAGTGTTATGGACATTTTCAACAGAGCTACACTTCATTTGAACTTGAAGGGGTGCAAGATGACATTGTGCCAGGTCAGCATTAAAAATGAATCATGAAGCATGCACAGTATGAACAAGTACACTGAATGTTTGATGTCAAATCCTGGGATAAATATTAATTGCTCATCTTTTACGTAAAGCAGTGGTAATAATACACAATTTTAACTTAATCTTGACCTTGCCAATATCCATCGCTGTTTTCTACCATATTTTAGAAGAAGAAGAAGAGGTGCTGTGGAAAACAGGCAGGATGCTGCTGCAGTCATCTTGTTTGTGAGCTTCCTGGAGGCACCTGGTTGGCCACTGTGTGAACAGACTGCTGGACTTCATGGGCCTTGGCCTGATCCAGCATGGCTTTTCTTATGTTCTTAAGAGTTGGTTTTTATATCCCATTATTTCTTTACCTTTAAGGAGCCTCAAAGCGGCTTACAATCACCTTCCCTTCCCCTCCCCACAGAAGACACCTTGTAAGTTAGGTGGGGCTGAGAGAGTTCTGAGAGAACTGTGACTAGCACAAGGTCAGTAGGCTTCATGTGGAGGAGTGGGGAAACCATGTGAATAGTTGCTACAACATAAGGGTTGCCACCTACCTCATCTCAGTAAGCAGGACACCTGAAGCAGGGACTCCAAAGATGATTGGGTAGGTTCATAAGGGATTAGACAACCCTTCAACTTTAGGGCTTTACAAGTCATCACTAGCACCTTGAATTGTGCATGGAAACAGATTGGGGCCAGTGCAGCTGGACCAAGACTAGAGTGATATGGTCCCTATGACCCACTCCAGGCAACATCCTGGTCACATTTTGTACCAACTAAAATTTCCAAACCCTTTTCAAGGGCAGCCCCATGTAGAGCATGTTGCAGGAATCTAATCTAGATGTAACCAGGGCATGCACCCCAGTGACCAGATCTTTTATGCTCAGGAAAGGCTGCAGCTGGCTAACCATTCAAAGTTAGTAAAAGGCACTCCTGGTCTTTCTTCCTTCCCTCAGGCCTCAAACACAGGTACCTCCCTACATAATCCCCATGCAAGTCAGGGTGATCAGAGACTTGATGCTAATATATATTACTCTTTTGGTTACTGAAGTGAACTCTAGCATGGTTTCTTCTGGACTCCATGGTGCCCAACAATAGGCTTTCTGGTGCCCATTTCCTCCCCCCCCCCAAATCTCTTCCTTAAAGAAACAGCCAATCCTGGAGGTGCTTTAGGAGACCATAAGAAGTTTCACTTTTGGTTCTGCAGTGAGCATCCATTTAGAAATAGTTCTATCCATGATAGAAGGATAGTTAGTTTAGGAGAAGACTGGATCTTAAGATCTTGACCTAGAAAATCTGCTTTTCCCCCTTCTTCATTTTTAAATTTTTGTAACATCTAGCCTGATATAGAGTTCTGCTGAGCTTGAAATGCACAATGTTTTGTGTCATTTTGGTTGGCCCTAGTAATTATTTTACAATTTTGTTTCTTGTTCTGGATTATGCATGGGCAATACAACTGTTTATGATTTCTGGGGGACCTCCCAACATTTTTTAATTGCCATCCCCATAGCAGCCATTTTTTCTTAGAGTGATGTAGTGGTTAAGAGCGGTAGTTTGGAGTGGTGGAGTCTCATCTGGAGAACCGGGTTTGATTCCCCGCTCCTGCACATGAAGCCAGCTGGGTGACCTTGGGCCAGTTGCACTCTCTCAGCTGCACCTACCTCACTGTTGTGGAGTGGGGAGGGGAAGGTGATTGTAAGCCAGTTTGATTCTCCCTTAAGTGGTAGAGAAAGTCAGCATATAAAAACCAACTCTTTTGGTTATAAAAACCAACACGACACTTTCTCAAAATTCCAAAAGTACCCACAGTATCATCAAGTCTGAGACTCTTGGGTTGGTGGTCCTTCTTTCACTGTCTACTTTGCTTCAATGGCAAGAATGTAATCTAGGAAGCTAACAGAACTCATGAGAACTGCCTATATTCTAAACTGGAACAAGATGTACATTTATTTTTAAGTAATGGGGAAAAAATCTTCTCTGCCCGACTTGTAGGAAGAAGCTCAACATTTCACTATTGTTTATTCTTAAATAACTAATCATCCCTCCTTGATCTTTCAAAAGTTCCTGGCATTTCACTGGTTTACACATTGATTGAATACTGTTCCCAGAACTGCAGGTGGCATGGTGCCAAATGCTGTGATAATCAGTTGTAAGATTTATTCCAGTTGAGAAGTATTATAAACATAAGGATTCATAAGGTTCAGTGTTGAAGATGAATACTAATGCTTTCCTTGAGATGGGTGAGAATTCTTTTTTTCCCCTAATCTCTATGAGCTAGCAATAGAAGGCAATGTTACTCTTAACAGTCTCATTCTGCAGATAGAATTCATTTGAAAGACAGCCTCATTAAGCCTGGTTTGATATATGCATTAATAATTATCAGAGGTTTTCACAAATTAAAATACAGCTTTACGGCGACATAGGCAGTATTTTTTTAAAAAGGACCTTAAGAAAATCCAGGGATTAAATACTCTGTACTGGATCATCAGATATATTTTCTGCAATAGGATATATTATTATCCTTATAGAATGGGTTTTTTTTAAAAAAAAAAGATGCAACGGGAAGATGAAGAGATTCAGAAGCAGCAGGTAGGTAAATTCAATGAACCAGAATGAGCTGAAGAATAAGCTAAAGACTTGGGGAAAATGCACAGTGGTATATGGGTAGGAAAGTGAAAACTAACAAATCAGTTAGAGTAAACTGGAGATACATCCTGGTAGTAATACAGGTATTTTCTATGACTGCATCCCAAATATAATCTCTGGCCTTCTGCTTAGAAGATTTTAGGAAGCAGAGCTTGGGAAAACCTATTCCAACCAACAGTATAAATTTTTAACAAACACTTTGTTCACTTCTATCCAGTCCATCAATATACTGAAGTATTGGTTCAGGATTTCCACTACCCCTTTAGGACGCTGATGGAAACAGCAGTATCGTTATCATATAGATATCCCCTCATCTTAAATCCCTAGATGATCTCCTCCTGTGTTTTCATGTAGATGTAACATTCAGGACTTAGTCCTCGAAATCAAAGACCATTAAGCAGAGCAGTAATCCCCAACCTTCTGAAAACTACACTACAAAAGGTCTAGAACAGCCCAGAACTTGCACAAAATAGCACCTTTCATACCCAATGTGTCCAGGTAGTCTGAAAGAATAGTATGGCCAAAAGTCACTGAGAGCCACCCAGGGTGGGAGGCTGGGAGAGAACAGGGTGCATTCCTCCTGTTCATATCCTCATGCAGCCCATCCACTAAGCCAACCAAAGTAGTTATATGGTATACAATCCAAGTAAGGGAAATAGTTATAACCCAGAAAGCTCAATGAGCTGCTTCTCAGAACTTTTTCCTTCTCACATTGATAGGGTTCCCATGTCCCTCTTCACCATCAGTGGTTGGTTTTGGGGTGGAGCCTGAGGAGGGCAGGGCTTGGAGAGGGGAGGGACTTCAATGCCATAGAGTCCAATTGCCAAAGTGGCCATTTTCTCCAGGTGAACTGATCTCTATCAGCTGGAGATCAGTTGTAATAGCAGGAGATCTTCAGCTAGTACCTGGAGGTTGGCAACCCTACGCATTGATGTGGTGCTATCTAGAAAGATGAACAAGTCAGCTGAGTGACTCAAAACATTCCTCTCTACAGATATTATGAAAATGGTGTGGGACAAGACCATAGAGAAGCATTTCTCATACTTCTTTTAGTAATGTGTGAACTGGACCTTAACTAGATGTGACCTAGAAAGAGGAAGCTGGGAAACGGTGCTACTGCACAATTAAGTTAGTTTAATAATATTGTTAGCAGAATGTAGGATCGAGCCCTGGTGCCGATTGAGCCAATAACCACACCAAGGGGGTGAAAGAAAATGAGGTCAACCGCAAACCAAGGAGAGTTAAACCCACCCAGCCCCCTGGTGAAGAACACTTCCTGTAAGATCCTAGGTAAATACAGGAGAGCAGAGCGAGGCAGAAAGAATAGGCTGAAGGTGCTGTAAACTCCACGGGAGAGCTGGGCCTTCTCACCACAAAAACAATCTATGCACTCTCTACCAAAATGTTAGTTCAGACTGGCCCTTGGATATAGGGTTACTTCCAGGCGGGATCTGGAGTTCTCCTGGAATTACAACTGGTCGGCAGACTACAGCGATCAATTCCCCTGAAAGAAACTGCAGCTTTGGAGGGTGGTCTCTACGACATCATATCTCCTCTGAGCTCCCTCCCTCTCCAAACTCCAACCTTCCAAGGTACCGACCTCAAATCGCCAGGGATTTTCCAAGGTGGAGTTGGCAACTGTACGTGGACATAATTTATAGATTAGAGTTACAGGGATTGCACCACGAATTAAAATATCCTGTGTGAAGTTTCAAGTGACAGGGTGTCTAAGGCCATTTATTCAGGGTAATTAGCAGCGCATATGCCCTGCATATTTTTTTGAATTTTACATGCTGAACCGTCATTCTGGAAGTGACTGTGAAGCCGGCGCAGACCTGCTTCACATTACTAAAGAGCTCACTTTACGCGATCTTTGGCATTTGCCTCGAAGAATCCTCCTCAAAGAACCATGCAAAACAACAGTGGCGCGTTAGCTATACACATGCTAATGACTTTGCAATCTGGAACAAAGGAGCAGGCAAGTGGTGGGGGTGGTCGGGACCATGAATAGGCATTTTTAAAGTCGCATTTTAAAAAAAGAGCTTTGAGTGAGCATCAAAACTGACCATGAATAAATGGCCTAACGGGTCTCTCCATCTGGCTGTGTGAGTTTCCCCAATATGTATATCCTTATACAGGCAATGAAGCTTCGATCAGGCAATAAGGCCTAGATTTCTAGCTATGAAGTCAATGCCAGATGACCCACCTGTGTCAAATGGATTGATTTGCTCAAAGAAACAAGCATTTAAGCAAACAGTGTCAGAATCTTCTGGACTTCTGGACTGAAAGTCACTCATAGTTAGGTACAGACGTTAGCATTCCAAGGCTTGCTATACAAAGTTGTGATCTAGCATGCTTATCACCCTAAACTAGATAAATAGCACTGGGCAATAAAAATTACGGGAGCGTTACGAATGCCTAATTTTACACCTTGATACATATTTAAAATATAGTTTCTGTCAAACTGAGAGTGATCTATTGGTGTCAGTGAGAGCTGGAAACACAGGAAAATGAGACATCTGGGAGCCAATACAATCCAAAGAGCTAATTTATTTATTTATATATAATTTTTTTATGCTCATTCACTCACTCATACACAGGGCAGAGGGGTGATGGTGCCATATTTCATTTTCATTGTCATCCAATCAATGCATTTTATTAATTTAATTTGGCCACAGTATAGTGTGCTTCATCTATTGATGTCATGTCAGGGCTCAGTAACGAAAAACATCACACTGCACTTAAGTGTTTCAGTTAACAATCCCAGATCAATATAGCTGAGAAACATGGATTTCTCCACACACACACACACCCCTCCCCAGCATTCCCCCTGACACCATTGGTTGTGCCCAGTTCGTTGCTCTGTTCATGGAAATGTTCCTTGCCAAGTATAAGCAATAATATTTGGCAACAAAATACAAAGCTACATATATACCCATCCCTCTATGGATGGGAAAAGAAACACTGTTGATCACATGGGAGTATACCTTTGGTTTACTTAATGGAATTACATCACCCCCAACAGTTTTTTGAAAGGTTAGAGAACAACACTTGAGATCTATAGCCTTGCCAATTCTTTACAAACTGGAGGAGGACAAGAGGGAGCCAAAATAGAATACTCCTTGTGTGTGTGGGTAAAGTGCCATCAAGTCACAGCTGACTTATGGCAACCTCTTAGGGGGTTTTCAAGGCAAGAGACTAACAGAGGTGGTTTGCCATTGCCTGCCTCTGCACAGTAACACTGGTATATCTTAGTGGTCGCCCATCCAAATACTAACCAGGGCTGATCCTGCTTAGCTTCTGAGAGATCTGACGAGTTCGGGCTATACCATGCTGCCTTCCCTCCCATAACATTCCTTATTCGGGCAATAAAGCCTAGATCAGGTAATAAAGCCTAGATTTCACGTTAAGAAGTCAAAGCCAGATGACTCACCTGTGCCAAATGGATCAATTTGCTCAAACAAACAAGCATTTGCACAAACAGTGTCAGAATCTTCTGGACGTTTGGACTGAAAGTCACTCATAGTTACAGAGCAGAGAAAGAGCAGGAATATTTGTATTCCCAGGGTCAAAGATGCTGCCTATCCAGCACACCATTGATCATACCTGATCTGGTCTAGTATAAATACAGGTCAGGTCTGGAGCTTTCATGGGTGGCGACAGCAAGCTTGACCTTGCCTGTCTGGCTCCCTCTCCTCTCTCTGCTTTTCACCTCAGTCTGCCTGCCTGTCAACTATTTCCCTGTATCCTGCTTCCAGCATCCTTGATGGATATCTTGGCTTTGACCCCAGCCAGTGAAGATGTTGTTTTGGATTATCCTTACTATGTAATGCCTTGACCTTCTGGCAGACTGCTCCCTGGCCCCTTATGTTGGGACTTGACCCAAGCCTGCTTTGTCTCTCTGCAAGAGGTAGCCTCGAAGTCCGATGAAGTTTGGTGACAGAGAGACATTTATGATCCAGAAGCAGGTATCAACAACAAGGCTGGTTGTGTACTGAGCTGTTGATCAGCCTGCCAGACCCAGTCACAACTGACAGTACTCATAACATTTATGAGGATGCTCCTTGAAGGAACATCCGCTGTCCAGGTACGTAATGAGCACAGAAGCCTAAGGAAATATCCAGCAATCAAAGCAAATAAGGTTACGCTGCGATCGGTTTCCCCTTTCTCTGTCTAGATATTGGTTCGATTTGCTTATTTGGATTCACCCTTTCCTTGTTATCCTCAGTGAGAAAGGGACAGTAAAAAAAAAAAAAAAAGGAACAGGACCAAATAGCTCGGTATCTGTCAGAGCCTAAATAAGTTGCCTTGGCTGAGTTGCTGCCGCTGAAATGAAAACAGCTAGCTTTTGCTTTTTTCCCACCCTTCCTGCTAACTACAAAGAAAATTCATAAGGCATCCCATAACTCAGTTATAAGTACCTCCAGGAACCTGTTAATTATATGTTAGAGGGTCAGGAATGAAATAGCTCTGCTACCCTTTAGTCTAGAGGAACACACTATAATCGCTGGCCAGTAAGAAACTCATTTCTTCATTAAGAGGCCAAAGAGCTGAAAGCCAAAGTTTGCTCTTTCATCAGGAACTGGGATCCTTGGGAATGGTGTAGGGGGGTTGCTATTATGTCACCAAGAAAGTTAGTCAGCTTTCTCTTTCACTTTCACCAAAGAGGGTTTGCAATTAGCAAATTCAATGGTTACATCCACACCTCAGTATGAAGAAGAGTTGGTTTTTATATGCCAGCTTTCTCTACCACTTAAGGAGGAATCAAGCCGGCTTACAATCTCCTTCCCTTCCTCTCCCCACAACAGACACCTTGTGAGGTAGGTGGGGCTGAGAAAGTTGAGAAAGAACTGTGACTTGCCCAAGATCACACAGCTGGCTTCATGTGTAGGAGTGGGGAAACCAACCTGGTCCTCCAGATTAGAATCCACCGCTCTTAACCACTACAACACACTGGCTCTCAATTTTTTTACATGGAATTCTGAGGTAACAATACACTATTTATTGCGGAGGACTCAAGGCTGAAGTAAGCATGGTACCCTCAGACCTGTCTCTTTCAATGCAAGAGGGAGGTTGGTTTTATTTAAAATGCAAGAAAAGGACGCTGATGGCAAGGGGGGAAATGGTACCCTTCTTGTAGTCCCCCACTCAAGTTGGCTTTTGCCATTGCCCAGATCTGATATTGGTAGGGTTGCCAGTTCCGGGTTGGAAAATACCTGGAGGTTTTGGGGGTGGAGCCTGAGGAGGGAGGGGCTTGGGGAGGAGGGTGGGGCTTGGGGAGGAGGTTTAATGCCATAGAGTCCAATTGCCAAAGCTATCATTTTTTCCAGGTGAATTGACCTCTGTCGGCTGAAGATCAGTTGTAATAGTGGGAGATCTCCAGCTAGTACCTGGAGGTTGTCAACCCTAGATATTGAAAATAAGCCTGGTCAGAAAAAGGGGCTGAGGCAGAGGTTGGGGTGGGAGGGCAAAGAAGGAGCAGGTAGAGGATTCAGCGGCCTTCACTGTAAAGCTCACTCCATCGCTTGCTTCACACATGGTTGGGACAGAAGTGCGTCTACATAGAAGTCTTCCACAGTCAAAAATAGTTTGGCTTTCCCTTCTTTTTTCCTGTAAAGAAGAAAACACTTTTGGTCAGGAATACTTGACTGCTTCAATAATAAACTGCAATTAAAACAGATGAATATTTAAAAAAACTGTTTGCATTCAGACAGTTTGCATAAAATCTATCATGCAAAAAAGCCAACTGCGCATGCACGTTTTCATACTGTTTCCCCATGTTTTCTCCCCTCCCCCCACCTGCTGTATACCACATTTGTTACATATGAAACATCTGAACAATTAATTATTTGCCTGAGGACAAACTAGTGAAGGTTTGTTTTAAGGAAACTGATATTTATGACTGGTGTATGAGGACCTCTTAGATAGGGTTGCCAACCTCCAGGTACTAGCTGGAGATCTCCTGCTATTACAACTGATCTCCAGTCAATAGAGAACAGTTCCCCTGGAGAAAATGGCCACTTTGGCAATTTGACTCTATGACATTGAAGTCCCCTCCCCAAACCCCACCCCCAAACCTCCTGCCGATGGCAAAGGGGGACCTGGCAACCCTACTCTTAGAACTGGTTATTTTAAAATGCTATTTCGAGTTTTGGATTTACTGACTTGGCAGATCCAAGTCTAATGCAATTAACTCTGGAGTTGGAAAAACAACTTATGGTGGTAGTTGAAAGTACCATCAAGTTGCACCTTATTTATGGTGACCCCATAGGGTTTTCAAGGCAAGAGACATTCAGAGGTGGTTTGCCATTCCTTGCCTCTGTGTCATGACCCTGGACTTCTTTGGTGGTCTCTCATCGAAACACTAACCAGGGGCAACCCTGCTTAGCTTCTGAGACCTGACAAGACTGGGCTAGCCTGGGCTAGGCTGGTCAGGGCAAAACAAGATGTAGCCATTGCTAATAATCTAGAAGTAAACCAAAAGTCTGTGAATGTTACTGAGGGAGGGGTGATCACAAATTGAGAAATGTATTTACCTCTTTAAGACTTGAGGCTATGAGCCCTATGATCCTCCAGGGGAGATTAATTAAAATTTGTTAAGAGGATCATCTATCTGTGTGCTATTCAGGGGAGTTACAAGATCTAGCTTATTATCAGTTGTTTTGTAAATTGAATGGAACACAGTAGTGGTTATTATTCAAACAACTGTGTCTATCTCAGGATCAACTCACTAGTCTATTACTTGGCTTTTTATTAAAAGAGGAACAAAATATATTACTAGAACTGTCGCTATGTTTGCCTTGCAGGCTGCAAGGGTAAGGGCCTGATATGTAAATTATGGTTTTATTGATTGTGCTTATGAACAATTTGTTTAATGGAGCAATTCTTTTTATGTGTAACTGATGCTGTACGGAATTTGTTTTACATTAAATTTTGGAAATTGCAACAGCCCTGGTGGCTAGTCAATAAAAGTTTTATCTAGAGCTATCTATATCTATATAAAACATTTATATTTCACAGTTAGTGACTTACAGATGCAAGATGTCTCCTTCTGTTCCTTATTGCTGCCTGAATTGCTGTTCATTAAAGGCAAAGGCATCTGGATCTGGAACAATTGACACACAGGTGTTCTTACACTGTTGCATGTGAAATGTAAGGGGGGGTTGAACCCCCTCAATCCTCATCTGCCAAATTCTTTTTTTGAAAATATATATGACTAACAAAAGAGGTATCTCAGAGTTGTGGGGATTGTACTATCTCTGTATTCTTGGCCCAGGATGCCAGCCTATCTGTCATGAAGTAGGACAATTTAATGACCCAACTATGACGAGGGTTGCCAACCTCCAGGTACTAGCTGGAGATCTCCTGCTATCACAACTGGTCTCCAGCCATTAGAGATCAGTTCACCTGGAGGAAAAATGGCCGCTTTGGCAATTGGATTCTGTGGCATTGAAGTCCCTCCCCTCCCCAAACCCTGCCCTCCTCAGGCTCTGCCTCAAAAACCTCCCGCAGGTGGCGAAGAGGGACCTGGCAACCCTAACTATGACCCTAGGGGTATGTGCTCTTATCAGAAGTCTAGAAAGCCTGTCTGCCAATTTTACAGATGCAAAGGCTACTATTAGACGCATTTTCTGGGTGTAGCTTGCATATCTGTCTGTCCATTCGTCTGTCTGTCATATTTATAGTCCACCTTTCTCACTGAGAAGTAAGGCAGATGACAGTGTAAACTGATGCAATCTACATAGGATTGCCAGCTCCAGGTTGGGAAATACCTGGAGATTTTTGGGGCAGAGCCTAAGAAGGGCGGGGTTTGGGGAAGGGAGAGACTTCAATGCCATAGAGTCCAATTGCCAAAGCGGCCATTTTCTCCAGGTGAACTTATCTCTAACGTCTGGAGATCAGTTGTAATAGCAGGAGATCTCCAGCTAGTACCTGGAGGTTGGCAACCCTATCCTGGCTAGATTGCCAGCCCCTGGGTTGGGAAGGTTGGGGGTGGATTCTGAGGAGGGCATGGTTTGGAGAGGGGAGGGACTTCAATGCCATAGAGTCTAATTGCCAAAGCGGCCATTTTTTTCAGGGGAACTGATTTCTATCACCTGGAGATCAGTTGTAATGGTAGGAGTTCTCCAACCACCACCTGGAGGTTGGCAAGCCTAGTCCTGGCTCATATGATCCCAAGGCTGGATTAAGACCTTTAGAGGCCCGAAGCATTTAAAAGATTTTGGTGCCCCCATACGTATGTAATTCAAAATATAAACAATAATAAACCGTCAAGTAAAATTTTATTTTTTGAAATGAAACAAAACTTACAGTAAGGTGGAAAATAATGTTTATTTTTGCATACTTCCACTTTATATTTGAAAAGTTTTCTCTTACTTTTTGTGGACCCTGGTTCAGCTGCACCTCCCCAAACCCTGCCCTCCTCAGGCTCTGCCCCCAAAACCTCCCGCTGGTGGTGAAGAGGGACCTGGCAACCCTAGTTTCGCACCCTACGGTCCATGGTAAATCCGGCAATGGAAAATATTTGAGGTGCCCCCCTTCCCTTGATGCCCTAAGCACATGCTTATTTTGCTTAATGGTTAATCCATCCCTGTATGATCCCAGGTCACAAGGAACCTGGCAGTGGAACAAACGTCTGCTGTTTCTTTTTGCCATTTTAAACCATGCATATGCCATTTTTGCATCTTTTATACATTGCATGCCATTTACGTGGAGTTGGCATAAAATAATGTTGGGAAATGTGTTCATTTTGAAAAGGTGCAAAAATAAAGATTCACAAGTCTATTTCTCACAAGGTAGAAACAAACTGAAATAGAGATATCCAAATGGAGCCAGCCAGTTTTCATGATTCCATAGCACAGTGCCAGCTCACCTACAATCCAGGTTCATTGTTCATCCCTATGTGGTTTTCTATTACTGGATGCATTCAAACATCATTCCGGTTAATGTGGACTTTCCAACTAGACACATTGGTCATTTATGCATGGGAGTTTTACCTGAGGTTCGTTGCTTGCTGGACCCACACTTTCCTGTTAGGAGTCTATGCACCAGCAGTCTCCAAGCTCAAATCAGGAAGTATTTGAATCCCCGCCCTGAGAAATGCTGCTTTGTAATTGGCTGTAGTAACAGAAAACTCCCTCCCCCAAACACAATTGCCACATAAGAAAGCTTTCAAAGAGCATTTTAAGAACAAAAACAAAAAACTGAGCTTTTTGAAAGGAGGGGGAGGGAGAAACCCAAGCCTCATTTTTAAAAGCCTTCTGCTCAAAAAGAACTCCGAGGAAGCAGGAAGAATTTCAATCCCCGTCCTTTGACATGCTGCTTTGTAATTGGCTATTTACTTGCTGAGAGAGAAACCAAGCTTCTGTGACCTGTACTTTGCCTTATGCATGGGGATTTCAAGTGGGCTGAGCTTAGGGGAGAGGGAAGAATTGGGTTAATAGAGGGATAGGAAGTCCCGGGATTTGTGAGGGCTGGAAGCAAGGTCATCTCTAATGGAGGGGAAACTCATGCATAAAGCCAAGGAACAACTGAGTCAGATGGGGGGTGAACATGAGTGAAAGTACCCATGCATAAATGACCACAATCTGTTCCCCTGGAAGAAATGGCCAGTGTGGTATAGTGGTTAAGAGCCAGCATGGTATAGTGGTTAAGAGTGGTGGACTCTAATCTGATGAACCGGGTTGGTTTCCCCACTCCTACACATGAAGCCTTCTGGGTGACCTTAAGCAAGCCACAGTTCTTTCCAAAATCTCTCAGCCCCACCTACTTCACAAGGTGTCTGTTGTGGGGAGAGGAAGGGAAAGTGATTGCAAGCCGCTTTGTACGGTAGAGAAATCGGGGTATAAAAGCAACTCTTCTTCTTCCTTAATTATACAGCATCTTAAGTCTTACCTCCCTCTGAAAGACTCAAAGCCATTTACAAGTAAAGCACATGTCCTTGGCCCTGATCAGAATCAATATAATACTTTTCTATCCAGCATACAACAAGAAGCCGTCAATAACCCTCAAACAAACAAAAATGTAGCACAAGACCACAAATGAGCAATTGTTTTTCTTGCAATTGTTTTCTTCAAATGTCTGGGATCTCAGAGGCACTGACCTGGAGGTGTTATTCTTCGATGTTTTCTACACTGCTCATAATTAAGTCTTCTCCAGGCACGCAGGGCTTTGGGGGGGGGGGAGTTACAAACCAGAATGTGTCCATCAAGCGGGTTTTTCCAAGCACTGACAGCTCTAAATGCAGGCAAGCTGCAATACAAACTTGTCCTCAAATCCTTGACAATGACCTTCACCTCAGGGTGAAAGATAATGTAGTTGCTGTGCTCATTCTACAAAGAGTGTCTGCTGATCAGAGGCTCATGATAAAATATGTATATCTCTCTTTTCTCTCTCTTCCTCCACGGACGGTTGTTGGCTGGTAACTGAAGTGATACTGTAACATTATCTACATGACAGCTTGAATTCCCACCCCCACTTTCTAAACACAAAGGAATGGCAAGCAGGCCCTCTAGACAATGGCTGTGCAGAGCCTTACTCGCTGTGAAAGCTGGTCCCACCCACTTTGGTAAGTGATACCAAAGAGAAGCCACCAAGCTGTGAGAGCACACGGCATCGTCTAGAGAACAGGAAGATAGAGTTCAGGCCAAAGAAGAAGTGTGAGTTGCTCACAAGGAGATAAAGGGTTTTGTGCACAACAGTGTGTTGGGAAGGCATGCTAGCAACCAATAGTCATATTTATCATGTTTTACATTGTGCCTTTAATTCATCACAAATAATAAGTAGTCAACAAAAATATTGCACTGTACTTGGTGGACTCTGATCTGGAGAACCGCTTTTGATTCCCCACTCCTCCACATGAGCGGTGGACGCTAATCCGGTGAGCTGGATTTGTTTCCCCTCTCCTACACATGAAGCCAGCTGGGTGACCTTGGGCTAGTCATACTCTGTCAGCCCCCACCTACCTCACCGGTTGTCTGTTGTGGAGAGGGAAAGGGAAGGTGATTGTAAGCTGGTTTGATTCTCCCTTAAGTGGTAGAGAAAGTCAGCATATAAAAACCAGTTGTTGTTGTTGTTGTTGTTGTTCTTCTTCTTCTTCTTCTTGTGTGGGAAGAATTTAAAGGCTGCCTTTGGGAAAAAAAACATGCCATTGGATGTATGATGGAATTGACCCCAATAACCTCACATATACATACCACATATACATACTAAACATGGAATACAATCTTAACTCTCATGAATGGAGGGACTTCATGGGAACCAATCTTGTCCACTTTCTTCTTCCTCCATCAACACCCTGTTCCCCTGTAAAATCCCATCCTGAACTTTGAGGGATGCTCCTGAACTAAATGCCATGTGGTATGGTAGGCTGCAGCAAGGGGGGGTGGTTGAAATTGTCCCCCTCACCTTGCTGTTGCGTGGGTAACTGAGGAAATCAATTTCCATTCGCTTTTTCCTGCTTGTAGAAGTTTGCATCAAACCTCTAATGTAGATGTCCCCCCCCTTATATAGTAGCCAACTCTGATTTTAAGGAAATTTGTCATGTTTGAGGCACATTCAGATAGCAACATTGTTGATTGTATGATTTGCCACTATACTGGCTGGGAGAGAAGTTGTACTGATGAAAAAGGTACAAAATAGACAAGTGGTATGTATTCAACAGTCCTGGGGCACCCCCATATTTGGATTCGCTGTCTGTGCCAACAGATACTGTGGACCGCCAAAAAGATAAATAAATGGGTTCTAGATCAAATCAAGCCCAAACTTTCCCCAGAAGCTAAAATGACTAAATGGAGGCTATTGTACTTTGGTCACATTATGAGAAGACAGGAGTCACTGGAAAAAGACAATAATGCTAAGAAAAGTTGAAGGCAGCAGGAAAAGAGGAAGACCCAATATGAGAGGGATTGACTCAAGAAAGGAAGCCATGGCCCTCAGTTTGCAAGATCTGAGCAAGGCTGTTAACAATAGGATGTTTTGGAGGACATTAATTCATAGGGTCGCCATAGGTCAGAAGCAGCTTGACGGCACTTGACACACACATCTATGCCAGCTGTTCAAACTAATGGAGATAAGCATAAACATTGGCAGTCTGTGAATAGAATGTGATACCCCACACAGTATTGGGTGGGTGTTAGAATTGTCCTAAATTTATTAGGTTAACAGGCTCTTACAAAAGTAAAAGAAAAGTCAGATTGCTATGTCTCCAGCACACATCTATCAAATATTTTTAATAACCTTTGAAGGGAAAGAAGCATAGATGGAAAACACTCAGGAAATCTTGTTCAGATACATAAGAAGAGAAAGCACAATTTACTTGCATCTACAAGCTACAGTACACTTTACCTTGTACAATGGAAATTGTGTGTTAGGACACTACTGTAGCACAGATGTTTTTAATTGTTTCAAAACTTTAGACAGTGATTAATTTGACTTTTTTGTTTGTTTTGCTGGAACAAACTAGTATGGCTACTGTTTGCAATTTTAAAGAAGAAAAAGAGTTGGTTTTTATATTCTGACTTTCTCTACCACTTAAGGGAGAATCAAACCAGCTTACAATCACCTTCCCTTCCCCTCCCCACAACAGTCACCCGGTGAGGTAGGCGAGGCTGAGAGAGAATGACTTGCCCAAGGTCACCCAGCTGGCTTTGTGTGTAGAAGTGGGGAAACCAACCCAGTTCACCAGATTAGCCGCCGCTGCTCATGTGGAGGAGTGGGGAATCAAACCCAGTTCTCCAGATCAGACTCCGCCTCTCCAAACCACCGTTCTTAACCACTACACCACGCCGGCTCTCCAGAGATGGAGATTCCTGAACTTTTGGATGTCTACCTTTTGAGCTAGCGTGGTGTAGTGGTTAAGAGCGGTGTCCTCTAATCTGGAGAATCGGGTTCGATTCTCCACTCCTCATGAAGCCTGCTGGGTGACCTTGGACCAGTCACAGTTCTCTCCAAACTCTCTCAGCCCACGCGGAGGCAGGCAATAGCAAACCACTTCCAAATGTCTCTTGCCTTGAAAACGCTATGGGGTTGCCATAAGTCAGCTGTGAGTTGATGGCGTGTGCGTGCACACACACCTTTTGAGAAATAAAACCAGAGAAATATTCATAGAGATTCAAGAATGTTCCAAACTACTAAAAAAAAACCAAAAAAAAAAAACCTGTCCTTTTAGAAAATGTATGCAAAAACTGATACAGTTCTATATTTTCTCCTTAATGTGCATCTGAATCACCCTGGATATAAATTTCTTTTTTTGCACATAGTGGGATAATTTACATAAGTTCTAACATTTCATTTGTGAAGAAAGGAGAAATAAAAGGAAAGCAGGCTTGCTGCTGGGAAAGTGTACGGAAAGTGTTAACTTTCACAGCATTGACAGACAAATTTTATAAACTTTGCCGATGAACTTTGAATTACCCTGCTCCTTTCATATTTTCCAGTTAACATGCGTATATCTGCTCCTGCCATGTAATCAACTGATTGTTACACAAGCATTTTCTAAAGCTATGACAAACTCAGATTTATGAGGTCAACAGGTTCAGACTTAATCCATTCAATAGCTGCAATTTATCGTCTGATGATAATTGTATACACAAACATTGTAATGATTTAGATGACATAGTGTAAAGATGAAATCCGTTTATTTTAAAAGGGTTTCTAACCTCTAAAATATGTTGCCGCGAACACCTTTCTGGGGGCGCTTTTAACAACATGGTTATTATTGTTTTATTGATCAGGTTTTTATTACTGATTTGACACTTATATTTCACGTTAATCGAAAAAGGTGTAATTTTTCCACAGGAAATTTAACAAGACTATGACTGTAATTAATTATATCATTACTGTGTTTTCAGCGCATTCCATTTAAAGGGGTCTGAAAAAGAGTGCCTAATTTATCATACATTTATTATAAGGAATATGTAAACCTCTTTTAAACAGACAGAGAGCATGATCCTTTTGGAGGAGATGGGATATGACATAGGCTCTATATTTATAGATTTCTGCTTTTATCATGACCTGGTTTTATAATGATAGCTATTTTGGAACGGGATTGTAAATTAGCAACTTAGAAAGCCTCAGAAGCTTACAATATTGCCATTGGCTACTCTTGAAACACTAATTAGTGGTCATTCTCTAATGCCTTCCATAGATCAAGCAAACAGTCTGCAGCGAAGGGACTGGTGGCAGCGCTGCAAGTTTGGAGCAGACGTTTCAGGAGTCCTTCAATATGCACGCTCTAAGCATCATTAAATATTACTGCAAACACACTTTCCAGGAGACACCGGCCGCTGCATTTATATACCTTTCCTAAATATAAAGCAATGCTTGCGGTGATAAACTGTATGCAGACTCGAAAGCATTTAGCCAAATGGTGAAATTTCAATTGATCTCCAGTTTATTGCCATTGATCTTTTCCAAATGTAACTATATTTACTCCTGGGAAATATAAACCTGTATATATACAGGGATATAATTTATGTTCTCAACCCACATAAACTTCATAGGGGAAACACAGCCCTATGCCAAGGGGGGGCGAGATACAAGAAGCACAAGGCCTCTCGTAACGAGATTCCATGCTTTATTTTGTGTGATATTATTTATAATTTGTAAACTTATCACATACATTCCGATTCCATTCTTGACATATTGCCACATATGTCTAATTCATGTGTGTAATAAAATATTATAACTGCATATAAAAACACATCTCTCGAGTTACATCTGTGTCTTCTAAACACTTCAGCATAAATAATAATCACTTTAGAGACGTGTAGCTGCATGCATAATTATAGTTCTCCGCATTATTATTTTTTTAAAAAAATGTTTAAGCTTTGAGAATTAAAACTTCCATACCATACAATTACGTAGTATGAAAAGCTTTGGTTTGGAATCTTAAAACCATGCACAGTTTTATGCTTGGGTCTGGCATCATAGAAGTCTGCTAAACAACCCTGGTTATTCTAACTCAGCAATTTCAGCTTTGACGAGAACATAGCGCTCACCTGCCTACAAGGGTCTTTTTTTCTCATTCATTTGAACGCATCTTTTTTTTTTTTTTTTTTTGGTCTTTGTGCTGGCAGACTTTTTGTCTCTATTGAAATTTACGGAGCTGCCCTAAGTACAAATGGTTTCTATACAGTGAGAACCAAGGAGGAGAATCAGTACACCTTTTGACCTTTTGCAAACAACAGGATTGGACTCCAAATCCTATTCATCTGAAATGCGGTAAACCAGTAAATGCTTCAGTGTAAATGCCAAGTCATTTTACTGTAACTAATGCTTGGTCTGGCATGCAACTGAAATGAATAGCATTCGCACAAACCACTTCCACTGATAACTGCAGAAGGTGCTCTGGAGAAGCTGAGCATTTTGCTTGCGCGAATCAGGGTCTAAGAGATTACTGAGCCAAATGGTGGCAGCAGAAGGAATCCTCTTGACATTTTGAAGGTTACTTGTTGTACACCAGTCAAGTGCACAGGCAACTAGGGTTGCCAACCTCCAGATGGGGCCTGGAGAACTCCTGGAATTACAATTGATCTCCAGACTACAGGGACCAGTTCCCCTGGTGAAAATGGCAGCTTGGGAGGTTGAACTGTATGACATTACTTCCTGGCTAACCTCTTCATCCTCTTCAAACTCTGCTCTCCCCAGGCTCTCTGCCACCAAATATAGAGGAATTTCCCAACCCAGAGTTGGCAACCTTACTTCACAAGATCTCAGCAATGTATCTTTTGATACATGGGTGGAGGGAACCTATGGCTTGCTATAAATTACATAAAAATGAAGTAAAAATCAGTAGAATATCTTACAGAAGAAGAAGAGCTGGCTTTTATATCCCGCATGTCTCTACCTTTAGGAGTCTCAAAGCGGCTTACGACTGCCTTCCCTTCCCCTCCCCACAACAGACACCTTGTGAGGTAGGTGGGGCTGATAAATGAAGCATGAAGCATGCACAGTGTGAACAACTATACTGAATTGAAGGACAGCACCAATAGAGTTGCCAGGTCCCTCTTTGCCACCGGCGGGAGGATTTGGGGGCAGATCCTGAGGAGGGCAGGGTTTGGGGAGGGGAGGGGCTTCAATGCCATAGAGTCCAATTGCCAAAGAGGCCATTTTCTCCAGGTGAACTGATCTCTATCGGCTGGAGATCAGTTGTAATAGCAGGAGATTTCCAGCTAGTACTTGGAGGTTAGTCAACTGTATGCAGTCACTATGGCTTATTAAATAAAATAAAATGATAAACCAACAACACAAAAATATATAAAGAGTGCAACTAATATATAATAGTCATTTGTTACTTCACAAAGACCATATGGTTCATACACTTTCTTAATTGCAGCTTATGTAATAATAATAAATAATAAGAGGACTATAAACAAGCAAGACAGGGATCCGGTAAGTGTCCTGTTTCAAAGTCAATTTCTTCAGTTGGTAAGTATAATAGTCCCATAAATTATAACAAGCTGGTTTTTCTGCTCCTCTGAGTGTCTTTTTTTCTTTTGCAGGTTTCTTGTTTCCACGGTGCACTTTGTTGATGCTTTAAGATTTCCAATGCTTATATTAAATTCCTGTTCCAGTGATTCTTCTGGATATCCATCATAATGCTACTGAAACATTGATTGTAAAGCATATGCTAGGATGTATGTTAAGACGTGGAAAGTAGTCGAATAAAAGAATCAGAAAATAAAGTTTGGATTTCCATGTTTTCAGGAATGGTGTCTAAACCAGTTAACGCAAGTGTTTGGGGACCTCCTAAAGGAACAGAGAGTGATGTCTGGAGCTTTTGGTCTTGTCCAGTTCCACTACCTGACCTTCAGTGTGAAAAGGCAAAGGCCTTGCTTGTCTACCCTGTAGGGGTGCAAGAACTGCTGTTCCTCTTGGAGGGCAGACACAGAGCTAGAGGCCTGTCTTGCTATGCTCTGCCTTCCCCTCAAGAGGCAGCGCATGTGCTTTGGAGGAGGAGGAGGAGGAAGAGGAGGAGGAGGAGGAGGAAGAAGAAAGACAGACAGACAGACATAAGGGGGTGGGACTAAATGATCCTGTTGGTCCCAGTCACACGTCTCTCATAATTCCTCCGTGGGAAGCCTGCTGGGTGACCTTGGGCCAGTCACATTTAAATGCTTTTTGGTTTTTATTTTTAATTGTTGTTTTAATTGATTTGTCAAGAGTCATGCCAAAAGTCATGCTTATTTCTGTTCAAGTGTATCTATTGGTTTTGCTGTTCAAGTGTATCTAGTCGTTTTGTTTTTCTGAGATGTTCAAGCTGTCAGGAGTCATGCTATCCAGGCAGGCTCCTGACATGAGTTAGGCCCATTTCTGTTCAAGTGTTATCCTTTGGTTTTGTTTCTCTGAACTGTTCAAGCTGTCCCCGCTCCATTCCTCCCCCCTGCTGTGACCTTGAGTCTCTAGCAGGCAACTTCAGTATTTTGGCTTGCTCACTCCCTACTTCCTACCAGGCACCGTTATCTCCTAATTCCCAGGCCGCTTGGTTTTGCCCCTGGGATGGCTCTGTGCTTAAAGTTATACTTTGTAGTTTGGTTTGTCATTAGCATCTTTGAACCTGTGGATTGCTTATGCTGTATCTGCGGCTCCTGAATAAACTTTTACCTGCTTTAGACCTGCCTGTCTGAGCCAGTGACTTTTTGGGATTGCCGAGGTTGGCTGGAGAACCTCACATTAAGCTGCTAATCCTTTTGCTCCGTTGTCCGCTCCCAACCCAACGCGAGGGTGGCTATGGTGGGGAATGGAGACGACAAGAAGGAGGAGGGCAAGAAGGTGCCTCCGACCGAGCCCGATCTTGGCTCGACGGGGGACAAGTCAGTGGACAAGAAACCAAGCAGCACCGGGAAGGGTGCGGTACCCAAGATGTCTCATATTTGATCCTGGATGGATTCTCCCCGACCTTGGATGGGGTCGGGGGCGGACAGTAGGCGCCGGAGGCCAGCGATTTCTGGGATGCTGGAAACGTTTGGGGACAACCCGGCCCATGGGGAATCGGTCTGGCGGTGCGAGTGGGAGGAATGCCAGCAACTCCGCTTTGAGAAGCAGGAGATGGCGGAAAGGATGGATGCCATGCAAACCTTGATGCAAGAAAGGTGGCACGAGTTGAACGACTTGCAGCAACAGCAGCCTCAGCAGCCTCCCGGCAACCAACCAGCGGCTCCTGGTAACCAACCGGTCCTACCACCACCACCACCTCCGCCGCCTCCGGGGCACCCCTCCAACCCGACGTGAGTTGAAGGTGACGTTTGATGGGTCGAGCGACCTTTTGTCTTATTTCCTGATCCAAGTGGATGTGTTCATGCGTGAACAGGGTGCAACCTTCACCTTGGACCAAAGCCGGGTTCAATACGTTGCATCGCTGCTTCAGGGGGAAGCGGTGGCGTGGATGGTGCAACAGTACGAACTGTGCTCTCGAGTTTTGAGAAGTTTGGATGACTTCATGATAGCCCTCCGTAACCGGTTTGAAGACCTGCACCGGTGGGAACGGGCCAAGACGGCTCTTCTGCAGCTGCACCAAGGGACTAAGTCGGTGGTGCAGTATGCTAGCGAGTTTCAATTGCTCTCAAGTAAAATTCTGGACTGGAGCGAGGCCACCCGAGTACAGTATTTTCAGGAGGGGCTCAATCCCGAATTGCAGCACTGGGCTTTCATGCAAGGGAATCCTCCGGATGTGGAGGGATGGGTGCAGCATGCAGCCGACATCGAAAACCGTAAGCAATTGTTGCAACTCTCAAAGCAGCGTACCGCCCGGGAGGCCAAGCCCTGTGGAGACAGGCCAGGCACCCCTAAAGACTTTTGGTCCTTGCAAGGAGGGGCCTGTCAGCGGCGGAATGGAGTAAACATTTCCAGAGTGGTGCCTGTCTCGTTTGTGGAGGCTTGGGGCATTTTGCCGCTCGTTGCCCATCCTGGTCCGAAAAACTTGCCCCAGTCCAGCCAGCAGCTGTGGAGTCGGAGAAGGCACGCACTGAGGGACAGGCCCGCCGCAGAAGCGCCCCGGCGGGATGACGCTGGACGCCCACGGCTCTTCAGCTTCAACCCGCACAAGAACCGCCGAAAGCTACTGGCTCATCGAAGCCGCAGATTACAAACCAAGACTCCTTTTCCTCCAGTGAGGGGGATGAGTGGAGCCCGCCGGCAAAAACCGCCATCGGTCTGCTGTAGAGGGAGCTCCACAGCAGGCCACCCCGGACCTTGAGCAGGGATCTCCAGTGATGGTAAGCGATCATGAGGACAATGCGTTCATTAAGGTCGCCCTTGCGTTACCTGGGGGGGCGTGTTACGAGTATCACTGCTAGTTGATTCAGGCTGTGCTCGGACTTTAATAAATGAAGAGACTGCACGTGAATTACGGGTGAAGAGGGTTGAGTTGCCCGAACCCATTCAGTTTGCCCAGATGGACAGTAGTGACTTTGGGGGGGGGGGCGGTCATGCATAGAACAACCCGGGTCGCCTTGGGAGTTGGGGAGCATTGGGAACAGCTCCATTTTACCATAGCCCCCACTATTAAGTACCCCATAGTGTTGGGAATGAACTGGCTATGTGGTCATAGTCCTACCATAGACTGGAAAGAACGGACTATTATGTTTTCGCAAGCTCAGTGTGACCGACACAGGAGGGAGGTGGCGTTCAGAGAACAAGCAGCCGCGTTGCAAGAGCATCCGCCAGCAGAGGCTCCGCCGCCTCAACTCCCCAAGGAATATGCACAGTTTGCAGATGTATTTGATGTGTGTGAGTGTGATGAATTGTCCCCCCACCGAGCCACTGACTGTGCAATTGAGGTGGTGGGGGAGGGCAAACTCTCAAAAGGGAAAATCTACCCCATGAGCCCTAAGGAAAAGGCGGTGTTAAGAGACTATTTGGACACTAATTTGGCAAGGGGGTTCATACGTCCGTCCTCAGTGCCTCACTCGGCACCTGCTTTTCTTGTGAAGAAAAAGACTGGTGATTTGCAACTCTGTATAGATTTCCGCAGACTCAATGCGGTCATGCAGACTAATGCCTACCCCCTTCCTCTCATTCCAGATCTGCTCACTCAGTTGAAGGAAGGTTGGATTTTTACTAAGCTTGATTTAGTGGAAGCATACCATCGCATTAATATCAGGGAAGGAGATGAACATAAGACTGCCTTCTCTAGTTGCTTTGGAATGTTTGAATATTTAGTAATGCCATTTGGATTGACGGGGGCTTCGAGTGTCTTCATGCAAATGATTAATGAGGTGTTGCATGATTTATTATTCAAAGGAGTGATTGTTTATTTGGATGAAATTTTAATATACACCAAAACCATGGATGAGCATGTGGCTCTAGTGAAGGAAGTGTTAAGTTGATTGTGTGCCCACAAGTTGTACACCAAGGTTTCCAAATGTGACTTTCATCAGTCTTCCATAACATTTCTGGGATATATAGTGTCGTAGCAGGGACTTGCTATGGACACAGAAAAGGTTCAAGCTGTGGTGGAGTGGCAAGTCCCCACTACTTGCAAGCAACTGCAGCAATTTCTCAGTTTCGTTAATTTCTACCGCAATTTTATTAATGACTTTGCGCAAGTAGCCTTGCCTCTCACCTCCTGCGAATGAAAGGAAAGGGGTCTTCAGCCACGCTGCCGTCCGCCAGGTTACTTTGGACTCCTGAATGTCATTTAGCGTTTGAGACGCTAAAACGGTTGTTCACATCTGAACCAGTGTTGAAACACCCTGATTGTGAAAAACCTTTCATTGTTCAGGTGGACGCTTCAGATGTTGCCATGGGAGGGGCACTCTTACAAATGGGCAAGGGTGGCCAATTGCAACCGTGTGCATATTTTTCTAAGAAATTCTCTCAAGCTGAACTAAACTGGGCTATTTGGGAAAAGGAGGCAGCGGCCGTGAAACATGCCCTCATGGTCTGGAGACATTTTTTAGAAGGGGTTGACGTTCCTTTTGAGGTTGGACCGATCACAAAAATTTGGAGGCGCTAAAAGGGTCTAGAAAATTATCAGCCAAACAGGTTCGTTGGGCAGAGTTCTTTGCCAAATTTCAATTTGTGCTGAAACATGTTCCAGGGAAAGAAAATTGTCTGGGTGATGCGTTGTCCCGACTCCCCCAATACCACAGTCAAATCAACCACCCTGTAGATTCTTTATTCACCCTGGAACAAGGGGGGAGGTGCTGGGATTGGCCGTGGTCACTCGTGCTCAGACCCGAGCAGTGGATTCAGACCCAACAAGCGGACTCCCAGAGGCTTTCCGTGCGAGGGTGGCTGAAGCCACGCGCCAGGAAGAAGGGGGCCAAAAGCTTCCTCAAGCTCTCACTTGCCGGGGGGAGTTGTGGTTTCATGGGGTGAAACTGTATGTTCCGAAAACTGTTCGGAGGGAGGTGTTGGAGATGGCTCATGGGGCAAAAACCGCAGGACATTTTGGGTTTGTCAAATCTTTGCATTTGTTGAGGCATCAATTTTGGTGGCCGGGCATGAGAGCTGATGTGGACCTTTTCATGCGCAGTTGCCCCACCTGTGCAACCTCTAAAAGACTTATGGGGAAGCCCCCGGGACTCCTCAAACCCTTGGAAGTCCCGTCCATTCCCTGGGAGGTCATTGCCATGGACTTTATTACGGATCTTCCCCCAGCCGAGGGAAGACGGTGTTGTGGGTGGTGAGGGACTTATTTTCTAAGCAAGTGTGTTTTGTTCCTTGTACGGGCTTACCGACAGCCCAGAAGCTGGCACGCATGTTCGTTACACACGTGATGAAACATCACTCATTCCCACGCAAGATAATCTCCGACAGGGCCCCCCAATTCGTGGCTAAGTTTTGGAAAGCTTTTTTAAAACTAATGGGGGTAGAACAAGGTTTGTCTTCGGCACACCATCCTCAGACAGATGGACAGACGGAACGAGTTATTTCTGTGTTGGAATGTTATTTGCGCTGTTATGTGAACTATCACCAGGATGATTGGGTGGATTTACTGCCTTTTGCTGAATATGCTTACAATAATGCTCCTCATTCGTCTACGAGGTGCAGTCCCTTCCAGGTGGTGTACGGCAAGGATTTTGGACCCTTTGGGAACGTAGAACTACTCCAGGAGGAGGGGATAAAAGGTGAAGTGAAAGATTGGGTGCAGGTGGTTCAGAACACATGGCCTTGACTCCAGAAAAATCTGGAGCGAGCTAAACGCAAATACAAAGAGCATGCAGATAAATATCGTTCCCTGGGGTGGGACTTTAAGGTGGGGGATCAAGTCTACCTGTCCACCAAAAACCTTCAGACTCTACGACCATGTAAAAAGCTCAGTGACAAGTATGTAGGTCCCTATCCCATTATAAGGGTGATCAACAAAGTGGCTGTAGAGCTAGCGCTTCCCAAAGCCCTCAGGGGAATCCACCCGGTGTTTCATATCAGTCTTCTCAAGCCCTATGTAGTAGCTCCCCAATTCCACCCAGAACCTAAGCCCGAGGTACCAACTGTGGTCGGAGGGGAGGTGCATCTGGAAGTTTCTAAAATCCTTGATTCCATACTGAAAAAAAGGGAAGTTCTTCTATTTGGTACGTTGGAAACATCTGGGACCAACACATGATGAATGGGTGGCAGCCCCACATGTAGCAGCCCCCCGTCTGGTACGACAATTTCTCAGACCTGGGAGGGGGATCTTAAGGGGGACAGAATGTCAAGAGTCATGCCAAGAGTCATGCTTATTGCTGTTCAAGTGTATCTAGTGGTTTTGTTTTTCTGAGATGTTCAAGCTGTCAGGAGTCATGCTGTCCAGGCAGGCTCTTGACATGAGTTAGGCCCATTTCTGTTCAAGTGTTATCCTTTAGTTTTGTTTCTCTGAACTGTTCAAGCTGTCCCCGCTCCTTTCCTCCCCCCCTGCTGTGACCTTGAGTCTCTAGCATGCAACTTCAGTATTTTGGCTTGCTCACTCCCTACTTCCTACCAGGCACCGTTATCTCCTAATTCCCAGGCCGCTTGGTTTTGCCCCTGGGATGACTCTGTGCTTAAAGTTATGCTTTGTAGTTTGGTTTATCATTAGCAGTTTTGAACCTGTGGATTTCTTATGCTGTATCTGCGGCTCCTGAATAAACGTTTACCTGCTTTAGACCTGCCTGTCTGAGCGAGTGACTTTTTGGGATTGCCGAGGTTGGCTGGAGAACCTCACATGATTAAATGATGTTTTTGTTTTAATAGGGGGGGAGGTTGGTTAGAAATTGATTTAAAATGTGATTTTATTATGTATGTTTTAATTTGTTAGCCCTTGTGGGACACAACGGTGGGATTAGGGCTGTTGATTCGGTTCAAGCCAAACCGAAAAACAGCCGAATTTCCCCTGATTTGGCTGTTTTTCGGTTCGGACGAACCGAACTCAAAAAAGGCAGGAAACGGGGGAGCCGAATTTGCTGACTTCGGGGGTTCGGTGAATAAATTCAGCAGATTCAGCCCCCCCGCACCTTCACGGGGCTTCCATGAAGGTGCGGGGAGGGGGCCCTTTAAACAGATTTGCGCCTCCCAGCTGGGAGGTGCAGACCTGTTTAAAGGGCCCTGTTTAAAGGGAGTCTCGGCAGGGCTGGGGGGGGGTCTGGAAACCCTCTGCGCTCTCTGCGCAGAGAGCGCAGAGGGGCTTGACAACCCCCGGCCAGCCTTGCCGGGAGTCCCGGCAGGGCTGGGGGGGGGTCTGGAAACCCTCTGCGCTCTCTGCGCAGAGAGCGCAGAGGGGCTTGACAACCCCCGGCCAGCCTTGCCGGGAATCCCAGCAGGGCTGGGGGGGGGGTCTGGAAACCCTCTGCGCTGCCTGCGCAGACAGCGCAGAGGGGCTTGTTTAAAGGGCCCCTCGCGCACCTTCAGGGAATCTCGCTGAAGGCGCGCAGGGGGTCGAATTTTCCCCCGAGCTCCGGATCCCCCCCCGAATTTCGGGGATTTGAAGCGGGGGAGTTTGGACTTTGGGCCAAATTTTGCCGAAGCCGAACTATACCGATTTTTTTTTCCAACAGCCCTAGGTGGGATATAAATTTTGTAAATAAAATAAACAAAAGAAAGGCATATGATTTCAGCCTTCATTTTCATACATTTGCCTAGAGTAGAGACGGTGTAGCAGAACCTCCATGGGAGCTGAATCTGGTACAACAAGCAATGATGGCTATCCAAGAAAAATTAAAATGTGTTTTGATGAGCAAAGCATAAAGAATTTCCCACCTACTGTTACCTTAATTAGCTGAGAAGATGGAGCTAGCGAGAGGGGGTAACTGGGATCAATAACCTACGTATACCTGGATAATCCTGGGGGAAACTCTTAAATGAGCAGACAGTTGTACAATGAAAAGTGTAATTTATTAAAGTGTAAAATAATAAAGGATATACTTTTCAAGCAGTGGACATACACACATAAATTGTACAAGAACTAAGAGAAAAAGGGTGGAAGTTAGATACGGTTTCAAGGATGGGTGATCTTTACCAGTCTTGAAGGGGATGTCCAGGGAAAACAGCGCTGAAGAGGGAAATGGCCAGCATGAAAGAAAGAAGCCCACATGTAAATGGGGGTGTACGCATGGATCCAACACACACACACACACTATCAGAGCAATCCTGAAGAAGTGGTGGTTATACGGTGCCCAGGGACAGCACCATCACACCATCTCCTGAGCGACATGCAGCAGTGCAGTGGTGAATTAAAAATAGAATTCCCCCCAAGCCCCATGAAACTCTCCATAGAGTTGTATGGGGCTATGTCACCTTTTTGCACCCATAACTTGATGCCGGCAAAAAGAGGAGTTCCTGGACCAAAAGGGCTTTGGGAGCTGACTAATGTCAGCTCCACCCCCAGGAATGCCCCCTGGATGCCAGTGAGAGGACTTGTGCTGGAGTAAAGCTGCTGGGGAGGCAGTGCTAGTGCCCAAAAATTGCACTGCTGAGTGGTGCATAGGGGTCATGCTGCCTCCCCAGCAGCTCCACTCCCCCTTCACGATTGCTCAGTATAAGTGGCCAAAGGACCAATATTTGTTCCCCAAAATGGGTCATGAGGCAGTATGAGGTAAGCTGGCAGAAAAGCCAGAGACAAAGAATTGATTGCTTTTCCGGGGTCTTAACAAAAAGATAGGAGAGGTTTGATGAGTCATCAGGATCCAAGAGAATGCCTGGACTGGTCTCTCGAATACTGATTGATTGCTGAGATTGGTACAGATGAGATAATTAATGGTCTGCTCAGAGCACTGATTAAATCACCTTAGGGTGAGGCAATGGAGATTAGTTAGCCCCGTTGTTCAGCCAGGCACACCTTTGGGCCATGGGAAAAGTACAGCCATCAACAGCCTTCCTGCCCAGGCTTGACACACAAGATTGATCCCAAAACTCTCTGAGGGGCCTCCATTTTGTGTGGAGCAGTGTCTTGCTCTTATGCCAGTCTTTGCCCCCTGTGCCTTCATGACACCCCTTAATGGGAGGAGGGGGTCTGACTGCTTACAGTACCAAGTATTTCATGTCATATAAATGAACTGAAGGCTTGAAGGATAAAATGTCAGCAAGTGGAGAGTTTGGGGTTTTTGAAACCTTGAACTGTAATGCACATTTTAGTATGTAAATGTAGATTCCCTTTTGATTTTAAGCATGTTTGAATAGTTCTGTTGTATGCCATGAATATGAAGACTGGAACACAACCAGTCACTACAAAAGTCATCTACCAAGTCTTTTCATTCAACATAATAAAATCCTTCCTTTTTTTTCAACATTTAAGAATTATAAGCAAGAAATTCACAAGCAGACATTTGAGAGCTGGAAGCTCTTTGCAGCATACATGTTACGCTTATTAAACTGTCCTTTGTTATCTTCACTCATGGTAGAAGCCCCCCATGAATAGTTCTTCTGGAAATGAGTTCCATTTTCAGGGCTGACAAATTTAAACTTTAAATGTAACTTTGATCCACTGCATGTTATCAATACATCTGCTCCTTGAATAAATGCATATTCACACCCTTCCCTACCACTTTAACATTCCAGTCATGAAAGAAAATAGCCAGTTAATACACACTTGTGAAACATACCATGTATATAGCTCCTGTTGACTTTAGAAGGGAATTATTTGGGGTTGCAGTAACACAGAAATGACTGGCAAGAGATTGCCTATGGAAACTTGGCACTGCACGTCTGTATAGAATTCTTAACTTTACTCCCTTGAAAGCAACAATTCTAGTATTTTGTTACGATGATAACTTATCCTGGTGTGGAAGAAAGGTTAGTCAAGAGACTGTTGTTTTATTTTGGCTTTTCCTTTCCTTTAAACTTTTTTTGTTCTGATACATCTACGTTAAATGGATAAAGGCTGTGAGTTTTTAGATGGTAGATGTGATTGGATGGTCTTCTCTTTTTTATCCACAGCAAGTTAATAGTTATTAAACCTTTCTGAGGGATACTGGCAGCCATTTTTTCCTAGCAGTGGGTGAACCCCTCATGGCTTGCCTTGGAATTCGTTTGGTTTTTCTAAAGTTTCTTTATAGCTAGGCTATAATTATTACATATAGTTCAATTATTCCAAAAATTTCCACACACACATCCCCCAATAGAAAAGAATCTCCTTTCCCAAAGCATCAAAATTCCTGGAAATTTTACATCTCTCCTCCTATTGTTTGGATAGAATTGGGAAGCCCTTCCCAAATCTCTTTCTCTGTTCAGTGTTCACTTTAAGAATTAAAGCCAGTTTACTAGAATAAGATTACATAACTTGTTAGAGAGGTATACCTAGTTCAGTATCTTTTAGGCTAAGTTGAATTCCAAACTGCATGGAAGAGCCAGAAGCACGGAAATTTCCCTCCACCAATTTTTATCACAGCACAAAGAGCCATTATAAATTTTCTTTTAAAATGTTTCAGAATTATTCTTAATTTGATCTGTACCAGACCAAGTGAAAGGTGCAAAGGACTCAGTTCTTGAAATCTGGGGGTGGGGTTTTCTCCTATGCAACTGAATATTACTGAACAGAGAAGGAATTTGTCTCTTCAAGCCAACAGGCAGACACTTCTGAGTAGCCTAAAAATCAGGTCATCAGAACTTCTTAGCCCAAAAATCACATCAGAAAGCTCCAACCTTTTCCCAGTACTCCTATATTACTGATGTTCTTCAACTTGACACCTTTTAAGTAAGGTCCAATATTCCACACCAGATCCCCAATGAGAGACCTTCAGCAGTTTGGAGCTCTGTTTCTCGTTTGGCATTTTCCAAAGGTCTCAAGCATTTCTTTGCACATTCACACTCACCCACCTCCTCTCAGCTGAAGAAGGAAAACATACTCCAAAGCTCAAATGGGTCTTTGAACAGTAAAGTTTCTGGGGACGTCTCATGACAAGTGGCTTACATTGAGGAAACATCTGCAACAATTAAAGAAAAATTGTAAACTTTTGTCGAAGGCTCCAACTCCCATAAGATGTCTGCTGAAGCCAAATCATAGTAATAGATAATGTTACCAACTTCCAGATGGGGCCTGGAGTTCTATTGGAATTATAACTGATCTGGAGGCTACAGAGATCAGTCTACTTGGAGGAAACAACAGGTTTTGAGGGTGCCTTTGGAGGAATATCATAAAGTCTAGGAGAAATGGAAGCCCCAGAGTGACATCACGTCCCACTGAGCTCCTTCCCATCCCCAAGCTCCAGCCTCTAGTCCATTTCCCCAAATCTCCAGGAATTCCCCAACCTGGAGTCGGCAATCCTAGATAGATGTTTCCACAGAAATGAGACCACAAACCAATATTAATACCACACATGAAGCATAGGGTTTAAAAGTGCCCATTACCCTCAGCAGAAATAGCCCCAAAAGGAAGTAAAATTTAAATAATTAGATGAAAAATATTCAGGTCACAATTTGGGTGGTGAACCTTTGGGAACCTCTCTGGCTGAAACTCATCTCGATAGTCAAGACGGGATTGAGCCCTGCTCTTCTTATGTTGAGGGGACCACCATTGATCGCCTTACTATAATTGTGGGTGGGCTGGACCTCATGGAGCAAGGAAGACCTGAAAAGAAGGCCAACAGTCTTGTTTCATTTATTATCATCTCTTATTATTTATATGACACCATGAACGTACACGCCACTTTACAATATAGGCTTCTGTGCGTCTCTGCAAGTGTTGCCTTATGAAGCAGGATGCATTAAATACCTTGCTGACATCATGGAAAACACTATAATAAAACCTTTTGTAAAACAAGTATGGCTTGAATCCATTCAGGTGGATTGTATAGGAACAAAATATCATATTTACAGTGCAAAGGGAGGAGACAATGTTTTCTGGATTTGTCCCAATTAACCTTGTAACACACTGTAGTGGAATGTCTATTAATGACACTAATGAGATGCAGGGAAGACAATGCATAAAACATCATTGGCATATAAATTAAATTCCTATACACAGATACCTTTATGTGCTAGACATGAAGGAAAATTATTACGAGGCAATTTCATAAAAGAAAAAAAAAGCTAATTAGATAGAAAATTCAATACTTCTCCCACCTCATATCCATCAATGTTAGAAACCAATCTGGGCACTTACTGATGAAATGTTTCCATTGATATTCCTGTGCGAGTCAGGAAATTAATTTTACGATTGTTCTCTTGGAAGCCACAGTTGCTGCAAATACTTTTATGTCTTACCTTTGACTGTGTACTGGTTTACATTTTAATTTAACCAGATTTGTAGGCATAAATTTATCCTTCAAAAATATTTTCTTTCTTTAAGGCAAGTAACATTTGTTGCAATACGTGCAAACCTTTCCCCCTCCCTTCCCGGTTCAGTTCCCAAGAGTCCTTATCAGATCTTTCATTCCATTGGCAAGTTGCATAGTTTGAAGGATTTCTTATCTTCCATTCTGTCTTTGGTGTAGGTTAGGGAAGAAACGCAAGCACATTAATATAATAAATATTAAAATGATCTTTTCTTGCTACTAAAGCACACGAATCTGAAATTCTGGATTAAAAAAATGAATAGAATCAGAAATATATTATTAAAATTCATAAAATACATGACGATTAGAAGGTGGGGTGGATGGAGGTACAATGAAAGGATGGGAAGGCCCTGATTTTGATTTTTTTCACCCCTGCTGTTTCATCCCCCCTTCCCCAAATCACCAATTAGATTTCGCTTCCCTTTTGTGCAAGTAAAACCTGTTGTTCATTATCTTTGTGCTATTTTCATCTTCCTTGCAACAAACATTTCCTGTAAAGTGTCAGCATTTTGCATCATTATTTCTGGAGTGATAAATCAGCATTATATATTAACGTGCAAGGACTTCCGGGGGATCACTTCATTCCCTCCTGTAATCCCTTCCCCACACTATTTCCTCCTGACAGCCCCCGTATCCTCTTCCCTTTCCCTGTTTCCTTCTGTCCTTTCCACTCACCAACCAACCTTTCTTTTACCTTTCCCCTCAGTCTTCAGCTTTATTATTTACTTACTTCATTTACACCCCAACTTCCTATCCAAAGGGGACCCAAAACAGCTCACATAATTCTCCTCCATTTTAGCCTCACAACAACTCTGCAAGGTAGATTGGCAGAGTGGGAATTTGAACTTGGGTCTCCCAGATCCTAGTCTGGCACTCTAAACATTATACTACACCACGTTGGCTCTCAGCTTTCCTGCCTTCTCTCCCCTGGTAGCGTCTCCGTGGGAAAAGTCTGGCCAAGTTGCAAAAGAAGAAGAGTAACAGCCTATGACCTTATACAATAAACTTGACATACACACATACCTCAGTCTGCATAATGGGTAGAACAGCACTAAATGTCTTGCGACTTCAAAAATGTAGAATATGCCTTTAAGCAAAATTGGGAGGCTTTAGAAAGTTTCCCATGACCACAGTTAACAACAAACTGATTACCACGCTGGGCTTTCTAATAGCATTTTGCTCCCTTTTTCACTTATGAGAATTATAATAAACAGATAAATTACACACACATCCACAAACAGCCCTGAAAGCGTGGGAGGAATAGTCTGAAAATCACTTTATCAAAAGAGTGATTGGATCTCAATGGATACTAGAAATTATGTGCAGCAAACGCAATCGCTCATGCCATGACTTATAGTCATCTGGAGATGTAGGAGGCAAAAGCCTCGGATACCTAAGAAGGGCTCACTCGTGTTATTACAATCACATCCAGCAGTGTCACTTATTACTTCTTTAAAGTACTTAATGAGTTGAGAGCACAGGCAGATTTTCGTATTTAAAAATGGTCTCTTGTAATTTGGAGTTGCGTGCAGCACTCACCCCGAACACACTCTTTATAGATGTCTTCGATTGCTACATAAACTGCAGTTACTTTCCCCACATACAGTTGCAGGAAACTGTACACTTGCCTGATATCTCCCTTACAGCTAGGGTTGCCAAATCTGGGTTGGAAAATTCCTGGGGATTTCGAGGTGGAGCCTGGGGAGGGTGGGGTTTGGGGAAAATGAGGGACCTCAGCAGGGTATAATACCACAGAATCTACCCACCAAAGCAGCCATTTTCTCTGGGGAACTGATCTCTGTTGCCTGGAGATTTTTGGAGACCTGGAGGTTAGCAACCCTACTGACAGCCCTTGTTCTCTATTAGTGGAAGGCAAAACGATGGTAAACTATAGACTCTCCAAGACTGGCAGAAGTATTACCCAAACTATGAAGCTGTTGCCTTGGAGAAGGGTCCTGTATGTCTTCAGCTCCCCCCTCCCCAAGCAGCCTTTACCTAGGAAACTATTTTGTGGTGCTGTCTGCTGGGCCAAGTTCACTTGCATAGTAGGGAACCCCCAAAGAATTAAGGGGGCACATCACTTTCCCCTGTATCCCTTGCCCCACATTATTTATCCTTTCCCTCCTCCAGGCAACCCCCATACCCTCCTCCCCCTTTTCCTGCCTCCTTCTCAGCCATTCACCAACCTACCTTTATGCACCTCTCATCTTCTGCTACATTTATTATTGATTTACTTAATGTATACCCTGCCTTTCTCCACGGTGAGGAACCAAAGCATCTTACATTATTTCCCGCTCCCCCTTTTTGTCCTCACAACAACCCTGTGAAGTACATTTTTTATTTTTTTTATTGTTTCTTTTTATACAAATTTCAAATATACATTTCTTATTCTGCATACATTGTTTATATGTCATATTTTTCTCATTCCCTTCCATCCCTCCCATCCCCCTCCCTAACCCCACTCCTTTTCTATATTTTTTAGTCTCTTAATCCCAGCCACGGGCACAAAGTCTGGATCTTCCACTGAATGTCTTTTCTTCCTTCCATTGATATCCACTCTAAATAGGTCTTCCATCTACTTGTGATTTCCCTGCTCTTGTCTTCCCATGAAGTCTTCTGGTGCACCATCTTGACGATATCCGACTGTATAAATTCAAACAAATAGTTGTGCCAGATTTCTATAGTCCATTTACTTTTATCCTTCCAACCCAGAGCTATTACTGCTTTACTTGCTAATAACATAGCCTTGAATATGGCCTGGTCCCTCTTGTTAACCCCTGAGTTCCCTGTTGTGCTCATTAACATTAGGTTAAAATCTATGGTTAAAGATACTTTACATTTTCTCCTTATAATTTCTAGTATTTGTGTCCAAAAGGCCTTAACCTCTGGGCATTCCCACCACATGTGGGAGAACCAACCCTTAGATTGTCTACAGTGCCAACACATAGGGCTTAGTCCTGGAAACATGTTCGCTTATTGCGCTGGTGTTTTATACCATTTTGTAAGAAATTTATGTTCCAATTCATTGAATTTAATCACTTTTATTTCCTCTAGTCCTTTCATAATTTTACCTGCTGTGATTTCTGATATCTGACCTTCCTTACTCGAAGTTTTTTGTAAATATGTTATTACCTTATCTTTATTTGAGATCATTTTCCTGTAGATTTTTCCTGCCAATCCTTGTTTTGATTTTTGCATTTCTTTATATATTTCTTCCATTGGTTCCTCTGACCATATTTCCCCTTTTTCGTTAAACATTTTAACCCTTCTATAAAGGCCTGTTGTTTTTAGCCAATGTTGTTTGCCTATCTCTTCTACTATCTCCTGTAAAGGTTTTAGGGTTCCTCCTCTGTACATATCTCCCAGTCTATAATATCCTTTTGACCTTAGGGTTTCCCACCATTTACTTTCTCTCATTTCAATATGCATAGACTCTAGCGGAGCCCATAACCCTGTGAAGTACATTAAGCTGAAAGTTTGTGGCTGGCCTGAAACTACCTAGTGAGCTTCCAAAGCAAGATTGGGGTTTCAAACCTGGGTATCCTATACCCTATTCTGAAGCTGTAACCACTACACCACACTGGCTTTCATAGTGTGCCTGCTGTTGAACAGTAGCAAGCAGCCAGACCTAGGTGAGTCATGCAAGTCAGGTGGTATCAAGTCACCCCATGGCTGCTGCCAGGCCTGGCCCCAATGAGTCTTCCCTCAAAGGGCAAAACAGGCCTGGAAAGGACTCTGCCCCTCCCCCTGGCTGTTACTCACAAAAACCAAGCCTGGAGTGCCGTGGTTGTCTAACGACAGCCACTGAGAGAATACATTTTTAAAGCCATAGGCATTCATTTTATCATTTTTGGTGTTTTTTTTAAACTTCCCAATGCACTTTTTTTTTTAGATTTCACATTTTTCTACAAACCTGGGGTGTTTTTCAAGTTTGTAGAAAGATCTGTTTTGCCCATTCATAGTGCCAATCACCAGATTTAAGTATCCTCATATTTGGCCAACTTTGCTATTTGAATATACAGATAGGGACCAATGATACTTACTCGAGTGGCATCCCTTCCCCATCACTGCCACTACCAGGTAAGTGCAGCTCCCAGCCATATGTCCACCATCGCCACTGACACCATCTGGCTCCCTCTTGGGGTGTTGGTGAGGACTGCTGTGCCTGCCTCCCCACCAGACTCCCTGGTTGCTGGCTGGGAGGGTGGGGGGTAGAAGAAGAAGAAGAGTTAGTTTTTACATGCCAACTTTCTCTACCACTTAAGGAAAAATCAAACCAGCTTACAATCACCTTCCCTTCCCCTCCCCACAACAGACACCCTGTGATTGGGATTGAGAGAGCTCTAAGAGAGCTGTGTCTAGCCCAAGGTCACCCAGCTGCCTTCATGTGGAGGAAAGGGGAAACAAACCTGCTTCACCAGAATAATGTCCACCACTCCAAACCACCACTCTTAACCACTACACCATGCTGGCGCTCTGGTAGAGAGGACTGGTGCATCCCCCTGCTCGATTCACTCCTTGCCAGCTCAGTGAACGGGTAGCTTTCTGGCTCAGCTGGGGGCAGTAAGGAAACCCAACCCCCCATGCCCAAACCCTTCATTGCTGATTTGTGGGGGAGGGGCAGAGAAGACTCACAACCCTGCCCAATTCCCTCCTTGCTGGCTCAGTGGGGAGCCCATGAGACTCATGGGGGGGGATACCATATCTCCCCCATCCATGAGGCTGTTGTAGCTCCAGGCGCCATCACTTACTTTGGAGCCTGACTGCCATAGTGGTGGTGTCAAGGTAGGGTTGCCAGGTCCCTCTATTGATTTAGATTTCCACAGATGAGGGCCACCTGAGAAAGTGGTATATAAATGATTAAGCCCATGAGTCTTCAGGAACTTCCCAGTTCCCTGGGAACTATAATTTGAGAAAGGAGCTTAGAAGGGACGTGATGCCATAGATTTTACCCTATGAAGTGGCCTTTTCGTCCAGGGGAACGGTCCTGTATTGCCTGGAGATTGGTTGTAATTCTGGAAGAACTCCATGACCCACCTGGAGGTTGGCAACACCTGAGTTCAGCTCCGCAGTCAGTCATGAAGTTCACATGGATCCTCAAACTTAGCCTATTTCATGGGATTGTTGCCAATATAAAAAGGGAAATCCACTTTACACTAATAGGAGGAAAAGTTGGATATGATCAATAATAAATGTGATAAATAATAAGGGGAAAACTGCATCTTTAGCCTTACTGAGAACATGTGAGGGTTATTGTGGATTTTATAGCCTGGTTAAAGTTAGATACCAGGAAACTACTGTTGTTCTATACTTTTTCAAACACAGTGATGGCTTTCTCAGTCTTTTAATTTTTCCCCCAACAGAAATGCCTTCATAAGGAAATGATGGCAATATACCTCTTGAGGCAACAATTTACAAGCAAGGGACAGAGGTTCTTCTTGCATCTGGCTCTCTGACACATTTTCGTTAACTAAAGCTCAAACAGCGGCAGAGATCTGGTTCCCTCTCCCTTCTTTGTTATATAACCGCCAACCAAAACAGCAAGGATGTTATTTGGCATTTGACATTTTAAAGTACCAAGCGAGCAGGCCCTCAGGAATCAAAACATATTTTTATTTTATGTTGTCATGTAGTTATATATTTTTTTAAATCACAGCCGCTAAGTGAACCAAAGAGGAGAACAGAGCTGCAGAACAACTAAAACTAAATTAGCAACCACGTACCCATTGCCAAGGGCAACATTCACTCGACAGAGGATATGATAATGACAGATGAATCCTTGTTCCCAGCCGAAATTCTCTCTTCTCAACAAAATAAATGCACAATGTCTTAGATATTTTCACCCACACGCCAGTCACCTCCCTTCCAGAGCAGCTGCTGGAAATGTTGTCAGTGACGGCCAAGAAAGGTACTGTTTCCTGTCATTTTTTTGACAGGGTCGCCCCAATTTCCAGCTGACAGCAGTGAATTTTTATAGTTTCTCAGGCCTTTTCTTTCTTGATCCTCCTTTGCCCTCTTATCTGTATTTCTCCCCCCCCCTCAGAATTCTGGTTTCTTTCTCCCCCATTCCCTCCCCCATCCTACCGTCTTCTCATTCTTTATTACCGTCCCCAGTATTTGCAGATGGTTACCTAGACCTTCTTACAGTGATTTCCTTTTTGCTAGGAATGCCATCATTAATCCTGTATCCAAAAATTACCTAGGAGAACCTCTTCTTGTCTACATTATCTTGTCTACATTCAGACATACTATGTATTGATGATGAGTTAAATCTGAGGGCAACCCAATACAAATGTGTTGGGCATGAGTGATAAGCAAAATAGATTCTTTACAGAGAAGCATGAGTGAGAAAAGACTGTCCAGATGCTGAAAGAATATTTTGAAGTGAGTAAAGATCATTCTTCCCTACCTTTTCTTACCTCAAATGTCCGCCGATCTGCAGAGCTGGAAACCTCCACCACGGCCACAGGAGAAGCTAGAGAAGCAACAGCTTTTATGACTGCTTCCCCTTTAGAAGCAGCAACTAGAAGATGCTGGAGTTGAAATTGGCAAAACCTGGAATTGATTTCTGAGGCCAAGTGTAGCCATTCTATTACTTTCAAACCCTAAATTGAAGATCCCAAAATGCTTTCAACAAAACTGCTTGCATGTGACACTTAGGTTATATAGTCTTGCAAGTGGGAACCTGCAAGGACTTGGGGGGAGGCATCTCATTTACCCCTCTCCCACTATTTCCACTTTCTCTTTCCTGAAAGCCACCATAGCCTCTCCCCTTTTCTTGTTTCCTTCTCCCCTTTCCACCCATCAGCCAACCTACATTTATCTGCCCCTTTGTCTTCAGGTTTCCCTCTCGCCCCTCCCAGCAGTCTCTACGTAGGAAAACTATGGCCTAGTTGTGTGGTATGGGCTACTTGCATGGTACCTTCAAGGACTTGTGGGGTAGCATCTCAATTTCCCCTGTATCCCCATCCCAACACTAGTTCCTCTTTCCCTTCTCCTGGCAATTCCCATATCTTCTCCCCTTTCTCTGCCTCATTCTCTCCTCCTCAGCCATGCACCAACCTTCTTTTTATCTGCCTACCATCTTCAGCTATGTTTATTATTTATTTGCATCATTTATACCCTGCCTTTTTCCACAGTGGGGACCAAAGCAGCTTACATTATTCTCCTGTTCTCTTTTTTTATCCTCAGCAGGGTATAATGTAATAGATTCCACTCTCCAAAGCAGCCGGTTTCTCCAGGGCAACTGATCACTGAAGCCTGGAAATCCTGGTTAATTCCAGGATATCTCTAGGCCCCACTTGGAGGTTGGGAAACCCAGGTCTTACTCACTTGGCAGCTCTATGTTGGGAAATTCCTGGATATTTAGGGGGTGGAGCCTGAGGAGGGTGGGGTTTGGGGAGGGGAGGGACTTCACTGAGGTAAAATGCCATAGAGTCCACCTTCCGAAGTGTCAATTTTCTCCAGGTGAATTGATCTCTGTTGCCTGGAGATCAGTTGTAATAGTTGGAGATCTCCAGCCATCACCTTGATGTTGGCAAACCTAGTGATGTAGGGTTGCCAGGTCCCTCTTCGCCACTGGCGGGAGGTTTTTTGGGCAGAGCCCAAGGAGGGCAGGGTTTGGGGAGGAACTTCAATGCCATAGAGTCCAATTGCCAAAGCGGCCATTTTTTCCAGGTGAACTCATTTCTATTGGCTGGAGATCAGTTGTAATAGCAGTTGTAATAGTTATTACCTGGAGGATAATAATAAAGAACAGCAATGGGCTCGATATGAATGTACTATTCAATGAACAATACGTGGAGAAGATGACAATTCAAAAGCAATATATTAACACTTGGTAGGAAGGGAACAAACGTGCTAAGCAAAAATTGCACACGAACATGAACAAAGTGTAATGCAACAAAAGATGTAGCATACAATAATCATACAAAAAGCAAGCGTAGATAAAGCTGACAGCCAACAAATGCTAAACAACAATGGTATTTCGGAGTGGAAAATCTCACCCCAAAACTAAACAGCTTGGCTGGTCGCAGAACACTGGATTGCATCAGGCACAGGTGGTAAAGGTAACGCCTTTCCGGATATTTTCAGTGCTTTCGCCACTAAAAAGTGGCTTCTTCAGCCAAACAGGGTAAAATTTTCAAAGTGGAATTTTATGATTCTCTAATGTGCTCCCAAATCGGGCTGCTTCTCTCTCAGAGTCTTTCTCAGAGTCTTACACCATTACCTGGAGGATGGCAACCCTATAGTGATGGCCTAAGCTGTTGAGGCACAATGTATGCCACCATTTATCGTCATGATATTTCAGACTTTTTAATACCAAACTAGCCACCATTTACTATATTTTAATAAGAGCAAAATATTCATTTTCTAAAACACGTGTTATATGCTTTTAAATTTCTCAGTTGCTACAACCCAATATTTCTCAGTGATCCCTCTGAGTATTCAAAGGCCCAGGTGCCACATACCTTTGCCACACACCCCAGTTATATTTTTAGGTATGCATAATGGTGGAAGTGACCTACATTGAACTGATACAGGTATCAGATAAAGTAGCATGTGCTGGACCCATTCACTAAGTTTATTTGGAGCACTGAGCACTACAAAGAATAAGCCACTGAGGAATGGTTGCAAAACTTCTTATAAATATATTCATGTAAGTGTATTTCATGCAGAACAAATTTTATTTCTTCTTCAGACCAATTTGGAAAGGCTGTCTCTCCGTATTAAGCTCTGCCCCCACCTATCAAGAGGTTTAAAAGGCTTCGCAAGCCAACAAAACCGTGTCTGGGAGACAAACCATGTTTAGAGACGAGGAGGGAACAACAGCTCTTGCAGTGTTTATGCCAGGCATGGAAAGTAGGGTCTAAAAGCTAATAATGATGAAATGTCCGTGTATTATAAAATAACCCGCCTCTAATTTTAGAAACACAAGGACTGCCATGTCTATTGTTAAATTTAATTAGTATTTTCCCTAAATAATGCCTCTCTTTCTATGCTCTATTTATACTAGCTCTGAGAAAATATGCTGTATGTGCCTTGAAAGGCAAGAGAATGTGGGATAAGAAGTATGAGAGTGTACTTTTGTCTGGAGAGCAGATGATTAAAGTTTCCTAGCACGATGTTTTCTCAGTACTAGTTCTTGACACTGGGTTTAATGTATTGTTCTGTCATTTCAGACCCAAAGCATACATTATGGGAAAGGAATGGAATCTGAAAGAAAACATGAAAAAGAAATATTTTCAATAAAAAAATCTTTCTACAGGAGACTCTGAATGAAGCATGTTGTTAAGGTCAACTGTAGGTTCCTTACTGTTCTTCCTCAAAGTCTTACATGGTACAGATGATACATTTTATTTGCTTGTGTTGGTCAGGAAGCATAACACATTTTTGAGAAGTATGTGACCAATACACACACACACACACAACACATTTGTAGATTTATGCAGGCCGTTTCTTTGTGGTCACCCCGCCGAGTACTTTGGGGCTTTGCTTCGACTATGCATGCATTTTCCTGACGTTTTGCCTGCATTTTCTGGATTTGTGTTTAGCCAGCATCCAAAAAATGGGGGGAAAGTGCATGGAAATGTATGGGGAGAACGAGGTGACCTCTGCTGGTCAGGAAATGCATGCACAATCAAAGCAAAGCCCTAATAGGGAAACACAGGTTCCGTATTAGAAATAACATCGTCGAGCACCACTGGTTTCCCATTATAAGTCTATGCTACACTCTGACATGGAGATTCAGTTCTTTGCGGTATGGCAATACAAACCCAAACCTTTTTGCAAACAAGATATAAACAGAATTTTGCTCCAACAAGAATCACGCTTTATTTTCCTTTTTAATACCCTTTCTCCTTATGGCTTAAATTCTGATCTCACCTGCTTTTTGTAATTTACACCATTATGTAACATACATGCTGTTTTTTATACAATAGTTTCTGTGATGTTTCCTGCTAGGAAATAGTATACATTACCCTTAGGTTATTATTCAGGGGTTGTATACCTTAAATGCTTCCGTCACTTTCTACACCTGCGCCCTGTTAAATGTGCTTTGTAACGTTTCCTTGTAAGATCAGCTAATTGCTATCCGCCAGTACTGCGAGTTATGAACTTGGTGTCATGGTATGTTCCTTCCTTATTTCTTGCTTTGTAATTACTATACCTTTGATATTTGTGTAAAATTTGCAATTTGCGATTAGGATTGATTTTAGTCCTTTTTCTTGCTTAGAGTTAGATTCATCATCTCTGGCCACTCTTGATTTATTTTCCTGATGGATAAAGCTTATGCAAAATGGGATTACACCCGGTTCCTGTCTCAGGACAAGTAGGTTTACACTTCCTCTGTGTGTTTGGGAACAGCAAGCCTATTACAGCTTGATCCCGTCTCCGGTTTCTGGCTTCAATACGCTGGAACGATCTTCCGGACTTTCGCTACACCCGCTTCGCAGCTGCTGCAAGAAGTGAGAAATTTTGCCGGGACAAACTTTCTCACCGGCTTGGATCTCCTTCATCAGCGCAAGGATATCTATGTGGCTTTATTGTTTTGGGACTTTGCTTTAAGTATATAATGGTTGTTGTGAATTATTTATTTAATATATTAGTTTTTGAATGCCATCAGTGCATGTTTTGCTGTTCAACCTCCAGGTACTAGCTGGAGGTCTCCCACTATTACAACTGATCTCCAGCCGATAGAGATCAGTTCACCTGGAGAAAATGGACTCTGTGGCATTGAAGTCCCTCCCCTCCCCAAACCCCCTCAGGCTCCGTCCCAAATACCTCCGTTGGGAGGTATTTGCATTTTCTGCTGATTTGCTTCCAGCTTCCACCCCACCCCCTTTATTGAAGCCAATCAAAAGAAGATGAGAACATATGTACAACCTGCTGGAACAGATCAACAGTTTATTGAGTCGCTCATTTAGTCAGCAGTTCATTTAGTTCAGGTAAAATGGAAATGTCACACACATGATGGAGTCAGTTTGGCTCATCCCATACCAAAAATATATATCCAGTAACCTCCATTCTAGGACATCACATGTCTGCGACTAATGCAGGCACCTTTTGTTATCTGCCACACCTACTTTCCCATATTTCTTAATTTGTTTGCTTTCTTCACCTTAAATCAGTTTCTTTTAGGAAGAAATCCTAAACATGTCTTTTAGAAGTAAGTCCCATTTTATCCAATTAGGCTCACTCTCAGAAAATCAATCTCTATTGAAGCCAATGATAATTCATTCCCGTTAAATCTAGTTTGCACTATCAGGTTGGCATTCCTTTATTTTAGCCCCACCTTCCTTGTTCTTTTTGGCTGAAATCTGTAGGAGCTTTTTAAAAAATACACCCTCATTTTCTGTCCTCAGTACCAGGAATAACAATCTATTAAAAACAAAACAAAGAATACTAAACTAGGGTTTGGCGAGGACATATACCACAAACCTTGTCCTTTTCATAGTATTACTTGCAAGCATCTGATAACATTATTAAGAAGCCTGGAATGATTATTTATTTCCAGCAAACAGAACCTTAATTTCTGGAAACTGACTACTTAGGAGAGAAAATTCAGTCCAGATATTTCACTAAATGCAGACACTGTTTGTTTCCCCGCCTACAGATGTTGCAGATTACCACTTTTGTAGTAGGTATAATTTGTCTGGTTTGTACTTCAAAAGTGGGTGGGGGTATTTTATTTTTATAGGTTTTTATATCCTAATTCCAGGTCAACATATGTTTTGAGCCCATGCTGATAATGTTCTTCCACTGTATTCACTGGTGATATTTGCTGTGAGTTTCCTGGTATAATTGTAATTCAGAAGTTGTCTGCAGTGCTATGATATGGGCATCATTGTCTCTGGCCGCTAGAAGTAAATGTAGCCCTTGTCAGAAGGACTAATAAATGTTGTGGCTCTTTGTATTTGTGTGTGTGTGTTTTTTAAACTGAGTGCTGTTCTTTCCAGTGTCACACAACTGGAATGGGGAGTTTCTCGGTGTTTCTAGGAGGAATGTTATCCACTTCAGGAAACACCTGTTCCGGAAAGAAACTCTTATGCTGGATTTCACAGCAATGCTTTTATGTTGTTGTTGCAGTGCATCATAATTCAGGACAAGCAACCTCTCACTTGCCATATCTTCATCCACATAAGAACATCGTTGGCAAGTATCCTACCACGCTGCTCAGCAAGTTGGAAGCCTTCCTCCAGCTGAAGGAGTCTTCCTTCAACTTGCATGCCTTGAGAGCCAGCATTGTGTAGTGGTTAAGAGCAGTGGACTCTAATCTGGAGAGCCGGGTTGGTTTCCCCACTCCTATACATGAAGCCTGCTGGGTGACTGTGGGCTAGTCTCAGTTCTCTCTGAAGTCTCTCAGCCTCACCTACCTCCCAAGGTGCCTGTTGTGGGGAGGGGAAGGGAAGGTGATTGTAAGCTACTTTGAGACTCATAAGAACATAAGAAAGGCCCTGCTGGATCAGACCAAGGCCCATCAAGTCCAGCAGTCTGTTCACACAGTGGCCAACCAGGTGCCTCTACTCCTTTCGGTAGAGAAAAGCGGGGTATAAAAACCAACTCTTCTTCTTCTTTCCTCAGGTGGAAGAAGTTGACAGAAGATTCCTTAGGCTGGAAGAAAGCTTCAGACTTTGCTGATGGGAGTCATAGGATACACAGCACTGGTTTCTGAATAACTAAATGGGAATCTAATATATAGCATATTATAACTTATTATGAACATGTTGTGTGCCCCTGTAGTTACACTGTACAAAATGTCTGGCAATAACTCATCGCACTGTAAAATATTACACAGTGGTAGAAGTAGGAAGCCATTTCTGAAATTACAAAAATCACATTGGGCACTGAAATATAATTAATAAAAAGGAGCTGGTTTTGAAACGGAAGTACTGTCAGTATGCAAATGTTCACAACATTATGAATAAATGCATAAAAGAAACTTGCACATTGAAATAGTTCTTTAGAGTCTATCCAGACATGTGGGCTGTGTTTATAAGATCACACTGAATAATGTCCTTCATTATCAAAACCATTTTTTCAAAAACTGTCACATCGTGAGCTGGTATTTACCACATTGCAATGTGTGGAGACCCACTCAAAATGATGTGTGAGATATTGGCTTGGGTACAGTGATGTGCAAGCAGAAACATAAATGGACATAAACACACTCCCGCTTGCACAAGATGTGCAGCACCTAACACTTCCCTCCCTATGTGTTATAGTGCCCATAAATTGGTTGCACAAGTTCTTGCGCAAGAGGAAATTCAAGTGGGGATAAAAGAAGAATAAGAGTTGGTTTTTATATGCCGACTTTCTCTACCACTTAAGGAAGAATCAAACCGGCTTACGATTGCCTTCTCTTACCCCACTCCTCCCCACAACAGGCACCTTGTGAGGTAGGTGGGACTGAGGGAGTTCTGAGAGAACCGTGACTAGCCCAAGGTCATCCAGCAGGCTGCTTATGGAGGAATGGGGAATCAAACCCGGTCCTCCAGATTAGAGTCCTCTGCTCTTAACCACTACACCACACTGGCTCTCTCACCTGACTTAGCACAAACAGCTACCATGGCCTAAGTGTTTATAAATACAAGTATCACAGTGATACACCAGTCAGGAGCTTGGAGATGTGAATCCCCTTTCAGTGTTACTGTTTGCACAAGCTCTCTAGCCCCAGCAGAGATTTTACGCTTTATGGCTGGGCTCAAAGACTTTCCACATACGTGCGTGCCTCAAGCCAGTGTTTTCACTTTGGAGCGGTCATGGTTTTCTTTCTTCAGTGTAACCTTGGAGGCTGCATTGACGGATAACGCAGATCTCAGGAGTAGCTCTGCTGTGGTCACTTGAGGGGAGCACAAAAGGTCATGCTGAGAAGGATACCAGTGTATACTTGGAGAGTTGCACGGGTATCTTAGGTGTATCTCACTGTATGATTCCAGTCAGTTGAAAGCTTCATTGGGTTCAAATTATGTGGAAAAGTCACTCTGCAGCGAGTTAAGTGCACTTCAAAGCTGACACGGAAACCAGGCCTTAAGCAACCAACACGCTCTCAAATGGAGAGACTCAGACATGATCTCACTGGGGTCAATACCCTTTACAGCTCTAAGATAATTATCTCCATCACAGCTTCTTTCCTCCCCTTTGTTATCCTAAGAGATAGCTATGGTATGTAATGATTCAGAATTAATCTTGAGTCCCTGGATCCTTTAATAAATTCAGTTACACCTGAGGAATCTAACCAAGACATCTGTTCATGAATAGTGAGAATTATTACCAAGTCCTGGTGGAGACGGCAAGATGCCATCTCTTCCTGAAGTACTTCCCAACTGAGAAATCAACTGTCTCTTAGCTGAATTTTCTTGTGTCAAGGTTTTTCAGCACTCTTTCTCTTGGGGCTCCTTACTAAAGAGGTCTTCCCCTCCTTTAACTTGTTACATTCCCCTTAGAAAGGCTAAAGAAGAATCCTGCAAACTAAACATATAAACCACTTTTAGCATATAAACTAACATGGGTCCGAATTAATAAAAATTACTGCTCTGAAACTTCACAAATCCCCTTTTAATCATTCCTGGGCTTAACTGCTTTTCCCCCTAACCTTTCTCTTGGTCAAAAATTATCATTTCATTAGACAAATCATAACTTAGCCCCTAGCTTCTAATATCTGATATATTTGGAAGTAATCCTTCATCATCAAAAGTGTAATGTGTCAAATGTTTCTGGAAACATGAATATAGAGTAGAAACCCTGGCATATGAACCTTTTTATAACATAAACATCTGTTGATGTGATTGACGATCATTTGAATAAGACAGCACTATATGAAGGCATCTTGTCAGTGTGATCTTACAGAAAAATCCATTTCTGTTTACATGAATGACTCTATCTCAATTCCCATTTTTTGGGGTACCCAGATATATTTAATAACATGAAGTGTGAATGCAAAAAGTAAGGGTTTATAAATACAGGTATCATAGTGATACCCCAATCAGGAGCTTGGAGCTGTGAATCCCCTTTCAGTGTACGTTTAATGGCAAACCTAAATTTCATACCATGTAAAGTGTGAAATGGCACACATATCAGTCTTAGTTTACAGTTTTTCTGAACAACTTCAAGGGCAAAAAATATTTTACTTATTTTCTCGAGATTTCATCTCAGCCAGCATACAAGTGTGCTTTTGGGACTGGTTATTTTTAATGCTACCTTTCTTGAGTCCTGCTTAAGGGAGGTTACAAATCAAAACATCATAAAATCATGATCAGTCATCAATATGCATACATTTAGAGTGTATCCTTAAAATCTCACGCAGCTGCACACAGCCCTGGTGATCGGTTCAAGGAACAAAATCTTATCGCCTGCCTCTTCCTCACTAGTCCTTATATAAAACCAGGACCATATAGATAATATATGGTGTCTGCCAATATGTTGCCTTGATTCATGAGGCTGCCTGGTGATTTTGGCAAAGGCAAGATTTTGTGCATTACCCTGGTGGTGTTTTCAAGGCAAGAGACATTCGGAGGTGGTTTGCCATTCCCTGCCTCCGCATCATGACCCTGGTATTCCTTGGAGGTCTCTCATCCAAATATTCACCAGGGCTGACCCTGCTTAGCCTTTGAGATCTAACGAGATCAGGCTAGTTGGGGCTATCCAGGTCAGGGCAATGCTTTTCTACTGCTGGTTGTTTTGACAATCAAAATGTGCTGTTTTGGGGTCCCCTTATCTTTTTTTGCTTGCTGTACCCCAACACCCACTGGGTTTGCTACTAAATTGCTGCAGGGAGCACGGGGAGTCCTATGCTATTGAGTTACAGTCACCCCTGCCAGTGTGGTATAGTGGTTAAGAGCGGTGGTTTGATGCGGTGGACTCTAATTTGGAGAATCGGGTTTGATTCCTCACTCCTCCACATGAGCGGTGGATGCTAATCTGGTGAACCGGGTTGGTTTCCCCACTCCTACACATGAAGCCAGCTGGATGACCTTGGGCTAGTCACAGCTCTCTTCGAGCTCTCTCAGTCCCATCTACCTCACAGGGTGTCTGTTGTGGGGAGGGGAAGGGAAGGTGATTGTAAACTGGTTTGATTCTCCCTTAAGTGATAGAGAAAGTCGGCATATAAAAAACAACTACTCCTCCTCCTCCCCCCCTTGGAAACATACATCCAAAGACAGCCACTATTGTCTGCAGTGAGCGTTATGATTATTTGTTCACTTCTATGTCTTCTTTCTTTTCTACGCTTCCCCATGCAGTTTCTAAATAGCAATTTACCTGTGCTGTCAAGAATATAAACTGTCACCAGCTTGGTCTACTGAAGAAGTTAAACGAAACTTTGATGTGACTGTTATGTTTAAAATATCGTCTAGAGTTGAGATGTGTCATCACCTTAAAAATGTGTAATCTGCAAAGCAGACCTGGATGCCTGGAAGTGTGCAAGCTTCTGTTGATGCTGCTGCTACTGCTGGGGAATTTTTGTGAGCAAGTTTCAAAAATATGTTTTCTATTTTTGATCTGAAGTTGTAGCTCTGATCTTGGTGGCAATCGTGGCAATGAGGTTCTTCTGTATTCATATGAGCTACTCCGTGTACACAGTAAGAAACATGTGCTATTACCTGGAGAGGAAAATATAGATTGGATTGAATATTAAGGCAGAAGCAAATCGGGCTTTGTTCTCATTCTGATAAGATTGTTAACATTGGACACTTCCGGATTGGGGGGGAATCGCCACAGCCACGCAACCGATCATGCGCTGGCTTGAAGCTGCCAGGGGGCAGGAAAACCGCCCCCCCCAACACCTGGCAAGCGGCACCCCTTGAACAAGAGGGGATGCTGAACAGGACGCCGGTGAGCTCCCCATCCTAGGAGCGGCCATTGCTGCGAAAGCAGCGACAATCGCTCAGACGGGTGAGCCAAGGAGCGGGTGCCATTACAGTTCAGGCAGCCGGGAAGAGCGGTGGGGAGACCCCGATCTAAAAACAGCAAGTGCCTTTTTTCATTTCATTAACGTCTAACAAATAACACGACTGAGGTGTCTGACAGTTATTGTTCTAAAGAGAAAGCACTCTGGACCTATAACTCTCTAATGTGCGTCAAATCGAAACTTGGCTTTTTGCCAGCTGTGGCGCACTTGAAATTCAATCTTGCCAGCTTAATCAACCATTTTACCATCTTAACCAAGCCTTTTGCAGTGAATAATAGCTGGCAAGAGACAGCAAACTAAAGAAGATGTTGTGCTAAAGTGCTCTCTAAAGTCTGGACTACAAACTAAGTCTGATTTCCAGTTTTCTAAGTAAACTTTAAACTGATGTTTTAAGCAACAAGTGCCACCCCCCCCCCCGTGGATTATAAATTGCAGCCAACGCAGGCTTTTTGGAATGGGAGACAAAGACAAAAAAGATACAGAAAAACACCCGAAAGGACTCATTAGACCCTAAACAGCTCCAGATTCAGCAAACTTTGATATCCCAGAGAAGAGCATCTGCATCCAATATAACTGTCCTACCAGCCACTTCACCAGTTCTGACAGGGATATCTGTGGCTGCAAAGATGACTCCTAAACAAAAACCTGAGGTCACCCTGAACTCTACATGAACTGATGACTAAAACACTTCAGGAGGTGACAGCAGTAAAACAAGAACTGACTCAAAATACAGTGGCTATTGGACAAAATACAGCTGCCATTTCTGCTCTGAAAGACAGCATTTCATCTTTGACAGTCCGACAGGACAAGATGGAGGTCAAACTCCAGAAACATTCACAGGATAACAAAGATACTAGAAAAAGTGTTGACACATTGGAAATGTCAATGGAAGCAAGTCAAGAGAGAGAAGAAAAACATGACGACTATACTGCGATGCTGGAATTAAAAATAAAGGAAAGCTGCATTAGTATATGCAACCTCAAAGAAAAATCTGAAGGGAAAGATTTTAAAAAAATCCTAAAGGTATTGCTGGCTGATTTTCTCCAGGAAGATGAAGCAATTGTGGAAGGAATGATTATAACAGCTTACAGGATAACTCTGCTTATGCAACAAAAAATAATGTTCCAAGGGACTATCTAATCCAACTTTTTTCTAGAAGCTACCAGGATCTGATCCTGAATAAACATTACTCAAATCCACTTACAATAGAAGTTACACCAGTGAGGTTAATGAAAGAGATTCCTGGAAGACTACTTAGGAAAAGAAAGGATTTTTCAGAAATTGTGGAAGGGCTGAGATTCAATGGGATTCAACATAGATGGGAATTTCCACAAGGCATATCTTTTCTCTTCAAGGCCAAAAGATTCAAGATCACAGACACCACCAAGGCTGATCAATTTCTAAGAAGATATGACAGAGATCTTCCTAAACCACACGTCATCCATCCAAAGATCTTCCTGAAGAAAACAAGGCGGCAGAAGCAAGTGAAGGGCCAAAGTTACCAGAAACAACTGAGGAGGACTCACAGTCAGATAATGGCTGAACTATTAAAAATGATACTAAACGCAGTAATGGGAGGCGAGAGGGGGGTTAGAGTTAAACAAGGGTTAATGACATGGGGTTAATTGAACGTTAATATGTTACAAGTATTGTCATGGAATGTTAATGTTTTGAAGTTTCCCAACAAAAGGACGAAGATATTTTACCATTTACAAAAATCTAAGGCTAATATTTTTTGTTTACAGGAAACTCATATTTTACCAAAGGATATTATAAGATTGGAACAATCAAAATTGGGTAAACTTTTTACCTCATGTAATGAAAAGAAAAAAATTAATGGAATTGCTATGTATGTTCCTTTGATATTGAAACCTAAGATTATAAATAAAGATAATGATGGGAGGATCCTGTTGATAGAAATTGTAAGTCATTTTCAAAAGATAATGTTGGTGGGTATTTATGCTCCTAATACAAACAAAAAATATTTTATAATAATTTGGCATCAATATTAGCTGAATATGCTAAAGAAAAAATGATTTGGATGGGAGACTTTAACAGAGTGATGGACCAAAGTTAGACAGATCCGCAAAAAACAAACAAAAAGGAAATTGTGAGGGTAAATTACCTGGTATTTTTAATCATCTTATAGATCAATAGGAAATGTTTGATATATGGAGATTGGTAAATGGTAATAAAAAGTTATATACTTATTTTTCATCCAAACATCTCACTCATTCAAGAATAGATATGTTATGACTTTCTAAATGAATTATAAACTTGTCTGAAAATCCAGAGATCCTACCCAAGATATTATCAGACCATAATGCTGTTTCAATTAGAATTAAGATAGGCGACAAGAGAAATAAATCATGGTCTATAAATGAATTTTTATTAAAAATAAAAAATAGTAGATAAATTAAAAATAGATATACAAAATTATTTTTTAGAGAATGTAGATAAAGAAGTTTCAGATGAAATAGTATGGGACGCCGGTAAAGCAGTATTTAGAGGACTTTTGATTCAGCAAAATACAAGATGATATAAAGAGAGGGAGGCACAAAAGAAGAAGCTATTAGAAGAAATTAAACTGGGAGAAAGACAGCTAAGAAAATTACAAGATAAATCACTCAAATAAGAACAGACAAGTTTAAAAAGTTACGATATCAATATGAATTTTTAATAACTTCAGAAATAGAGAAAAAAATAATGTTTAACAGACAGAGATTTTTTGAACATGCCTATAAACCAGGTAAGCTATTAGCTTGGCAACTCAAATATAAAGAGAAGAAATTGCCAATATTAAAAATTAAGAAAGAGGGTAAAATAACAACAGACAGACAAAAAATTATGGAAACTTTTATAGATTATTATTCAAGTTTATATAGCCAAAATTTTGTTTCAGAGAAGGAAATGGATGTTTATTTGAATCAATTTCATGTTTATTTGAATCAATTTCATTGGGATGGAATATCTCAGAAGAATAGGGAATTATTGGATTCTACAATAACTATGGAGGAATTAAAAACTGCTATAGGTAAAAGCAAATTAAATAAATCTCCAGGAGCGGATGGATTTACAGCATTTTATTATAAAACTTTCACAGAACAAATATCTCCACATTTACTAAAGGTGATGAATCACTGCTTGCAGAATGGATCCATACCACAAACCTGGAAACAAGCAAATATAGTATTAATACCAAAACCAAACTCGGATTTATTGGATGCCAAAAATTATAGGCCTATCTCATTATTAAATAATGATTATAAACTTTTTGTAACTATTTTAGCAACTAGATTAAAAACATTATTAAACCAGATTATACATGAGGATCAAGCAGGTAGATTGATTAAGCAAAATGTTAGAATGGTAATAGACCTTTTAGAATATGCGTTAGATAATGTAAATTGGAAATTTATGAAAAAAACTATTAGAGTATATGGGTTTTGGAAAAAAATTAAGTCAATCAGCTAGGTTGTTGATCAATGGTACTTTAACATCACAATTTGAAATTCAAAAGGGCACCAGACAAGGTTGCCCTCTCTCACTGTTGTTGTTTATCTTAGTGTTAGAAGTTTTATTGAAAAGATTAGATATACTCCAGATATAATAGGATTTCAATTTGGGAGAAATCATTTTTAAAGTTAAAGCTTATGCAGATGATCTAGTATGCTTTTTGACTGATCCTATTAATCAAATTTATAACTGGAATAAAACGGTGGAGGTTTATGGAAAACTTGCAGGATTTAAGATAAATAAAAATAAAAAATATGACTCTTTTGCAGCAGCAAGACTTATAAAAAAGACAGGCTTTTCTATTGAACATAAAATAAATATTTGAGTATATGGTTAACCTCAAACAATCTTAATTTATTTAAAAACAATTATATTAAGCTATGGCAACAAATTGTTATAGACTTAAAAAAATGGGAGAAATACCCTTATCGTTATGGGGTAGAGTTTCGGTAATCAAAACGATGGTATTACCTAAGATGCTTTTTTTGTTTCAAAATTTACCAATTATAAAGGGGGTTCAAAGAAAGACACAGAATAGCATATAATAATTTAATTGAATTAAAAGAAACAGGAGGTCTGGGGTTACCAGATTTGAGAATGTATTATGAAGCATCTTGTTTTGTGTGGTTAAAGACCTGGATTTTGTTAGAGAATCCCAAAATATTAGAAATAGAAGGTTTTAATTTATGTTTTGGATGGCATGCATATTTGTGGTATGAAAAAGATAAGGTAAATAAAGATAATAATTTTCATATTATTAGATTCGGTTTATTTCAAATATGGAAAAAATATAAAAGGTTTTTGGAAAATAAAACACCAGGATGGATTAATCCAGTAGAAGCATTTATGAAGAGAGGGATACAATTAAATTTAGATATGGATACCTATAGAGAAAGTACAGACTGTAAGGAAGGAGATTGGGTTTCAAGAAGTAGAGAAGAACTTAAAATTAAAGACTGGTTTATGTATTATAAATTAAAAGATATATTTAATAAAGATAAGTTAGTTGGATTTAATAAAAATAAATCTAAATTAGAAATATATTAATTAGGGGAAACAAAGGACTGATAGGTAGGATATATAGATTATTAATTGAAGTAAATTTAGACAAGAAAGAATTAAACCAGTAATGGTGAAATGGATGAAAGAGTTAGGATATAATATTGACCTGGAAATATGGGAAAACTTATGGAAGAAAGAATTTAAATTTACAATCACTAACAAAATTAGAGAGAACCTGTATAAAATGTTTTATAGATGGTATATAACTCCCGTGATGATAAGTAAAATGAAAAAAGGAGATATGGATTTATGCTGGAAATGTGGTAAGGAAAGGGGAACTTTTATGCATGCATGGTGGATATGTAAAAAAATTAAAAGTTTTTGGAAAAAGTAATAAGAGAAACTAATAATTTGATTAATATTAGAGTAAAAAGGACAGAAATGAAAGGGTCATATGTCAATACAGTTTTGCTGCTGCAAGAATTATAATAGCCAAAGTTTGGAAGCAAGTAAATAAACCTTCAATTAGTGACTGGAGAGAGAAATTATGGATGTATATGAGGATGGCCAAACTAACAGAATTCCTACATGGAAAAGATATGGAAGAATTTAAAAAAACATGGATGAAGGCCATCACATATTGGGATAAACTGGCGAAAATGGATTTTACTATTTTAGTTAATGAGTTATAGAAATAAGATTTATACTTTTATGTTGTCAGTATTGTAATTTCTAAACTGTTCAGACACTTCTCCGGAAGTCTGGTGATGGGTCACTTTTTATGGTGGGTGGTGGGATGAAAGGGTATTTTGAATTTTGATTGTATTAAGTAGTTTAAATAATTGATACTCTTTTGTATTTTTTGTTTTTTTATTATTGTACGTGTTTGTCTTGTTTTATGTTTTATATTTTATGTTATAAAAAAAATTAAAAAAAAAGATTGTTAACATATGAATATCACCATAGAAAGGGAAACACTAGCTTGGATCCAAACTAGCCATTCCATGGATACAAAGATTTCTGCCTGCACTGTGTGACTTTCTTGCCTTCATCCTCCTGCAGCAGCCCAAACTGTCCCCTCAGATCCTGTTCCTGGGGGATAGGTGTTACCCAAATGGCTGACACATGTATAACCCTCAACACTTAGCATGTCCCTGTTGAGTGTCAAGAACACAAACATGTCTTCCTGGGTAAAATAGTATTAAGGGATCACTACCTAGTGTATACCAGGGTTCTGAATTTGGGTAGTGTTTTGCTACGGGAACACATGAACTCATGAAGCTGCCTTATACTGAATCAGACCCTTGGTCCATCAAAGTCAGTATTGTCTACTCAGACTGGCAGGGGCTCTCTAGGGTCTCAGGGCTTTCATATCACCTGACTTGCCTGGTTCCTTTAACTGGAGATACCAGGGATTGAACCTGGGACCTTCTGCATGCCAAGCAGATGCTCTACCAATGAGCCACAGCCCCAGAGAATTCCAGAAATAAAAGATGCACAGTAGAATCAAATTCAAATCTTTTTGAATACACTCAGAATTGTATGCTCATGCAAACATACACATGCACAAATTCAGTAAATCTAACACTTATAACACCTAATACTTAAGCACTACAATATCATACAAGGAAACAAAGGAGGGAGCAAAAAACACACAGAAGCCTGTCCTAAAAAGGTTGAAGCCTAGAGGGTTTGGAGGGAAGAAGGAGGACAGGGTGATCTCACATGGCGACTGGGAGAGAGAATGAAAGGGAAAGTGGGGCAGAGACCAAGTCCCGCTTTAAGTCTCCGAGGGTCTATGCAGAGTCACAGGGGCAGTAGTTGGAAGATCCAGAAAAACTGTTGCAAAATACTGGGTTTTTCAAGGTTATGTTTATACTGGAAAAAATGCTAGAAGTGATACATCATATGTGCTCCAAGGCCAGGGCTGGTCTCCAGCCAAAAAGTTTGATCATTGTTGGTCCATTTGAATTTTCACAGGCAGGAGGGGAAAATTAGCTTAGGAAAGTGACACCCCCCAAAAAAGGCGGGTGAGTGACTGGAATGGCCTAGATACCAGATGGTCCTGACGGTGGACAAAAGGCCGGAAATGTCATACAGCTCCATCCAGGGAAATGATGAGTTTATAATAAGGGTGATTGCTGGATGGATTCTTCCATGCATTAGGACTATTATTAGGCTAAACGACTGAGACATTGCTGGAATTTGAGATGGGAATTTGAGATGGGAAAGTGGCCACAATAGCTTCTTCCCTTTTGTTACGCTGGAAAGGCCTGCGGGCCACGTGGAATTCCACTGGAACCCAATCTTTATTTTACTCTGTGCTTATCTCGAACATCAGGAGATTCTGAAGTAGAAAATAAGCACAAATTTGAATTAGGGGGCTCCCTAGCTGATCTCTTTGCAGCAGTATCACAGGGGATCCCTAGTAACAGAATTGAGGAGAATTTTGGGTTTGCATGGGAGGGGGAAGGCAGAAAAATCTTACTCCCACAGGCAGGAATCCTTGCATCTGTGGAAATGCTCGTCTGGAACCCAACCACAATCTGTTGCTGTATGGTTTTTCAAATGTGGCATAACCACAACTTCCTTTAGATCATTTCACTATGTGAAAATAGATTTATTACCATTCCTATAAGAGTACTATATTAATTGCCACATTCAGCTCTATATGCTTGAGGTTGCAATCCTCAGGAAACTTGTTTCGAAGTAGGCCCCTTTGAATAACATGGGACTTACTTCTGAATAGACCTGGTTAAATCTATAGGATTACTGAGAACTTCAGTGCAGCTACAACTGCCAGGCAAACTCACCTTGACTTACTGCACTCGTGTACATGTGAAGCAAGCTCCTGATCGAATTTACACATTGGTTGTAACACATGAAGTCTGCTGGGTGACCTTGGGCTAGTCACAGTTGTCTCTGAACTCTCTCAGCCCCACCTACCTCACAAGGAGTCTGTTGAGGGGAGGGGAAGGGAAGGCGATTGTAAGCCGGTTTGAGACTCCTTAAAGTTAGAGAAAATCGGGGTTTAAAAAACCAACTCTTCTTCTTTTCAAGGAAAGAGATAAACAGAGGTGGTTTGCTTTCCTCTGCATAGCAACCCCCATCTTCCTTAGTGGTCTCCCATCCAGTTACTAACTGTGGCCAACCCTGCTTCTTTTCCAAGCTCTGATGGGATCCGGTTAGTCAGAAAACTGTAATCATATAAATGGACATAGATGAGTTGTTCAGATGCAGACAAACAGCTTGTTGAATGACTAGCTCACTGACTGGGATCAGAGAATTGGATGTGTGCTGAACACCAGGTAATCAAGCATCTCTGGAACTCAGTAGGGTATGGAAGATTCCAAACATTGGTTGGAGCAGGTTCTAAACACTGTGCAGCAAGAGGAGAAGAAAATCAGAGAGAAAGGCAATACAAAGACTGAACGCCCTCGGGAAATGGTTACTTGTACATAGTGTTTAGACAGGTTCACTTAGTTTCCTCCCCTCCCCCCTCTTTTTTGTTAAGGACTCACTTTGGGATAATGCAGTGTGAAATTAAAATGATGTGGAGGTGGCAAACATATTTTATTAAAATATCTTATCAAGGTGTATTATTCTCTCACTCCTACCTTTTCTTAAAAAAAACCTGGGGATGATTGATTAAAACAGCATGATGAAACTGAATGGTGTTTAAAACACAGTGTGACCAAAGTTACTCTTTTTAAATAAAAGGCTTTTTAGATGCAAGGGGGATGCGATTATGAGAGACTCCTCCATTCAGAAAATCTAAATTGTCACACCAACCATGTCCTGGATTGTGTTTAATCCAAAGATCCCGATAAAATAAACCCCATGTTACAGCTTCAACAGTGCCATCATTAGCTGCTCTACTGTAAATTGTTATAGGTGCAACTTGCAGCAATGTTATAATAATGAAGTAGAAGTGGAAGAAGAAGAAGAAGAAGATTTGTTTTTTATATGCTGACTTTCTTTACCAGTTAAGGAAGAATCAAACCGGCTTACAATCACCTTCCCTTCCCCTCCCCACAACAAACACCCTGTGAGGTAGGTGAAGCTGAGAGAATGTGACTTGCCCAAGTTCACTCAGCTGGCTTCATGTGTAGGAGTGGGGAAACAAATCCAGTTCACCAGATTAGCCTCCGCCACTCATGTGGAGGAGTGGGGAATCAAACCCTGTTCTCCAGATCAGAGTCCACCTCTCCAAACCACCGCTCTTAACCACTACACCACACTGTATCTTGTCTTTCCCTAACAACATCAACAAACTTTTATGCAGCACTTTTATTACTGACCCCAATCCAAGGCCCCATATAGTTTCTGTTTTATTCCTTCATTGAACACATGAAGCTCCCTTATGCCGAATTGTATCTATTTCAGAAACATACATAATTGAAATAAAGGAACTGTCTTTCAATAAATACACAAAATATTCATAAGTAATAAAGCATTTGTGTGAAATGTCATACAGGGCCAAACACAGTTCGACTGAACAGTCTTCTTCAGTAGTCTCCAACACACAAATGCCCCATTCTTTCGTAAGTATATGTACAGAATCGTTACAATGAAAAAAAAAATACCCAACAATGCCCTTTCAGTCATTCTTCACAGGCCTTTTTGAACACTCTAACATACGGTTTCCACTGAGCATCAATAATAAGAAGAAATAATAATTTACAAACTCCTTAAGATGATCATATCACCTGATTCCAGTGGGAGAAGTCTAGTGGCCAAAGACCAATTGCAATGTCCTTTTAAAACCATGGAATCAATAGTTTAAAAAAACCCTGCTCTGAAAACAGTTGGGCTATTTGTATGAATCTCAAGTGCCCTGGATCCAAAAAAGCCTGCATCCAAAATAAATACCTCTAATCTAACTGGGCATGGTCCCTGAAGGATTTCAAAGATGAATGATTAGGTGTGTCAATTTATTTCCCCCCTCTCCCTTTGGTTATACTGAATCAAACCATCGCTCTATCATCATCGGCATTGTCTACTTGCTTATACCATGCTTTTCTTCCCAATGAGTAGATGGTCTACAGTTACAAATGAATGAAGGCAATACATAACTGCTAATGTTGTTGGATATATCAGCTACATTTAAAGCATGGTTTTGGATTTGAAGAAACAGTCCTTTATTGGCTTCAGTCACTTCTGATGGATAGATATTGAAAGGGATAGATACTATGGGTTTTGAGCCATCTGCCTGAAAACTGTGGTCTGGGGGCTTGTTCCTTTTTCTCCTCAATATATACATGAGAATTTTGAATCTGATTATCCATATCTTTGGAATTTGGTGTCATCAATATGTTGAAAACACCCAGCTGTATCATCATCAACTAAGCCTTGAGATGCTGGTGTCTCAGTCCTAATCAGCACTTAGGATCTGTGGTCAAGTAATTTAAGACCATGGAGTGAAATTATCAGGTAGAAATCTAGTTGTCTGCCTGGATACAGCCTTGCTTCACCATGGTCCCAATCTGAATGGGGCCTATGTGTGCCTGGCCCTGGGATTCCCAGTGGGGAACTCCCTGGACACATCTATAGATGGTCCATGTGAAGGGCATGTAAACCATCCCTTATTGGCCCTCAGCCATCTCATTAATACCTCCAACGTTGTTTCAGAATGTACATTGCCTCACCTGATTCAGTGGAGAAGGAACATGAGGGTATACTGGTGGTAGTTTGACACCTGGCTCAAGATCGTTGAACAACCTCAACTGGCATTTTCATGTAGATATTAGCCCTGGGATGGGAGACACTGAATCTTGCATGACCCCATAGTTCATGCTTAATTACCCTTGAAATCAAATACCCTTGAAATCAAACCCTGTCTGTATTGCATTCATAATGTGTTCATCAGGTTAATCTTCAATATTCCCGAAATGTAGTAATGTTTGCTCTTTTTACTCATGAGTAGGCATGACCATAAGTATTTCTAGCTTTACAGTTTTCAAAATTGCTGTGACTTAGATCTTATTTCTCAGTGTCAGAAGCTGCACTTAAAGAGCTTTGTAATATAGCAGGTAATAATATAAGCAGGCCAAATATATTGTTACATTTGATAAGAATGTGTAATAGTTGTAATTTTCAATGCACTATCCTTTTCCATCATCCCTCGCTTCCCCACTCCCCATTCTATTTTTGCATGTGCTGCTGCTAGGAGACAATTCTGTGTTCAGCAGCTTTTAGTACTGTTAGCTGTTTCTAGGAACCTCAGTGAAAGTTTGCCTTGATAGCAAAATCCATAAAAGAACTAATGCCAGGCCAAACATTTTCCCTGCATATGTGTATGCACAATACCTGGGCCAGGAATACCTCTTTCCTCAGAGACTATTCCTCCCCCCTGTGACTTTTCCTCCTCCCAAAACTCTTTCATCACTCTTCTGGTTTTCCCCCAGTCACACTAGGCGCAACCCATCACACCGGAACCCAGAGTAAAAAAAAACCTTCCCCCCCCCGCAACTCAGAGTCTTCTCTCTTAAGCTCCTCCTACTCCCTGTATTTCCGTCTCATATGCAGTCACTGACAGACATTAACCCTTAGACTGTCACAACATGTTACTGTGAAAACATGTACAATCCATGTATGGACAAATGTCAAAGTCCATGGAGTACCTCTACTGTGCATTCATCAATTATTTCTGCTCTCTTGAGTGACGTCCCCATTGTTTCATTACAGAAAGTCTTTCCATACTGATAGTTTTGTACTATTTTATCACAGTATTTGTATACTAGATTTGTATATCTACCAATCTGGATCACCATCTGTTCACCATGAGCGAACAGTGAGCCAATTTTCCATTGACCAGTTCACTCTTTGCAGGCAGTTCAAGCCTGCTTGTCTGGTGATTGTGGCTTTGAACAAAGAATGTTTGACTATCAAACACATTTGCTATAAAATTCATGGTATCTCTAGCCTTGGGAGGAAAGATAGTTTCACCTGCCAGAACAGAGGGTTACAGCCCATTATGAAAGTCCTCAGGAGGCCAGGAAGGGGCTGCACCAGTGTTGGGGCTCCCCGCGCCAGTGCCCGGGCTACGTACGCCATGGTGAGTGGCCCCAACACCGGCGAGGAGGCATCCCACTTGCGCAAAGCCCCACTCTGGCCTTTTGGAGTGCGTGCCAGCATCCCGGGGGTGTTCTGGGGCATGCCAGGGGGCAGAGCTGCCTGTAGGCAGATTCCTGTCCCCTTTTGGCCCGGCACGCCAGCATCAAGTATGGCGTTGCTGCAATTGCTTTTTAGCAGGCTCAGCATTGCTGTTCTCTATGGGGCAAAAAGGCCCAATTTTTTAAAAAAGGCCTTTAAAAGGCCTTTTGTTGGCCATGAAACGGCTTTGGAGGCACCACGGCAGTACCTCAGCCACGCTGTCCCCAGCCGCCAAAAGGTTAGGGATGGGTTGTAAATGTCTTTCCACAGGACCTAAAGGTTACTATCTTTTCCACAGAAAATGTTGCCATTTAAATACTGTAAACAAGAAAGAGTCACTAGCCAAAGAGATCAGATAAGTTTTCAATGATTTCCCAGTATAAGTCAAAAAAGAATTAATTGGCAAACTTATTGTGAGCTTCTTCCAAACTGCCTTGAAAACACTAACAAATAACAGTAAAACAAAGTAAATTTTGGTTATTGACTGAAGATATTTAGTAGCTTCCCAAGATACAGTGTATAGGTGAGTAAATTTTTATTTTGTTATTCATTGATATTTTTGTCAGTGGTTTCAGTTCTCTGCTTTTTGTTGTGGTTTTTGTAGATTTGAATATATATTATGATGTATAGTTTTTATGTGTGGTTTATATGGTATTTATATGTACAATACATGCACAAATAATGTTGGAACATCTGTGCATTTTATGGAAAATTTTTGGTGTGCAAAAACAAAGAAGGGCAAAAAACATTTTAAGATCTCTGGACTGATTCATACAAAGACCAAGTGAAATCAAAATAGCTGAAATAAGAAATTAAAACTCATCCCTAATTTTATTGGTATCTGAATTTTCTGGCATTTTTCTTTTTCCTAAAATTATTGGTAACTGTCAACGAGTCACCAGATTTCTGACCACAACTGTATTGTGTATAGTTAACAAAAATGTTTAGGGAGAGGATTGGGGCAAAGAGCTGCCTTCCTCTGCCTCAAACAACTAAACAGATTTGAAGGCTACCATTGTGAGATGTTACTAAATGCTAAATACTGACCCAGTGATGAAAACATGGTCAGAAATACCGTTTAATAGAGAAAGAGCATCCTTTAAAAAGAATCTAGCAGTGAACTGAAAGGTAATTTTAAACTTGGCAGTGATATGAGGCACAATTTGAAATTCGATGACAGTGTATGTAAATGTGTTAGTGCCACTGAGGAGACACACAGAACAGGTGATATGTGACAACTTAAGAGCATGTAGAACTGCTTTTATTTATATAGTCTCTCCCTTCTTGACACATCCTGGATGTGTTCTGCTTTTGAGCTATACTTGTGAAATCCCAAGGAACTATGGTGCTTTTTGCAGTTACTCTAAATCATTCCCATTTAGCAAAAGCACATTGTTTTATGAATGAAGAATGCACCCAGCAGGAATATTTAAGGGCAGAAAATGTAGATCTAGTTGTTGGGGGGGGGGGGGGAATAGCAAAAGCCTTTGCTGAGTAAATGTGGGGTTTGGCCATTAGTGGACCAAATGATGCCCTTCAGAGACCCTGATGAGGTCCCCCTCCCCCAATATTATAGAAATATGAATAAGAGCATGGTAAACATTATTTTTTTAAGGGCAGAGAAAGGAAAAAGTGACAGGAAACTATTGAATCCACAACTTTACCTTTTTCCTGAAAACTTTATATGGGTGGCTGGCACTTTCTTTTCCAGTTGTCTACAATGCATGGATAGGGAAAGGTCCAAGTGCTGCCACTCTAAGGTGTCCTACAACTCCCACCACAGTGGACACAGAACAAGGGAGACCAGAGTTGGTTATGGAGAAGATAGCCCCTTTTTTCTCTAACATGCCCATGTCTTTCTCCCTTGGTTAAAAAGTATGCTTACATGCTGTTTGGTGGTTTCCATTTCTGCCTTCCCCAAATACTTCCCCGAGTAGTAGAAGAAGAAGGATTGGTTTTTATACCCTGCTTTTCTCTACCTTACCTGCTTTTCTCTACCTCTACTAAGGAGTCTCAAAGCGGCTTTCCATTGCCTTGCCTTCCTCTCCCCATAACAGACACCTTGTGAGGTAGGTGGGGCTGAGAGAGTTCAGAGAGAACTGTGACTAGCCCAAGGTCACCCAGCAGGCTTCATGTGGAGGAGTGAGGAAACCAACCCGGTTCACCAGATTAGATTCCGCCGCTCATGTGGAGGAGTGGGGAGTCAAACCCAGTTCTCCAGATCAGAGTCCACCGCTTTTAACCACTACACCACGCTGTGAGTTTGGCCATTACTGAATCAGATCGCACCCTTCAGAGAGCCTAAGTCAACCCTGGGGCTCTTAGCTGTTGACCTTCCATGCCGAAACAGGTATGATGACTATCACAGACGCTCATCAGTTTGTGTGTGTATGTGTGTGTCAAGAGCCTTTAAGTCACAGCTGACTTATGGTGACCCCAGCAAGGGGCTTTCAAGGCAAGTGAGAAGCAGAGGTGGTTTGCCATTGCCTTCCTCTGCAGAGCCTTCCTTGGCGGTCTTCCATCCAAGTACTGACCCTGCTTAGCTTCTGAGCTCTGGTGATATTGGGTTATACCATGCCGCCTTCACTGCCCCATCAGTTTATAGAAAAGGTAAATTGCATGTATGTGCAGAGATACTTCAATGAAGGAAGTGGAGAAGGGATTTAACCTTTTTCAACTTCTGCTTAGCTTCACTAATTGAAACCAGGCTCCTGTGGTTTATTAGCATTTTAAATGAGATTTTTTTTTTAAGGAAATGTACATGGAGACCCACCAGTTTAGCTTGCGCCATGCTTGCCATTTGCAAACAGGTAAGATTTTTTGACAGTCAGTTTGATAGTTTGTTGATGTGTTTGTAGATGTTCACAAGCTGCTTTGCTGTTAAGGTTGCCAGGTCCCTCTTTGCTACCGGTGGGAGGTTTTTTGGGGGGTGGAGCCTGAGGAGGGCGGGATCGAAGAGGGGAGGAACTTCAATGCCATAGAGTCCAATTGCTAAAGTGGCCATTTTCTCCAGGTGAACTGAACTCTATCAGCTGGAGATTTGTTGTAAGAGCAGGAGATCTCCAGCTGGTACCTGGAAGTTGGCACCCCTAACTAAGCAACATGTGTAGCTGCAGTGACCTCTTATTCCAGAGGAAGCCTTCTTAGGCAGGTGGAAAGCATTCATGAGATCCAGCCCACTGAATACGGCAACCTGTACTGTAAGGGAAACAACCACAAATTGAAAATCTCAGAACTGTGTGTTTGGCAAATTATATTATTGTGCCTTACCATGTTAAAATCCAGAATAAACGTAGGTGAAATTTGAGAGGTTAGAACATCAGTATATCATGAGTGCATTAGATCAGACTAAAAGGCTAAGGGGAAAAAATGAGAAGAATGTTGTATCTGCAGAGCAGGCCTACTGATACTTTAAAAAAACCTTTGTCTAGAGAAACTGTCAAAATAACAACTGTTTCCTTGAATAAGAGGGGAAATAGTTGCTTGAAATTGGCTTAGAGATATGAAAATAGTTCAACCTACTGTTTTCCACCTTCCCTCATTCATGTTATTCCTAGCAAGAATAGCTTTGAGATAAACGGGGAGGGGAATCCAGGAATGGCAAATTTCAAGCCGCATTCATTGTTTCGACTAATATTTTATAATTGCTTTTCTTTAAAAAAAATACAAATGCTACTTGTTTGGAGATTCATTCAATGAAACCAATGCTGGCTTTATCCGATAATAAGCAATTCCAAGCGGAGTTATATTCCTATTAAAGACCACTGCAACGTGGTAACTTTGGCTAGACAAATTCCTCCACTCGCTCGCTTTATGGTGCTCCTTTCAGACTTTAGTGCATAATTCAGCAATTCCAGCAGAGGGCAGTCAAGCAAGAATAATCGCCTAACCATAGCCGAGAAAGGAGGCTGCAATTTCTAGGCATTTCCCCCTCACAGAAATAAAACTAATGTCCTAATTTTCTTTCTGACAAATGTGTCTTTGGCAAGCTAGATCTCTATTCACTTAACCTACTCTTTAAGCTGGACTATGAGTCACTGTATTTCCCAGATAACAGAGATTATATTTATATAAAGACGCTGCTTTCCACATTAAGAACAAAAGCCGCAGGATTGCTGTTAAGAAAAACAGATGTTTCAATAACCGTTATGTCCCTTTTCTGTTCAAGATATAAAGGAGATGCAAAACCATCCCATTCAAACAATTATCACTGGACTCCCCCCCCTCTGACTTTGAAGATGGCTTGGGGGGGGTGGAGACACAAAACTTCAAATACAATGAAATTGTTCTTACTGTATATGAGACCCAAATTCAAAACAAATGAAATGCAAGATGGGAGAAGACCTGAAGATAATTTATTCCAGCTTTTGTGTCAAGTGTAATATTCTATCCTGACATACACCTATTCTAACAACCTGTTTAAAAACCAGAAAACCTCAACCATAGCCTGGGTTTCCATAATCTAAGCATGATACCCCAACCATTGTACCGATGAAACGCCAACATCACAGTGGGATTGTGAAATTTATCCTTTTACCTTTAATGGCTTGAAACTGTTACTGTTTTGCTGCATGGAAGTAATGCCTTTCTCTCTCCCTCTCCAAGGCAGTTTCAATCTGATAACAATTGTTGGCAGATAATTTTCAAATTTCAAAGGACAAGGAAGCCCTTTCACTTACATTTTCTTCTAAGCATTGAAGGTCAAATGAAACATGATGCTGGAATTCCATGACTGGAACTCCAGATGTATAGTTTGGTCCTAAAAAGAGGCTGCAGAAAGGAGCAATCTGTACTGGGGTCACAGGGATGAGGAATGGGTAGGGTTGCCACCCTCCAGGTAAGGCCTGGAGATCTCCTGCTATTACAACTGATCTCCAGGTGATAGAGATCAGTTTTCCTGGATAAAACAACTGCTTTGGAGGGTTTACTCTATGGAATTGTACCCTACTGAAGTCCCTCCCCTTCCCAAACCCCGCCCTCCCCAGGCTCCACCCCCAAATATCCAGGTATTTCCCCACCCAGAGTTGGCAACCCTAGAAAGGTGGGTACCCCCCCCCCCACAGTTCCTTAATTGGAAAAATCAGCCCCAACTCCTTTAATTGCCACCAAGATCTGTATTGTGTCTGGATATATTCCCTCTTAAGGTAAAGGTAAAAGTCCCGTGTGCAAGCATCGGGTCATTCCTGACCCATGGGGTGACATCACATCCCAACGTTTTCTAGGCAGACTTTATTTACGGGGTGGTTTGCCAGTGCCTTCCCCAGCCATCTTCCCTTTTACTGGGAGTCAAAGCACTCGGAAGGGCATACAGTCCACTTTACAAAGTGGCCATTTTCTCCAGGTGAACTGATCTCTGTCACCTGGGGATTCGATGTAATAGCGGTTGGTAGCCTTACTACTTATTTAAACAAGCCCTTTGGTGAGAGAGAAAACTATGAAAATTCAGTAACTGGCTGAGCAACCAAGGAATGCACATATCATTTTGTATCATTTTTAAAAGCCAGGGTGGTCTTGAGTGGATGGATCATGGGCCAGGGAGAGCTGGAATTTAAGATCTCAGTATTTTGGAATAAGTGAAACATGCTAAAATAGCATGACACATGACCCATGAAGCTGCCTTATATTGAATCAGACCTTTCGTCCATTAAGGTCAATATCCCTGTTCTGACTGGCAGTGGCTCTCTGGGGTCTCAGGCAGAGGTCTTTCACACCACCTACTACCTAATCCTTTAAAGTGGACATTCCTTCTATGGACACTGTGATGGACATTATGAATGACCATGAGGGCCTTTTCTAATGATAGCACAAATGCTGGTGACCACAGGCCAGCTCATATTGCCTTCCAGAAGCTTCAACCCAAGGATGAGGTTGTGTGTTCTTGACAGGTGAAGTCCCGGTGTGAATTCTGGCATACCATTAAAGATACTTGACTAGTGGCAAAATAAAAGCTGGATTTCAGCTACATTTGTAGTGGCAGGTGCACACCGTCACTAAACTGATCACTTTTAAAAAACCTGACAGACATAAAATGGAAAAGAACACCCTTAACTTTCTTACTAGGCTACTGTAGTCGTAGAAGAAGAGATGTTTTTTTTTTATGCTGACTTTCTCCGCCTTTTAAGGAGAATCAAACTGGCTTACAATCCCTTTCCTTTCCTCTTCCACAGCAGACACTTTGTGAGGTAGGTGAGGCTGAGGGAGCTCGAAGAGAATTGTGACTAGCTCAAGGTCACCCAGTTGGCTTCATGTGTAGGAGTGGGGAAACCAACCTGGTTCACCAGATTAGAGTCTGTCGCTCATGTGGAGGAGTGGGGCATCGAACCCTGTTCTCCAGATTAGAGTCCACCGCTCCTAACCACTACACCATGCTGACTCTCCAGACCAGCACAATTTGGTGAGCCACTAAGCCGAACACAGCCCCTCCCATTACGCATGAGTGCCCCTAACTGCCAAGGACTGTTAAACAAAGCTCTACACAGGCTTGTAGGCTGTATTTGTTGTACTGAGTTACAATTGTTGTGGGCCTGAAGGATGTTATTGCATGACATCAATACATCTGTTTTACATATTAAATGTTTTAAAAATTGTTCCTTGCACATGCTGGAGGAGCAGGAACGTGCATTTTCCTGTCACCATTACCTCATGAAATAAGTCTCTACACCTCAGAACCCCGCTCCAGTACAATAAATGAAAATCCTCGTCTGACAGATTTTCATTTGTCCAGATTTCTAAATCCACAACTTTGTGTGGCTTTGGGGATAATTTAGTCATTGTTCTGATCCAGCACAGTTCCTCTTAAGCCTTCAACAGTACCCAATACGGCACTGGTCAGAGTACTGGAATGGAACGGAGGTGACTGGGGTTCAACTCCTTGCCCTGAGATTCATTGCATAATCCTGGACTTGTCACCCTTCAGTCTAACTTACCTCACAAAGTTGCTGTGAGAAGAAAATGGTGAGTGGACTACCTAGTGGACTGTTTGGGTGAATGATAGGGGGGGGAAAACAGATGGATAGCTTCAGGGAATTTAGATGACATTTCCCAGTTACCTTTCCCTCAGAAGGGATTTCCAGCTTGCATACAAGATAAGGGTGTCATGTCACAAACCAATCAGTCTTTAAGTTTATGAAGAAGAAGAAGAAGAAGCATAAAACTTCTGAAACCCTGAAGCACACAGGCCAGGTTTTTTTTTTCCTCCCAAGCAAAGGGTTAAATAAAACGCTGTCATTTTCCTGCTAATAATAATAATGTGTTTTATATTGAAATTTGTTCTTCGTGTCTTTTCTCCTCATCATAAGTGTTGGTGTGTATCAGTGATATGAGATATAAGTTTGCTAGGGCAATTACCCATTACTGTTGAGTAGCTGAGTAGTCCCCAGGGCAAACTCATGCATAATTTGTTTGTGCATAAGATCCTGCTAGAGCTGAGGCTGCACTCACTTCTCTGCTCCCGCTTTGCCGAGAGGAAAAAAAAAAAGTAAGTCTTTTGTTAACTCCTGCGCAGTTCTTCACCTGTTAATTGAACTTAATGTCATCCTCCTTACCTCTTGGTTCATACATCTACCACACAAAGAGATTCTTATAGCAAACTGGTCCAGGTCACATAGGATAGTGTATAAGATGCATCATGGTTATCATGGCCCAAAACATTAATAGATGCTCCCTTTAATTGATTCATTGGTCCTGTCTGTATCTGCATATCCTTGTTATCTAAGCAAAACACTGTTGTTTGCCGAGTTAAGGTTACCTTCACTGTGCCGCTGGGCTAAGATTAGACAGGATTGGTTTAGTATGTAATCTGAGTATAAAATAATTAGAGTTGTAAAAAAAAAAAAACTCTTGCCCTTTAGTTTTTGACATTTTCCCCCTCACCCCTTTGGATCCTGCTTCCTTATCTGTGTTTTAATGCTTTCTCGCCATTTCTTTACGATAGCAGGCTCCCCAAAGCATTCTTTCCACAATTCAGCAAGCAGTTCTAAAGTAAAAAATTAGGTTTAAAAAATACCAGGGATGGTTCTCGTAGGTTATCCGGGCTGTGTAACCGTGGTCTTGGTTACACAGCCCGGATAACCTACGAGAACCAATGAACTCTGACCGTGAAAGCCTTCGACAATACCAGGGATGTTGCAATTAGAATGGAACTTATGTTTTTGTAATTGTTTACTGGACTGCGTAATTTTCAAAAAAAAAATGAGGTTGTCAAAACAAAGGGATTTCTTCAAACTATGCTTTCCTGATATACAAAGTTTCACACACCTATTTCCTTATCTCTCACGTATGATGGCGGTTGGCAATTGATTGTGCACAATATGCTGATTAATGCAAAATTAGTTGCAGCATAATAACCTCAGCCAGTTTCAATGTCCAGTTCTGTGGAACATGTCTAGAAGATTTTTTTTATTTACAGGTAATTTTTAAAGAACAGATCAGTAACACAGGTCTCCAGATAGTCAAAGGAGAAAGCTGGCTGAGGTACATAATTTCAAGCTACTTATGAGTTCAGAGTGGTTTAAATTTCCTTTAATGCTTACATAAGAAAAGCCATGCTGGATCAGATCAAGGCCTATCAGGTTCAGCAGTCTATTCACACAATAGCCAACCAGGTGCCTCTAGGAAGCCCACAAACAAGATGACTGCAGCAGCATTATCCTGCCTGTGTTCCAAACACATAATATAATAGACATGCTCCTCTGATCCTGGAGAGAATAGGTATGCATCATGACTAGTAGCCATTTTGACTAGTAGCCATGGATAGCCCTCTCCTCCATGAACATGTCCACTCCCCTCTTAAAGCCTTCCAAGTTGGCAGCCATCATCACATCCAGGGGCAGGGAGTTCCACAACTGAACTATGCTTACAAGTACAAACAGGTTTTTATTGACTAGCTGCTAGGTTGAAACCTTTCACACACACAGGATTCCACCCACAGCAGCCTGTACTTTCCCAAGAGTAAGACTAAATGGTCCAAGGTCTGCTCATCACCAGAAACAGGCCTAACAATGGGGTACTCTGTCCTCTCCCAGGGATAGAGCTAAACCACTCTGCCACACTACCAGGCTGAGCTACCCTTCACGCTGTCTGCTCTTTTTCTGAAGCAGACTCAAAAATAATCATTACACTTTCCTTGAGGCGGATCTCAACTAACTCCTGCTGTGCTTCCCTCCAAATTTCCATCCCTCCCCAAAGGTGATTGGATGGTGGAACAGCACTCCCATTATAGATAGGGTTGCCAATCTCTGGGTAGTAGCTGGAGATCTCCTGCTATTAACACTGATCTCTAGCTGATAGAGATCAGTTCACCTGGAGAAAATGGCGGCATTGGCAATTGGACTCTATGGAATTGAAGTCCCTCCCCAAACCCTGCCCTCCTCAAGCTCCACCCCAAAAACCTCCCACCAGTGGCAAAGAGGGACCTAGCAACCCTACCCATAGATTCAGGGATGAAACAGCTGAGTGGCTGTTTTTTTCCCTTCAGGGCCAGGACAGACTCCTGTCCATCACAGTATCAAACATGGCATTTTTTGCTAATGCTGGCCATGTATGGTTGCCAGGTCCCTCTTCACAACCGGTGGGAGATTTTGGGGGCAGAGCCTGAAGAAGGCAAGGTTTGGGGAGGGGAGGGACTTCAATGCCATAGAGTTCAATTGCCAAAGTCGCCATTTTTCTCCAGGTGATCTGATCTCTATTGGCTGGAGATCAGTTGAATTAGCAGGAGATCTCCTGCTACTACCTGGCAGTTGGCAACCCTAGGGTCACGGGCTGGATAAGAGCTCTCAAGGGGCTCCGGCAATTGACACAGTCACTCCTAGGTGCCTTTCTCAGGTCTAAGAGCCTGGGCAGCCTGTTGGTTTACTGAGGGACTGTGGACAATGAAAAGACAAGGGAGAGATGACGGGAACAATAGTGGAGCAAGGCTACTAATGAATCTTCCTTTCCCCTATGACTATGGGAATTATATAGTTTGAAGGGGTGAGCCACCTGTACGGCTCTTACAGTCTACTTGGGAATTAGTGCACCATCATGTTGGGGTTTTTAGAATTTTCCTGTTTGATTTTATTAATGATTCTATGTTCTACTGAATGTTATTTCATGTTCTAAATGTTATTCCATGTTTTAAATGACGTTACCCGCACTGAGCTGGCTTGCTGGGGAGGGTGGGCTAGAAGTCAGAGAATGAATAAATAAATAAATAAATGGGGTAGAGCCTATTTTAAAGCCAACTCCATGGCAATGATGGTGGCAAAGAAACAATATTTCTCCTCCACCCTTGCATCTGTACATTGTAGGCCTGTGCAACTCTCCCAAGTGGTCAAAGGCCTGTTGGGTTCTAGTTCATAGCAGGAGCTGGACTGCACTGCAACTTGCTGCAACATTTTTGCTCAACAATTTGTGCATAAAATGTCTCACTTCCCTTCCAAGTAGGACTCAACTTTAGCAGTGACAGGATTGGAATGTCTTTCAACTTGTTCAGTTTGAGGATGCAGAAAAGATTCTTGGAAGTTTGAGACCAATCTTTTGTTTGTACAGCCCTTGCCTCTCCTGGCTTAAAGCTGACAGGGAAGAGGGGCTGGGAGATGGGGTCCAGGAGATAATAAATACATCCTTGAAAGTTGGGGTGGTCACCCTTGCCTTAAAGTGGGCAGTGGTGCATCCACTCCTAAAGAAATCTACTATATGGACCCAGGAGACCTGAATAACCACCACCTAGTCTCTTTCTTGAGCAAGATGATGGAACAAGTCTTGGCTGGGCAACTTCAAGGATTCCTGAATGAAGAAGATTGCTTCCAATCTAGTTTCTGGCCTGGTTATGGGACTTGGTCACCATGGTGTATAACCTGCACTGGGAGATGGATGGGGGAGTATAATTCTCCTGAATCTCTTAATGGCTTTTGATACCATCAATCATGGTGTCATGATATCATTCTGGACCATCTTTCAGGGTTGTTACTGGTGGGTACCATTTTGTGGCCACTATGGCCATGCCATGAAGGAATCTGGTCATCTTTTTATTTTAACAAAGATATAGTAGCACATTTCTAGAGTGTAGACACTCAGAGGCTGCCCCTGGGGTTGCCCATTCCCTCTTCGCCACCAGCAAAAGGTTTTTGGGGTGGAGCCTGAGGAGGGCATGGTTTGGGGAGGGGAAGGACTTCAATGCCATAGAGTCCAATTGCCAAAGCAGCCATTAATAGCAGGAGATCTCCAGATATTACCTGGAGGTTGGCAACCCTAGCTGCTGCCCTTCCAAATCTTTTGAAAGAATCTCCCTGAGGCAGTCCGGAAGGATCCCACTCTTCCATAATTTCTCAGAATGTACAAAACAGAAATGTTCAGAAGAGCATTTTTATAAAGGAATTGGAACTAGTTGCATGGAACAGTCTAGGAGGGCACCTTTATAATGGAATGGCATTGTAGTCCACTGCAATGGTGATAATAGGTATTATCTTGCTTTTACTATCTTGTAATTTCTCCTCTGCAATGCCACTTTCTTCACTGTTTATAGACCATATTGCCTAAAATGGTCTGTTGCTTGAATGGTTTTCTAATTCTGTAATTCTAGTCCCATTGCATTGTTCATAGTATGTTTTATGGTATCTGCATTGTGTTGTTTTATATTCTGTAGTCCGTCTTGAGCCTCCAGTAATTAAATAAAGACAATCTTCTGTCCAAGACTAGAGCTTCTCCTGATGTCTTTATAGTGCAAGCAGTGAGCGAAGCTAAATCTGAATTTTATGTTTGGCAAATTGGCCCAGAAATTGCCCAAACCTTCAAGAAATTGTTGAATGTTTAGGATGGCGGTGGGTGGGCTGTCACAAACAAATGAATGCCAACATCCATTTCTGTGGGGCAGCACCAATCCTATGCAAGAGTTTTAGAACAGTGGGCCATGTGATTGACCCTTGGGGTCCATCAATTATTCTTCAGCTATGGTTTATGCATCAAACATCCCAATCTTAATATACTATAAAAGATGTCTTTTCAGTCACAGCTGATTTATGGTGTCTCTGTAGAGTTTTCAAGGCAAGAAGTATGCCATTGCCTGCCTCCGCGTCACGACCCTGGTATTCCTTGGAGGTCTCCCATCCAAATACTAGCTGGGGTCAGGGATACTTCATGATACATAATAGTTAATTATTCATGATACATAATAGTTAATTTCACCTGTACTTTGGCGGAGGTCTGAACTGGGAAACAGACAGAAGATCAGTGTTACCACTCTTGAAAGCTTATGCCATTAAAATTTTTGTTGATCTTTAAGATGCTATTGGACTCACACCTAAATCTTTATTGTTGTTTATGTTATTTTGTAAGGCCCACATCCACTGATGATGGAAAGGGATAAAACAAGGACAATCACTCATGCTTCATGTATTGCAAGCAAGTATGTTTAAGTTTTTTTAAAAAGTTAATACAAGTCCCTTTTTCTCTTCACTAAGAAAAACCCGAGAGCAGACAGCACTCTTGGGAAATTACTTGGAAAATATGGTTTGCTGTTAAGCCATTGATCAATCAATCCTAAAGGAGAGTGGTGTGCCCTCTCTGGAAGTTAATCAGACACTCAGAAGTAATACTTTGGAAAGCTCTCCGAAAGGTATGTGTAAAGATAGCTCCTCCTGAACACACCGTCGATATATTTTAACTCTGAAATTTGCATCAATTATTAAACGGTATTTAAGCAAGCTAAGCAGATATTGTAAAATGCATCCCTTCAAATATTTGCCACCTATTAAAATAAGCAGTGTAAAATGGATGATGCTGTCCATTTGGACCAGTCCAGATATTTGGATAGCAAGAATACCCAGAATTTGTAAGGTTAGATTGATACACACTGAGGAAAAGCTCAAGAAAACTGCAGTGCAAAAGGGAGAAAGTTCCTGCAGAGCAAATAGGCCCGCATGATAAAATCAGACCAGAAATACCAAATGGAGGAAAGCAGATTCTTTCTACTTTCCACCAAGTATCCAGTTAATCTGAACTGAGAAGCAATTATTTCTTGGACAGATACACATCCGTCTGCCTAGTGCATTTTTATCTCATGCTTACTCCAAGGAGCCCAGGGCAGCTTCTCCATTCTACCATCTTACCCTCAAAACGACTGTCTGAAGTAGGTTAGGTTGAAAGGGTATGTCTGGCCAAGGTCACCCAAATGAGCTTTATGGATGGGTGGAGATTTGAAGTCAGGTCTCCCTAGTTATAGCTCCATTCATTACACCATACTGGTGAGACAACTGGCTCTAAGACTGAGCAAAAACCACCCATCCAGTGGTAGGACGTGTGCTTTGGTCTCCCAGATTCAACCTCCAGCATCACCAATTAAAGGAACACAAGTAGCAGGCTCGGGAAGGACCTCTGACTGAAATTACAGAGAGTTGTGGGAGAATAGACCACACTGGGCTGAACAGGCCACTTTTATACTTCCATAAATGTATTAGACTGTCAAGGTTCCAGTAACTGAAGGCGACTGTGACAAGTAGAGTGAGATTGCATAATCAAAGACTTGGTGAATCTCCTTCCCTTCAGTATTAGGGTATTATTGAATGGCTAGTTGGTTGGTACAATGGTATGTGCATTGGCTTGAGTGTTAGGTCTGGTTTCCCGACTATGCTTTCTGCCTCTGGCCCTCACATCTGCTGGCATCAGGACACTGTGAGAAAGCATGGTTTTCTTTCATTTTGTTCTGTTTCTTTTGTTACTGCAGTGTTGCTCCTCTCTGACTCAACTGGTTTCACTTTTACAAGGCAGCCAGAGTTTTCCTAATAAGGGCATAACCTGTATACTTTATGGGGAGGGGGAAGAGAGATGCTCTGAACTTTCTTGGTGAGGGCTGTTCAATGGTGGAATGCACTGCCTCGGAGGGTGGTGGAGTCCCCATCTTTGGAGGTCTTTAAGCAGAGGCTGGATGGCCATCTGCCGGGAGTGCTTTGATTGCGGGATCCTTCATGGCGGGGGGAGGGTTGGGGTCACTGGGGATGTTAATTTCCTGCATTGGGCAGGGGGTTGGACTAGATGACCCTGGTGGTCCCTTTCAACTCTATGATTCTATGGTTGACTGCAATTTATAGATACTAGGATTATGTATATGTGTGAAGTATTCCTATCCTGATGGATATGGTGTAGAACAGGGGTGGGGAACCTTTTTCCTGCCAAGGGCCATTTGCACATTTATAGCATCATTCGGGGGCCATACCAGGTGTAGATCTCCCGGTGTGCGGGGGGAGAGGCTAGGATTGCCAGGTCTCCGGCCACCACCTGGAAGTTGGCAACCCCAGGGGAGGCCACGCAGAGAAGGCCTGGAGGGCTCCCACGGTCCTCCCCACTCCCAGGTGGGAGGGCAGCAAGCGGTGGGCCCGAGCAAATGAGGCGCCAGGGAGGCGCAGCCTGCGGTCGATCGGCAAGGGAGGAAAACAGAGAAAGAGGAAAAGGGAGAGAGGGAGAAAGAAATGGAAAGAGGGGGAGAAAGAAAAGGACGGAGGGAGACAGACAAAGAGACAGAAAGAGAGGGAGAGAGAAAAGCCTTCCCCCCCACCCACCCACACACACACCTGCCAGCCCCACGCGACCTGGCCCCAGGCTCCATGCCCTCCCCGCCCCAGAGTCCACAAAAGGCCCCCAGAAGCCCAATCGGCTCCTGCGCGTATGCTCTGCCGCTGGGAGCCGTGGGCCTCTCCCTCCCCCACCTCACTGCTCAACAGCCGACAGGCAGCAAGAGGGGCTTACAGTGTGCCCCAGCATTCCTGCACACTGTGGCTATAGGGGGCAACCTTGGGGAAAGCGTCCCTCCCCCTCCTCTCACCAACCAACAGCCGTCAGTTGGCGAGAGGAGGTCCAAAGGGTGCTGCAGCACCCCTGCAAGCCGTGGCCCCAGGAACACCCTCAGGGAGGGCTGCCCTATGCTGCACCTCCGCGGAGGGGCCGCAGAGCTCCCAAGGGCCACAAAAAATGTCCTCGGGGGCTGCATACGGCCCCCGGGCCTGAGGTTCCCCATCCCTGGTGTAGAACTTTGGCTCCCTCTGCCCTCCCAACTCCTTCCTTGCTATACCAAAGTTCCTGTTGTCAGCTGCCCTCCTCTGCTTGTCTGCTGCTCTCCAGACCTTATCCACTGTCTGTCATAGTCTCTGACATAAATATGGTATTTTGTGAAGATGTGCAGAATTAATTCCATGTAATTCCACATGTAAAGCTTGAATATAACATGCAAACTGACCACAAGCTACAGAGGCTTGTATAATGAAATGCTTGTGCAATGCAAATGTCCTTAGAACAGACTGACTGAATTCTCTCAAGGTCAGCTCTATCAAGAACTAACTAACTAAGTTACCCTAATCTTATCCTTGAAGGGGAAGAAAAGAGCGCTTTCCTTATCCATCAATAAGATGTGACTAAAATCACCTTTCTGACTCAGCTGCCAGATGTCAGAATCTCACAAGCAGAACACTTTTGCCCTTCTCAAGATATCTTAATGTGCTAAGAGTGCATTAATAGCTTAAACTATGCTTTTTATAGCTCAAAAGGCATTAAAGTTCTCTCAAAGATATAGATAATGTGCTTTCTTGCTTTCTGTAAGATATGCAACTGACCAGATGTTTATAAAGTGACAAATGTAAACAATAATTGTGTTTTATGAGTTATACAGTTAAATATTGTGCTACAGATTTCTAAATGGTCTCATTTAATGCGTATTGTCCTAACGAAGAGGATGGTATAAAAATTAAGTATGTAACATGATCATGAAACTCAGAAATAAGTGTTTATACTTTAAGCTAAGTGGACTGAAAGGAAAGGAAGTCCATATATGGACATAAGGAGCTGAGCAGCTGCTACTAAGCCATTTCTGCATTGCTCCTGATATCTGATTGAGGGAATAAAAGGTGTCCCTCTTGATGGATAAGAAAGAGGGGATAAAAGATTTCTCTTTACTCTTAATGAGTCTAGAAACAGTATAAATACAGCCCCAGTAAGCTCAGAGAATCAGAACCTTCCAAAAGGCTCTTGGAAAAGGCTGAATGGTATGTATGGATTAAATACTTTACTCTAGACTTTGTGAATTAGATTCTTTGAACTGAATCAGAATAATTTGACTGTTATATTTTATAAATTGGATTTTGAAACTGAATAGTATGTAAGACTTGCTTGCTCTTACTGCATACATTGCTTTTACTGCATACATTGCATATATTTATTGCATATATTGAAATACATACATTGTATTTTTACATGAGTTTTTATAGAAGTGTTAAAGACTTGATAATCTGCATTTACATATATTTTACTAGAAGTATATCAATAAAAAGACTTGCTTTTTAAAAGTAAGTAAAGTTGTTGAGTCCTGCTTACTCAATGAATGGCTGAATAAGATACCTTCACTTCTCAGTAAGTGGAACATTCTAAGAGCCTGTCATTCGAACAGCACGACCCGCTTCAGTTGGCGAGCCGGCCAGGAGCAAGTCAACCTCTAGGTCATCCTCCCGCTGCTCACCTGCCCAGATGCCTGAAACTCCTTGTGCCACCAAATGCCCTTTGTGGGCACCAAATGCCCCTTGGCCTGCCTGAGCCCCTTGCCCTCCACAGTGGTCCTGGAGGTATCAACCCAACCTCAGAATGGGAGGGGGCTCACAAATAAGAGGTCCTGACTCCCCCAGCTGTCAAGTGTAGTCTCTCCAGGCAGACCCCCCAGCCTTCTTTCTCCCTGGCCATTTGGGCATCCCTACTTTTTATTCTCTTTCCTTCCACCACCCTGCATTCCCAGTTTCCTCCCCCCACCTGTGATCCATCTCAGCTGGGTGCATTCCACTCTATCTCCCCACTGCCCTCGTTCCCTAACCCTTGCTCTGCCCCTCCCTCCTCTAGCTGGCTCCCACCTGGTTCCTTCACTGCTCTCTGTCTTGGTTGCCTGCGAGGAGGCCCTCCCTGCAGCCTTCTCCCAAAGCTCTGCTTGCCTGCTGGCTCCTGGGGCCTCTTCCTTGTTGGTCCTTCCCCCATGACATGTGCAAGCTGCTGGCGAGCTGGGCGGTAGCAGGGCAGCTCCCAGGCCCTCCAACTGTGCCAGCATCTCTCCTCACTGCTTCTGCAGCTCCAAACCTCCCCCATTTGGGCTCTGGAGAGCTCCTGGGCGTGAGACCATGTTGCCTGGTAAGTGTGGGGGTGACACACTGGGGAGGTCTGGGGAGATAGACCCTGTACACTCTTGCCTTTTTAATCTGACTCTTCTTTGTGCTAGTGTTGTTCAAGCCAAGTGACTGCAGTGCCAAATTCCCTCACAGAATGCTGCTGTGTTACTGTGTGTTTGGAATCTTCCCTAACAATTCTCTCATAGACTTTAATGTTAAACATGGGCACTGTTCATTGCTTCCAAAAAGGGGACCTTTAGTCTGTCTGTCTGAAAGTTGCTGTGTGGGTGTCCTAGGAGAGTGTTGCAGTCCACCTCAATTTTTATCCCCAGTTTGGACTATAAAGTCACAGACCCAAGAAAATTGGAGCATCTTCCATTCAAACCAATGGCAAATGATAATGAAACAACTATGAAAAAATTATTAAAAAGAAACAATAATGAAACAAAACCACATACCAACCCAATAACAAATAAGAAGGAAAATTTGATGTGAAATACAATCATGTTCTACACCCTAATCCTTCTTTAGTCCTGTGTAAGCACTTGCCCTATTGAGAACCACTAGCCACAGCAGGAGACGTAGTTGTCCAAAGAAGCTGGTTTAATGGTAACATAGGCAAACAGAGCATAGAGAACCCAAGACAGCAATGGAGGAAACTGGCATGCACTTGATAATATAAAAGCATTGAAAAAAGCACTCAGCAATACAGTCTCATGAGATCATTTCGAACACATTACAAACAGCACAGAGGCACCGCTGCTCCCACGGACATCTGCAAGCTTCAAAGGGGACAGGAATGCAGTTTTGGAAAAACAGTCCTTGAAGGGGAATCTGTGAGAAAGCGAAACTATCTGAGACACAGGCCTGACATCCTGTAACATCTCAGAATTTCTCTTCACCAAACACAGTTCAGTTGCATTAATCTGAATGTCCTAGGAGGCATTCCAAAATGTTCTTATACTCCATATAGTCATGGATCAGGAGGAACAGCAACAGTTCATCACCTCAATTCTTCACTAGTCAGGGATTCTCCTTAAGATAATTTTAAATTTGAAGAGGTGCTGTGGCTCAGTGATAGAGCCTCTGCTTGGCATGAAAAAGGTCCCAGGTTCAATCCTTGGCATCTTCAGTTAAAGGGACTAGGCAAGTAGGTGATGTGAAAGACCTCTACCCGAGACCCTGGAGAGTATACAATATACAATATTGTATACAATATTGACTTTGATGGACCAAGGGTCTGATTCAGTATAAGACAGCATTATGTGTTCATGTGTTCAAATCTTCTATATGTTATTTAAACAGTATGAAAAGATCAGGTTGATCTGACTCGTGATGGTTCATGATCATACCACATTGGGTTGGATCATGTAGATCTGTTCTATTAATGGAGACACTTCTATCCAAGCAAGGACCGTCCCCCAATGCAAGAGGCTGTTCCATCAGTAGAAGAGCCTGCTGTGTCAGAAAGAAGCTCCTTGCACAAGTGGAACAGATTTGCAGGAGCCAACTCACTGGATTCTTTATATTAGTTCCAATATACTGCTGAACTGAAACCACTTCCATTGTTCTGGTTTCTTTAGAATCATAACAGTTGGAAGGGGCCATACAGCCCATCTAGTTCAACCTCCTGCTATATTCAGGATCAGCCTAGAGCATTCATGAAAAGTGTTTGTCCAGCCTGGCAAGTGTTTGTCCTTTCTTTCTTTCTTTCTTTCTTTCTTTCTTTCTTTCTTTCTTTCTTTCTTTCTTTCTTTCTTTCTTTCTTTCTTTCTTTCTTTCTTTCTTTCTTTCTTTCCATTGGGTGGACCTACTTTTTACCTTTCATCAGCTTCTTTTGTACTCGTTTTGAAGTGGTGCTATGAATTTCCAAGGCACACCCTGAGGAAAATTTGAAGACTTCACTGAAATAGCTGTGCAGTCCTTCCTCACTTGAGCCCTAAAGAAAAGTGCCCAGTGAAGCATTATGACCTCAACTGAAAGAACTGCACAATCCCATGCAGACTTAATATGACATGGCTGAAGGGAGAGCAGTGCCAGTGAACTCCCTAAAGTATCTCAAATATTAGGAGTGCATTTGGACAGAAATTAATAACAGGTCAAACTCAATATACTCTCATTTTTAAAATCTAGTTTAACTAATCCGATCCAGAAAATTAACAATATTTGGATATAATGTGCAAGGTTGTTAATCTTCTTTATTCTGGTGCCTTTCTGAGAACATGTGTGCTCCCTTTCACGTGTATTCTTAGACATGTGTGAACTCTCTAACTTGGGTTCAGGAGACTCACCTGGAACCAGAACCAGTTTGAAAGGATTAAGCTCAGTGTCAGGGGGAATCCTCTTGGCTAGCTTGGTTGGGAGACCAACGCACTCACCAATTAGGGAGAATAGAACATGTGATTTAGGGATCTTTACACAGAGGGGTATTCTTCACGGTGGATTTTGCTTCGGTTTCGAACCGGAGCAAATAATAAACTGATTTAAATAGCTTCTTCATGGCAGTGCAGATTCTCCCCCCATCCCAATTTTTCACGGGAGAAACAGCGCACTTCTCTGCGCTGCTTACGTCTGCTGCCGCTCATGACTCACCGCTCCAAATCCGCCTAATCCCGCCCACTCTTCCCATGATCCTGTGTGTGTGTGTTGGGCGGGGGGGCATCCCAAGAGCAGCAAATCCAAGCCAAAACTCCCGTCACCCTTCTGAAGAGAGGCAGCCAGTCTGCTCTGGGTCTCCCTCCAGCCGGTGTGATCCTATGTGTGTGTGTGGGGGGGGGACCATGAGAGCAGCAAATCCAAGCCAAAACTCCCGTCACCCTTCTGAAGAGAGGCAGCCAGTCTGCTTTGGGTCTCCCTCCTGCCGGTGTGATCCTATGTGTGTGTGTGTGTTTGGGGGGGGGGGGTCCATGAGAGCGGCAAACCCAAGCCAAAACTCCCGTCACCCTTCTGAAGAGGGGCAGCCAGTCTGCTTTGGGTCTCCCTCCTGCCGGTGCGATCCTATGTGTGTGTGTGTTGGGGAGGGGAATCCTGAGAGCGGCAAAACCCCCATCACCCTTCTGAAGAGGGGCAGCCAGTCTGCTCTGGGTCTCCCTCCTGCCGGTGCGATGCTGTTAGAGTGGCAACTCCCCCAGCCAATCACCGTTCTTGGGGGAGGAGAAAGGAGACGTCCCGGGGAGCGAAGCAAACATTTCTTCATGGGCATCCGAGCAAAAAAACGCTCTTTTACTGGAAAGTACGGCTCAGAAGTGGTTTGGATTGCCTCTCTTTTAAACCGGCTTATTTTGCTCAGTGAGTGAAAACACGGCTCTGCAGTGAATAACCAAAATTTGCCTCCGACGCAAAACAGCGTCGAAGCAGCAGCAAATATCCATGAAGAATACCCCAGATAGAGTGCAAGCAAGCTCTAAGTGCCTCTAATAGGCTCCTAATAACATGGAACAACCACATTTTTTCCGAAGCAAGGTTTAGAATTTTTTGAGGGAAATGAAGGGTACAGGAATTGAAAAGGCGCTCAAGCATAAGAACAGTAAAACTGTTGTGTTCAGAAGGGCTTGTGTATGAAGAGGTACATGTGAGGTAAAAGAGAGCCAAGACTCTGGCTGAATGGGAATTCTGCACCAGGGAATGGTGACAAGAAGGGGTGTGTGTGTGTGTGTGTGTGTGTGTAAGAGAGAGAGAGAGAGAGAGAGAGAGAGAGAGAGAGAGAGAGAGAGAGAGAGAGAGAGAGAGAGAATTTAAAGAAAGGGAAAGGAGCATTTCTAAGAGAAAAGGAGTGAACAGAGAAGCAGTGTACCTGTCCTCAGTCTGCTGAGCTGGGTAGAGTACACTGATCCAGAGATCAGTCCCATACCCAGGCCTAAACCCACACTGGAAAGGATCCAAACAATTTGCCTCATCCAGGAAAGCTTGAAGTTGTTCAGCTGCCACCCATTCAACCACCATGCTCAAGAATGGAATATTTGATACTGGTTGATAGTTACTGAGATCTCCTAGGTTCAGGGTAGGCTTCTTTAGAAGTGAGCAGAAGTGAACACGCCACAACCTGTTTCAAGGCAGGAGCAATCATCTCTTCCCTCAAGTATGCATCCATTATCTCTCGGACCCAGTCAATCAGCCCCCACCCACCAGAACTTATTTAATGAGCCAGGAAGGACGGGTTGCCCTGGCAGACAAGCCTTACAGCAGGTTCTGAACATCTGCAGTGAGGGAACCCTCCTCACCTCTTCAGGAAGCCCATTCCACAGAGTGGGGGCCAGGATCTGGTCACTCACAGGCAAGTCTCTTTCAATGGGGAAGGAGCCAGCAGGTGGAAGTCTGAAGACCGCAGTTGGTCACAGAAACATATGGAAAGAGACGGTCCTTCAGAAATGTGGGCTGCAAGCTGTGTAAAGGGCTTTAAAGGTCATAACCAGCACATACCATACTAGCACTAAACTCCTTAGAGTTAGGGACAAATAGAGACTTAATTTTTTATCTCGTTTATTATTTACTTTGACAACCGGAGGACAAAAATCCAGTATCCATAAAAACATGCCTGTAACAACGATGTTCTCCTAATCTCCCTAATGTCAAACAGGAGCAAGCAAAGATAGGGTTATCTGAAGAGAGAGGTCTCTTGTAAAAATCCATTTGGACAAGTTGCCCCAGTGGTAAAAAAAGTTTTGTCTGAATATTTCTTATTAAAAGACATGTAATGTGAGTTGGGTCTTCAAACTGACCTCCATTACACATCTGACTGGGACTCACCGCAAAACTTGTGGGTGGGGGGATGGCTGCATAATATGGCATAGGGCAGGAGGGGCTTCAGCTTTTCCTACACTCCATCCTATGCTGTTTTAGGCAGCAAAAATGGCTGGGGGGGTGCTGTTTGTTTTGCTGCCAGTTCCACATGTCTCCCCACATATCCACCCTACCTGACTCATGGTACACGTCTTGTGTAATTAGGACCACTATGAAATGTAAGTTACTTTCATTCCTGTGAAATGCTGTTAGGGTTTCCTTTTGTCTTCTGGCAAGTCTGGTGCAAGTAAAAGGAATACACAGTGGTCCTATTTATGGCTAACTATATTAGGGTTGATCAGGAGGTAGAGATATTGATGCCCTACCTTATGAAACAGTAGAACAGAGCAAGAATCCAGTAGCACCTTAAAGATTACCAACAATTCTGGCAAATGTATGCGCTTTTGTGAGTCACACCTCAAGATACAGCTAGAAAGTATTCTAGCTGTATCTTGTAGGGTTGCCAGGTGTCCGCTGGTGACAGGCAAACCCCTGGCAATTTCCCCCTCTGCCCGTCGACCACCTGAGGGTCTGCGGGCAGACGTGCACGTGTGCATGCATACCATGCGTGTCACTTCCAGTTTAGAACCAGAAGTTCCGCCTCGCAAGGGGCCTTTTACCTCTTAGTTTGAGTGGTAAAGGGCCACTTTACCACTCAAACTAAGAGGTAAAGGCCCTTTGTGATGCGGTACTTCCGGTTCTAAACCGGAAATGATGCACGCGCGTCGGCGTGTTGGCGCTCGTGCGTGCACGTACACACACTTAAGAAGAAGAGCCTCCCGCTGGAGGAGGTAAGGTACCTGGCAACCCTATGTATCTGTAGGGTGGCTGGAGATCTCCCACTATTACAACTGATCTCCAGATGATAGAAATCAGTTCCCCTGGAGAAAATGGCCGCCTTGGCAATTAGACTATGGCATTGATGTCCCTTCCCTCTCCAAACCCCACCCTCCTCAGACTCTACCCCCAAAATCTACAGGTATTTCCCAACCTGGAGCTGGCAACCCTATGTATCTGAAGAAGTGAGCTGTGACTCACATAAGCTCATAACCTGGCAGAAATGTTGTTAGTCTTTAAGGTGCTGCTGGAATCTTGCTCTTTTCTACTGATACACACAGACTCACATGGCTACCCATTGTGATCTACCTTATGAAAATAAATGATGATGTAAAAAATAGCCTCCTTTGGTAAACAACTAGATAGAACTGACAATGAAAATAAAAGCTTTCAGAAAATGTTCTTAGGTAGGACAAAAAGAGAGAAACAGAAGAGATCATTAATTGAAAGCCAGGAATGAACATCATGCTAAACAGGATATGTTTCTGACTTTTTTCTTTACTATTAAGGAAACGTTTTGCCCTCAGTTCATGTTAATTTATAACAAAAGGCCACCAAACTATCATTTGGGCAGGGATTCAAACATGAATCTATATACTGAAAAATAAAAGCATTTTCCCTTGAATATAAATAAAGACTCAACTAGTTGAAACTTTGCTTTGATTAAAAAAAAACACTTTTATTTGTAGAGTGTAAGAGTCAAGAGACCACATGTGCCAATGGAAAATGAATTGGAAGAAGAAAAACATTTCCACAAAATCGAAAACAAAATGCAATACATTCCAGTTGCTCACTCGTGAATTCTCTGTGAGATTTTTTAAAGAAAATAATTGAAAATAACTCTATGAGAGTCTTCTGAGATTACTTTTTTATTGTTTTCAGCCCAGTAGGTACCCCTGGCATAGATCCATAGTAACTTTTTGCTTTGTCAGCCCCCTGCAGTGATGGAAAACTTTGTCTAGGGCTGTGAATACTGAATACCCCTCCCCCATCATTCACCTCTTTTCTCCTCAGAAATACTTTGAAGGCTGGCCTGGTATGTTGAGCATTTAGATGAAAAATGTGGGGGAAATACATATATTTGAGGTTTTAATGACAGAAGCAGGCAGGGTGATTTGAGTGTGAGCTGGGCAGCTGGGGGGGGGGAAAAGCAGGAAGGAGGCCTTGCCACCACATCCAAGAACATCACAGGCCAAGGAGAGGGCCAGGGCCAGGAGTCACAGGAAGGGCCTGGAGGCAGGCAGAGTAGGGTTGACAGGTGCCCGGTGGTGGCGGGCAAACCCCCGGCAATTCGCCCCTCTTCCCACCAACCACCTGACAGAGGCCAGGATGACCCCTTTATTGGGCATGAAACCAAGGCATTCTAGGGGGAAAGACCTGGCCACAGATAAGTAATCAGAGGGTGAACCAGGGGTTAAGGAGAGAGGGCTCCCCTTTGCTGAGACAAGTGTGGGGTGTGCTAAAGAAACAACAATACTGGATGGTGTACACACCTCGGCATCTGACTCCCCCCCACCCCAGAAGGCAGCGTCTGGCAACATGGAAGGTTTATGTTATAGATGGAAAAATCAGCAAGGAGAAAGCCATCTTCCCCATGCAAACTATGGTGTGCTAGTCATTATACTGGCAGTTAACTCTTTTAGTACCTCTCCTGACCTAGTGATGCTCAAACACCCACCAGTTAGGGGATCAAAACAAAAGTAAAAGACAGAGAAAAAAATTCTGAAGGCATCTTTGGGAGTCTCCACTTTTGGGCATCCAGGAGTGCCTACGGCATAATGGCCATCCCCTGGCTCAAAGTAGGGCCAGTTTATTAACAAGATAATCCCCCTTCATTAATGAAAGGACCTTCAAGAATAATTTTTCAGATTGTGTAACCGTGGTCTTGGAATTTTCTTTCCTGACGTTTCGCCAGCAACTGTGGCAGGCATCTTCAGAGTAGTAACACTGAAGGACAGTGTCTCTCAGTGTCAAGGGTGTAGAAAGAGTAATATATAGTCAGAAAGGGGTTGGGTTTGAGCTGAGTATTGTCCTGCAAAAGTATTGTCCTGTAAGTATCAAGATAATGTGCTAATGAGGGTATGGTATGTTAATATGGAACCATTGTATCCTGAAGTGATCTGTTAATGTGTGTAATCCAAAACTAATCTGTATGGCTATTGTTGAATGTTGTCTTTGTCTGGAGGTTTTTCCGGGGGAGGAAGCCAAGCCTTATTCATTCTTAAACTCTCCTCTTTTCTGTTAAAGTTGTGCTGATGTTTGTGAATTTCAATGGCTTCTCTGTGCAATCTGACAAAATTCTACCAACTATTTTGTCAGATTGCACAGAGAAGCCATTGAAATTCACAAACATCAGCACAACTTTAACAGAAAAGAGGAGAGTTTAAGAATGAATAAGGCTTGGCTTCCTGCCCTGAAAAACCTCCAGACAAAGACAACATTCAACAATAGCCATACAGATTAGTTTTGGATTACACACATTAACAGATCACTTCAGGATACAATGGTTCCATATTAACATACCATACCCTCATTAGCACATTATCTTGATACTTACAGGACAATACTTTTGCAGGACAATACTCAGCTCAAACCCAACCCCTTTCTGACTATATATTACTCTTTCTACACCCTTGACACTGAGAGACACTGTCCTTCAGTGTTACTACTCTGAAGATGCCTGCCACAGTTGCTGGCGAAACGTCAGGAAAGAAAATTCCAAGACCACGGTTACACAGCCCGGATAACCTACAAGAACCAATGAACTCTGACCGTGAAAGCCTTCGACAAAATTTTTCAGATTGTTGTTAACTGGTCCAAATATCTCAGTGAGCAAGGTCATAACATAGAGTTACGATTCACTCTGACCTTGCTCATTGAGATATTTGGATGAGGCCTAACTTTCCAAAAGATGTCTTTAGGCACAGGTTATTAGGTGCCCTAGTTACAGTCTATTGACTCAGTGTAGTTCCACTGATCAATTTGCTCGACTATGGATATTTATCAAGTACTGTGGCCAACCTCCAGATACAAGCAGGAGATCTCCTGCTATTACAACTGATCTCCAGCCAATAGAGATCAGATCACCTGGAGAAAATGGCCGCTTTGGCCATTGGACTCTATGGCATTGAAGTCCCTTCCCTCCCCAAACCCCACCCTCCCCAGGCTCCACCCCAAAAACCTTCTGCCGGTGGCGAAGAGGGACCTGGCAACCCTAAGGGAAGAACTAGAGAAAGAATGCCTATGTATGAACCCTGCAGGCACACAAATTGACATAAGAAACAGGATACACTAGTTCCACCTTCTGCCTTTATTGCACCTATGTCCAAAGCATCCTCTAGGAAATGTAATTTTATTTAAGTCATTCTAGACTTTACACACACACGCTATTCACTATTAACCAAGAACAGTAGGTTGTCCATGAATTTGAAAAAAAAAAATCCACACACACCACAAAAACATTTTTTCCTGTGAGCGAGAATGACATGTGATGGGAGAGTAAAAGATGCTACTGTCATAACAAAGGGAATATGTTATTATTTATTGGACAAACATAAGCACAGAGATCTAGGATTACAATATTGGGTGACAAATACTGCATGAGATTTTGTAAATATTTCTGGAAGATAACATGGAATTTGTTCTACAATACAGATTTCCAAAATTCACCCTTAGAAACTAGAACTGGTAGTTTCTTCTTTATGGTATGGCACACTGAACGAAGTATTTACTAATTTCATCTAGTTTCCCTCATTTGTGAAGAGAAGGTGATAAGATGAACTCAATATATACCGGTAAGGGATTGAATCTGACCTGAGATCACTCACTGACATGACTGCTACAGCACTGTCGAGGTATTATTGGGTTTCATCCTTTTTATTACACACAGTTTTGAATTTTTTTGGAAAATTCTATGGTTGAACCATAATTTATGATTTGTTCTCTTTCATTCTAGACCAAGGAATTCAAAACCACGGCTTTCCCCGAATTCAAGGTTCAGACAAAACAATGAACTAAGATTTTTCCACAGAAGCTGAAGGTGATTGATTTCCTAGCTGCTCCTGACAAAAGAAAGGAGGGAAAAGACAGTGTACATGCCTAACTACCTCCCAGCCTGGTTTGTGTTTTATGTTTACAAGTTGTGGTCCATACTGCTATCTATCAGTGGGGGAAGAGACATAGGAGGTGAGAGCACAAAATGAAGAGAAGTCCATGGATGGAAGAAAGGGAGGAAATCACCAGGTTTTAAGAAACCGTTTCTGGAAATAAAATGGCAGATGCCAAACAATTCTTTTTACATTGCTTCAGGGAAAGCCAAATTCCATTTTACATTTATTTATTACATTTACATCTTGCCTTTTATCCATCAGTGAACTCAGGGCATGTACATAAGGCTCCTTAGAAGTCTTTCATCCAGGCACAGACCAGATCCAGACACCCTTAGCTTCATCAAGTTGCTGGATTTTATGTCTTCAACAATACCTCAGGAACTGGATTAGAACAAGGGCTTGCCAAGAGAACACATTCCATGAGGTGGGAGTCACTATGGAAAAAGAATAGCTCTGGGAGGTGCCAAGAGGGCAACCTTAAGAGAGGGACAACTAGAAAGTGGCAACCAGAAGATCACATGAAACCATATCATGTGAAATACTCCTTCAGATATATACTCTGTGACCATGAGAAAGTCTTACAGATCATATAAAAAGAGAGACTGCCTAAGTTTCATTTCAGTGAGGTTTGGAGCATCCTGAGCAGGGACTGTTTAGGTTCTTTGTTTCCAGGGCCCGGGATCTTTCCTGTAAAACCAGCAGTTGAGGCGTTACACAGTTCCTTGAAACCCTAAAAATCAAGCTTGGAAGAGAAACACTCAAATGTTGTGAAATTTGAAACAATCTCCTTCACTGAACATGCAGTTTTTGACTCTAAATTTGGTTCAGCTCTAAAATTCGATAACTAGACTAAATGGAGATAGATCACGAAAGACTACTTGGAAATTAGAGGAGCTCGGTCTCTGCATGAACATAGGTTGGATCACTGGAATATTCATATCTCAGGTATCAGAGCTGGCAAGGACAGGGGAGTTCACTGTAGACCCTACAGAGCAAGATGGAACAATGGACTGACTGAATATCAGGCAGCCTCCTTATATATAAGGAACTCAAGTGTTAATTGAACCTCCCCAGATTCAAACTACCTCCACGCTTGGCTTCAGCGTTGTGACATGAATATGAAGGAGATCCGGTATTGTGTAGTGGTTAGAATGTTGGCAGAGAATCTGGGAGACCAAAGGATTGAATCCCCACTCTGCCAAGGAAGTTTGTTGAGTAGAGTTGCCAGGTCACTCTTCACCACTGGCGGGAGGTTTTTTGGGGGCAGAGCCTGAGGAAGGTGGGGTTCGGTAAGGGGAGGGACTTCAATGCCATAGAGTCCAATGGCCAAAGCGGCCATTTTCTCCAGGTGAACTGATTTCTGTCGGCTGGAGATCAGTTGTAATAGCAGGAGACCTCCAGCTATTACCTAGAGCCATGTTGGCGAACGTATGGCACGCGTCCTGCAAGTGGCAGGCCGAGCCCTCTCTGTGGGCACGCGCTGAGCCGTCGAGTCTGCCTGGGGCTGTGCCGTGTTGCCATGGTGCGGTGCTCCTTCTTCCCAAGCCCATGCTCCCCAAGCCTGTGATGGCGCCCTCCCTCTCCTTGCACCAGGGCAAGCCCCTCCCTCTCTCTCAGCTGAGCTGTGGGCCTCAGCTCAGCTGTTTGTTGGGCCCTGCCTGTCTTCAGTTTGGATGGGGAGGCTGTGGCCCAGCACCTTGCCACACACCCCTCCTCACAGCTGAGCTGCAGCTCAGCTGTTTGTTGGAGCCCCACCCGTCTTCAGTTTGGGGCCCACGCCTGTCTTTACTTTGGACCGGGTTGGCTGTGGAGCACCTTGCCACGCCCCCCCTCTCAGCTGAGCTGCGGGGCAGCTCAGCTGTTTGTTGGGGCCCCGCCCATCTTCAATTTGGGGCCCCCACATATCTTCAGTTTCTTCCATTCTGCTTTCCTAGGTAGGTATTACCACATTGATTCCTCTGCCTTTTTTCTTTTTATCCCTGGTTACTCTGTCAACTTCTCATCATTCCTTACCATCCAACTGACTCTCTTCACCCCATTCCAACTGCCTTTTCAAACATCCACATTGTTTTTTTTCCCCTTACAGAATGTTAAGCGCTGTTCTGATTCACCTATATATCTAATTCTGAACTTGGTCCCAGGGTGCAGCTGCTTTAAAAAGGCCCTTTACAGAGACAACAAGGTACTAACTTCTCAGCTGAACCCTCCCCTCCACACCAGGTACAATTATCTCCTAGCAAGGAAAGAAGACAGAAAAAGATTTGTCTACCAGGAACAATAGCCACCCAATTGGGGAGGACATTTTTAATTGGGAAAATGAAGAAAGTTAATATCCTCCCAGCCCAGTGTGGTCTGTCCCTATGGCTGCATTTTAGGGTGAAAAAACCATGTGGAGATCTAGTAATGGATCTTCAACCTAATGTGTGGTTTGGCCTTTAGTCCTCTTGGTTTCAGTCTGAGAGCTAAATAGAAGAAAATACTTTTCTCCCCCTGAAATCTATGGAATTCAGAAGTACTTGAGGAGCTGGTGGTGGGGGACATGGTTCAACGGTAGAACACCTGCTTTGCAGTGAGTAGACAGTACTGACCTTGATAGACAAAGGTCCATGAAGCTTCAGGTGTCCCATGTGGCTAGTACTACAGTGGCTTTGTTCTCAGACATGGGCCATATCTTTGATCCTCCTGTCATGCCAGGATGTATCTCTGTCTGTCTACCTAGCTTCCCCCAATCCTCATTTCTAGAAGAAATTTCCAACTCTTTCTAGAACAAATCATCTGACAGCTGCCAGTTTTCAAATTTCACTGTGTATAGCAAAACATGGTAAGCCCCTCTTTGATGGGGATATTATCAAAACAGCCATGTTGTCTGGGAGTAATTCCCTTTTTCATGATTTCCCAAACAAGGATAAAATTATTCAACGCATCTCTAAGATGCCACTTAGCAGAAATACTGTTAAAGATCGAGTCCAGCGCATGGCAAGTGATGTTAGTCAGCAGCTCACCACTGACTTACAAAAGGCAGCCTGTTACTCCATGTGCTTGGATGAAAGCACAGATATAAATAATCATGCAAGGCTAGCAGTAATTTTGCGTTATGCTGTTGGTGACATCATGAGAGAAGAGCTGGTGAAACTGGTGTCTTTGCCTAAAAGAACACAAGGGATAGATATCTACAATGCTGTGATGGAGGCTTTTTTGTCACAAGACATAAGACCAGAAAAAGTGGTTTCAGTTACTAGTGATGGGGCACCGTCTATGGTGGGGGCAACATCTGGTTTCATACAATTTTTTGTTAAAAAAACAAAACATCAAGTCATCCAGTTCCATTGCATTATACATCAAGAAACTCTTTGTGCCAGGGACAGCAGCAAAAATTTTGATGATGTCCTCAAAGATGTCACAGAAATGGTGAATTACATCATGGCTCGTGCTCTGAATTGTCGACAGTTTCAAGCACTTCTTGAGGAGGTTCAGGCACAGTATAATTGTCTACTTATGTACAATAATGTCCGGTGGCTGAGCAGAGTACGAGTCCTGGAGAGATTTGTAGTCTGCTTGGATGAAATTAGGCTGTTTATGAATGAAAAAGGGCAGGAATATCCACAGCTCACTGATATGGCCTGGCTTACCAACCTCATGTTTTTTACAGATTTTACACAACACTTCAATGTACTGAACAAACAACTACAAGGCGTAGGGAAAACAGCAGAAAGGATGTTTTGTGATATCAAAACATTTGAGAGAAAACTGCAGGTTTTTGAAAGAGACCTTGAAAGTGGGCAGCTGAAATATTTTCCAAAACTAAAAATGCATTTAGAAAATTCTACAACATTTGCAGACAATCCTACAAGCCATCAGGAAATCTACAAGGAATTTTCTAGTATTGTAGCAGCTGCACAGGTGAATTTTAGCAACAGATTTTTACAGTGCTGTAAGATGGAGACAACCTGTAAGCTCTTGACCCATCGAATCACCACAGAGACAATCAGATTCCAAGCAGATGGCTTTACTGGTCAAATAGGCAATACAGTGCATTGAAGGCAAGATGACAGCTATGGTTTGTCTTTCCCGTTATTTGGAAATATAAGGCAGAGAAACGGCGGGAGATTACAAAGCATAAACAGAGCATTATTTCCCAGGAGTGGCGTTCCCAGGCTTTGGTATGTGTAGCCGTCCTTGAAGTCTGGACGGTTCAGCAGAGAAACGAAAGGAAACATCTAAACCGAGATAACAGCCTGACATCCTGCTCCCCTTAAGGCCCCCTCCCATCCGGCAAGGGGGCTGGTCTGTCCGGGTAGGTATTGTGAAAAGCGTTGACGAGTTTGGGGGCGGAGACATCCCGTGTGCGAACCCATTCGTCATAGGCAGGGGGGAAGTGTTTCCAGCGGATCAGGTATTGCAAGGCCCCGTGGTGTATGCGGGAATCGAGGATTTTGGAGACTTCGAAATGTTCTCCCCCCCCCACCATTATGGGCTGTTCAGGAGGCGGCTCCGGGTGCCATTGTGGGGAAGCAACATGGGGCTTTAGAAGGCTGATATGGAAAACGGGGTGTACACGCCTCAGAGTTTTGGGGAGAGACAGTTCCACCGTGACAGGATTTATGAGGCGGATGATGGGAAATGGGCCAATGTATTTAGCATTGAGCTTATGGCATGGACGGGTGGAGCACAGGTTCTTGGTGGAAAGGTATACCAAGTCACCCACTTGCAGGTCCCTACCGGGGGAACGATGCTTGTCAGCCTGCGCCTTGTATTTGCGCTTGGCTCGGTCTAGGTTGCTAACCAGCCAGGGCCATGTTGTACGGAGGGTGTGTGCCCAAGAGACAATGTCGGCATCCCCCTCCCCCTCTAATCCTTCTATTGGGGTGATAGGACCGAAGTCCTGTCCATACACCGCATAAAACGGGCTGAAAACTGTGGACTGATGTATAGCATTATTGTAGGCATATTCTGCAAAAGGCAACAGTTCTACCCAGTCATCTTGGTGGTAATTGACATAACAGCGCAAATAGCATTCAAGTACAGCATTGACACGTTCGGTTTGACCATCCGTTTGGGGATGGTATGCACTAGACAACCCCTGCTCCACCCCCACCAATTTGAGAAAAGCTTTCCAAAACTTAGCATCGAAACTACTTCCGCGGTCGCAGATTATCTTGCGCGGAAACGAATGTAGTCTAAAGACATGTGACACGAAGAGGCGGGCCAACTTCTGAGCGGAGGGGATCCCCGCACGTGGAACCAAATGTATTTGCTTAGAAAATAAGTCAGTGATAACCCATAACACAGTTTTTCCCCCGCTGAGAGGGAGATCCGTCATAAAATCCATAGCAATCTCTTCCCAGGGTTTGCTGGGTATTTCAAGTGGTTGCAGTAGTCCTGGGGGCTTGCCTTGAGATCGTTTGACTGTGGCGCAAACAGGACAGCTGCGAATAAAAGAGTCAATGTCAGAACGCATTCCTCCCCACCAAAATTGTCTGCGCAACAGGTGAAGGGTCTTTAGGAATCCAAAGTGTCCAGCTGTTTTTACTCCATGAGCCAAGTGTAAGACGTCTTTTCTTAGCGCTTTGGGCACATATAATTTCGAGTCTTTGTACCAAGAGCCTCCTTGTTCGATTACACCAGGAGGCAGGGTTTGAGCAAAGCGTTCCATAAGGCATTGTTCCCGAAGGGAATTTAAGAAAGACTCGGAGACGGGAAACCCCCCCCCCTTGTTTACGGTGGTAGTAGGAGCAGTTATGGGGGTTGACGAGGGGGAAGCGCTTACGTGCGGTGGTGTGCAGACTGCAGGCGGTTGGGCGGCTGGTTGGGTTGGAGGAGCTGGAGCGTCGGCTATCGTGTGCTTCCGTTGTGGGGGCAGCTGGGCGGCTGGTAGGGCTGGAGGAGCTTGCGCGCCGGCTATCGTGTGCTTCCGCTGGGGCAGCGTCTGGGATCGGGTTTGTACAGCCACTACGGGCAGAGCTTCTCTTTGCGCGGGCGTAAATAAAGGTGGCTATCGTGGTATCCTTTGTACAATCCGCAAAGAGGAGGGCCGTCTGGATAGCGACCCTCTTGGCTTCAGCTTGACAGTCAGCTGCATTGGGTACCAAAGAAAAACCTGCCGGTGCGGCTCCCGCCATGGTACCTTCCCCCAAGGCGACAGGACGCGTTAGAGCCGTGGATGAGAGAGTCTCACGGGCAATAAGCTTATCCAATAAACCGGTTAGTATTTGTAAGTCCTCAGTTGCCAGCCGGGCATCATCCAGCAACTGATCAAAATCCTGGAGGTCTAAACGAGCATTAGTATCCTCCGACGTTAACATCCAGAGAACCCTCACTAGAGATTGCCACTGTGTCTGGACCAGTCCACTCAAGCGGCAAACCTCTGAATTAGTCCTAAAGAGTTCAGCTACTATGTCCCGTAGGAGGGTAGGATCCTCTGAGGAGGACTCCAGGGTTCCAAGAAGCAGTAGTCACGGTTCACTCGGAGAGCGCCCTCCTAGCTCCCATCCGAGTGGCAGGCGAACCCTCCAGGGCTCCAGCCTGACTAAAGGATCGATGAAGAAGAGAGGAGATAGCTGTCATAATGTAAGCTCTTGACCCATCGAACCAGAAATCACCACAGAGACAATCAGATTCCAAGCAGATGGCTTTACTGGTCAAATAGGCAATACAGTGCATTGAAGGCAAGATGACAGCTATGGTTTGTCTTTCCCGTTATTTGGAAATATAAGGCAGAGAAATGGCGGGAGATTACAAAGCATAAACAGAGCATTATTTCCCAGGAGTGGCGTTCCCAGGCTTTGGTATGTGTAGCCGTCCTTGAAGTCTGGACGGTTCAGCAGAGAAACGAAAGGAAACATCTAAACCGAGATAACAGCCTGACACAACCCTGTGTTTTCTTACTTCTCCAGATAAAGCCACATTTGAAGAACTTGATCTTTCCTGCCTACACTGGTTAGATTTAGAAAATCTGGAAATGGAGGTAATAGAATTTCAAGAAAGCTCTATCTGGAAAAATAAATTCTATGACCTGCGTGAAACGCTTGAGAAGATAGAAGAGATGACAAAGGATAGCACAGTTAGTTCTCAAAATGAAACCCTTAAAGTGTGGAATTCTCTGCCAAATAATTTTAAGTCAATGAAAGCACTTGGGATTGATTTCCTTATTTTGTTTGGATCATCTTATGCTTGTGAGCAGCTGTTTTCAGCTTTGAATTATATCAAATCTGACACCAGAAACAGACTAACAGATGACCTGAGTGCTGCATGTGTTGCTCTCAAACTTACAAAGTATGAGCCAAGGGTGGACAAATTATCAGCATGCACACAACAGCAAAAATCACATTAATTGTTCAAAAGCATGCCAAATGCAAACTTTTACCTTTCAATAAAAAGTTGTTTGTATCATTGAAAGCTCTGTTATTGTGTTTTTCTTTTAAGGCAAAAGATGTTAATGTATGAGTTGTTTTTTTTCTAAACTAAAACCTCAGTATTCAGGTTAAATTGCAGCAACGGCACTCGGCGATAAATAAGTGGGTTTTGGGTTGCAGTTGGGCACTCAGTCTCTAAAAGGTTCGCCATCACTGACCTAGAGGTTGGCAACCCTATTGTTGAATGATCTTTGGCCTGTCACTCTCTCGCAGCCTCACCTACATCACAGGGTTCTTGTGTGAATAAAATGGAGAGGAGAATGATGTAAGAAGTTGGGGGGGGGGTCCCCCTTTGGAGAGAAGAGCAGAAGGTAAGTAAATAACAATAAACAAGTGAGTGATATGGAACACTTTCTATGATTGGGGGTCTTACATTTCTCTGACTATGGCCCTTCTAAACCCCATTGTGTATCCATTTATTGACGTTTAAAATTCACTTCAAGCCAAACATTCTGATTGGTCACCGATGCTCCCAGGTCCCTTGCTCCCCCTCCCCCCAGTACAGAATCCCTGCCAGAAGAACTGCAGGAAGAAAACAATGGTCTCAAGTGGGTCTTATTGGCATCGCCGGGATGCTAACTTTTTAGAATTGTCAAGTGCCTGATCAATGCAACAATATATTAACTTTGCAACAATATATATATGAATATTATATATATATATTTAAAAAGCCCTTTCAGTAGCAAATTGGCTGATCCTGGCAGCAAGTCAAACCTTGGCACTAAAGAGCAGAGGAAAGAAAGAGAGTGCCTTCCTTGCTCATCCTTGCAGTTTTGTCAGTGCGAGGGAATGCTGGGCAACACATAACTTGGGATTCTGCAGGAAGGACTGAAGAGCAACTCCTGGATCTCACCACCTGCATTTCTTTGGCTTGGAATATACAGGTAAATCTTTTTTTTTAAAATGGCAATGCTTGAGCAAACTGTACTTTGACCATGTGGTAAATTGGTTAAAAGATGACAGGACAGCTCAGTGGTCTTGTTTCTCCTGGCCATCTCTGAAGGTAACCTACAGCAGGCAATCCAATAGCTAACGCACACGTAAAGTTTCCAGGTACTGTGATTCTTGCCTGCTTTGGGGGCTGCTGATTTTCATTGGGGGAGGGAGAAAGGGGCAGTAAAGAGAAAAACTGGTCCCACTTTCACTAAACTTCCCTTTGCTGATATTTGTTGTTATTACTGTCAGAGCATGCTTTGTTGACATTTGCAATCATGTTATGCCCAAGCACAGCATATCTGTGTGCTATCATTTACTCAGAAGAATGATTTATCCCTTGCAAAATAAAATTGATAGCAGCATCACTGAAGAATACATAGAATATTAATAAAGCACTAGGAAAGAGGTATTAATTTAACATTGGGGATTTTGCAGTATAAGTAATCTTTTTTAAAAGGTGATTGTTTATCATTTAATATGACACATAGAGACTGATATAAATAATGGGCATAATAATGTTAAGCACTAAGTTTCATTGATTGCAATGTGAGAGTGTATAGTTGCCATCCTAAACAAAGTTACAGCCCTCTAAGTTCAATGAAGGCAGTGGGCTTAGAAAGGGGTAAACTTTGCTTAGGATAGCGCATACTTAACTGCCCCATCCACATGACGCAAAAGTATTTAAATCTTGTTCAGATCTCCTCATAGTGTTCCAACTTTTCTCTGGAGACTGCAAATTTACTGATGGTCTCTCACTTTCTCTCATGTAGATGTCAGAAGAAGAGACAGACAAAGTGAAAATTAGAACAACACCGAGCTTTGAAAATGACCAGAAAAATACTTCTACATTGTTGAAAGAAGGTGAGTCACCCTGTTTATCACAGGGAACAATTATTTACTCCTTCTGGGGGTTTAATTGAACACCTTAAAAGCTATAAAGATCATCACTCCCTTTGTCTGAACCTGCAGCTTTTCTGAAACTTGGCCTATACTGTTGAGCAGCCACAGTTCCCCAGTTCTCCAGTTCTTCTGTGTATGGTAACCAAGAGAAGTATGAAGTGCTTCAGAGAAAATGGGCCTAGTCTCTAGTGAAGCTATTGACCAGGCATCTCCAATTATGCAAAAAGGAATTTTGAAAAGATTAAAGAAACAAATGGATATTGGAAAGTGATACTGACCCCCCCCCCAAAATGGTGATGTATGTTCAATAAAAGGATCTGGATGGAGAGTAAACAAACTATTTTAAAATGTTCTTTTTTTGAGGGGGGGTATTACCTGAATGTTGTTGTGCCATTTGGCTTGCTATCACAATAAAAAAATATATGAAAATGCATTCATCTTACAAGGCAGAAAGAATCAAGGTATGTCTTGACTCAGAAAATGTGATGTTTCGGCATCTGCTGGATCAAACGTCACAATTAATGGATGATAATGAAAACAACAGCATTCTTAGAGATTAAGACCGAGGCTTGAATCTTACCTATATTTTCTGTTTGTGGAAGGTGTGTGGGGGTTAATTTGCTGATTCTTTCCTCCTACTGCACAGCCTCACTTTGCTCTTGTGATGTTCTTAGGGTTCCAGTTGAGGACATGATTTTGGGAGATGAGAAAGTCTTCAGCAGGAGGGCGGGGGATTGGTAAAGGAATGGCTGCCCTGTCATGTACTGCAAAACTAGGTTTGATCCAAGTCCAGGATTCTGTTGCAAAATAAAATATCCATCATTAGATGCAGGAGACTCATGATGGATTTTGTCTATGAAATCTCATTCCAGAGTAAACTTGCAGCAGGGTTTTGTTGGTTTTTCTGCCACAAAATAATGCAGTTACCCCTCTGGAATATGTACAGGAACTAATGGGAAATTCTAAGCCAAATGCATTGACTTCATTGGAATTGAAATGGTGTAACTCTGTAAGCTGTTTATTATGTATCTCACACACAAATGTGTGTTTGTGGGTGTGTGTAGCAGAGGTATTTTGGACAGTGGGATTCTTAGAATGTGTTCTTTCTTATCAACTGTGATTCTATAACATAAACAACATTAGTAGTGCAGTTCTAAGTAGTGTTACAGCTAGTGTTATACCCTAAATCTACTGGCTTCAATGATGCATTCATTCCAAATAATAGACATAAAGGAACAACATCATGTTTTACTGTTTAGAGTCAGGGACAACATATTCAGGGGGGAAAATGCAAACTATTTCATCATCCTGTAAACAGCAGATGGCTGAAAAAGGAAAATGTTGACTGGTTCTTGACAGGGTTTTGGTTTCCTTCTCCTCTAGCTTCTTTTTTTAAGAGTCAAAAAAGCATGTACAAAAAATAAGAATAAGAAAATGGTTAAATTGGACCGTACTTGGACTTTGACACAGAATTTGATTGATGAGATAAACAAGCTGAAAATGGTTAAGCTTTGAAAGCAAATGGCGTGAAAGTGGAAGTGAACAGGCAGGGCAAAATAGCAGATAATTAAATGGAGGAGAAAAATGCATCTTGTCTATCCCCAACTATACTGTACTTTCAGTCCCGCTTCCTTGGTGAATATATAGCCCCTTTGTCTAATGTTGATCACTGTAGCTATCCATTGTACTTAATTGTACCCCTGATATCAGAAAGAAAGGGAATCCCAAATTTGATCAATAAGAAGGTGGCCTAAGACACTTGGTTTCTAGCATGGCGTAATTTGCAAAATGAAATGTGTTAATTAGTAGGACCTTTGGTTACCAGACTCTTTTCTTTAGAAGATCTTCCCCCTCAGATGATTAGAGAATGCTTGTGGCTTCTCCGATCAGAACATTGCCCTGTGTGGTGGTGACATCTTGTGAGTTTCTCTCCCTCCTGATCCACAGCACTGATTGTGGGAATATACATCATGATGATGTCACAACATGTGATCATTGTTTCAGGATGGAGCAGGAGAACTTGACATGAAGATGATACTTCTTTTGGTGGTGTTTTAGTGTTGCATGTAAAGATAGTTCTGGCTTCTGTATGGACTGCAAATTGTCCATATTTGTCTGTGTTAACCTAGATTTGGAGCACTGGTTACAGGAGGAAGTGGCTATCAGGAAGCTAACCCCCCCCCCATCATATTTTTAATAAGTACAATTTCTATATTTATTTATTTATTGCCTCACTTTAATATATTAGTTTTCAGGTCTCTCAGCAAAAGAGCAAATAGCACAGTAGAACCTGATCTTGTCTGCTTAGAAAGAAAGCCGTATGTTCCTTTAGCATCCAATTTTAAAGGAAAGCTATTTTTATTCATGGTTTTTTATTGATTATTTGTGCCTTCTAAAAGAAAAACAACAACACAGTGAACCACACAGTGTGGAAGAAATATGCCAAAGAAATATGGGGTGGAATCTCTCTTTATATAGTGACAGGACTGCTCAGAGCTTCCAAAACATTTTACAAAATAATACGTTATGTACTGCTGGCACAAATGTTGTGTACACAGTTTAGGTTGTGATCTTTATAAAGTATCCATTAAGTGTCTGTTGGTTGTAAAGGTCATGACCTGCTTAATTTGCAGAGGAAATACTGATCTGAACACTGACGTTATTTATCCATAGACATTTGGAAGAGGGATATGATATATGATTCCTGCACTGTCAGCTACTTCAAAAATGGGACTGGAGCCTCAGATGTAGGACACGATCCAACTAAAGATAAGCATTTAAGAAGTCCCAATGTTTTTTGCTACTATGCTACAACTGTTATGAGGGACAATTCTAGGGGAGAGAAGTTGGACTCTATGGCAATTGGACTCTATGGCACTGAAGTCTCTCCCCTTCTCAAACCCTGCCCTCCTCAGGCTCTGCCCCAAAAACCTCCCACCAGTGGCGAAGAGGGACCTGGCAACCCTAGTGAGAGAGGCTATTAGGTAATAGGGATTATGAGGTCACAATAAGTAGTTTAAGGAGCCATGTTGTTAATTTAGGCTCACTTAACACCAGCCATTTATATCAGACTTGCCTCAAGAGTATGGATTTACTTGTCACCCTATAACAATAGTATAGTAGTAGGCCTTGATATGGTGCAAGAAAGTGTGATTGCCCTTGAGAGATACTTATATGAAATTTCACAAGAAAACATAAGAGAATATTGAGTCCTGAGATGTGCTCACTGATACAGTTGGTTAGCTTAATCACCATGGAAAGGTTTATGGCAACTGTGGAGCAAGCCTGTGTAGGAGTGTGGATGATGCCCCTTTGCCAAATGTTCCTTTCATATTAGAGGTCAATGTGACCTCTTGCCCTGCCCTAGATAGCCCGATCTCATCAGATCTCAAAAACTAAGCAGAGATGGCTATGGCTAGTACTTGGATGGGAGACCACCAAGGAAGTCCAGGGTTGCTACGCAGAAACAGGCAATGGCAAACCACCTCTGTTCGTCTCTTGCCTTGAAAACCCTACAGGGTAGCCATAAGTCAGCTGCAACTTAATGTCACCTTACACACATTTAACTTTTGGACTTGGCTGCCTAAAGCCAGAGGCATCTTATTTGGCATGCTGAAATGTTTACAGAATGCTAGAAGATTCTGTCAGGAAGGTCTGCTCTATAATTGGTTGCAGTAGAAACAAGAGTTTTGTGGCGGTTAAGATTTAAGGTCACATATGCTTTTGTGAACAAGAACCTATTGACTGCTATAATCTAATTTGTTTTAAAATGGAGAGGAAGATTGAAGGAGGATACATGATATTTAATTCTAGCTCCAATATGGCTTCCAGGAACACTGTTGTCGTAGCTATATGTAGCAAAACAACTGGTTGGGAAACAAACATTTCCTAGAAAGCCACAGATATTGATAGCAAAGATGTGTCTCTCTGTTGTTTGCACAGTATTTTATTTAATCAACATGGGACGTATATGTTTCTTGCTCAATAGTATGCTAACCCATCAAGTGTACAGGCTAATAATTATTCTCTGAATTGATTGTTTCTCCCAAGATCACTTCTGTAATTTTATTATGTAACCTGAAATCTCACCAGCGCAGTTTGTCGAAATGTGGGGATGTGTATGTCTGTCCGAAACGGTTGGGTTTATTGCCTATTCATTCTTCAAAAGCGAGCCCTCTTAATAAACTAACACAGCTTATCTGAAGTCCCTGTCTGTGTGCTTTAATCGAGGAGGAAGGGGGCCTTGGGGCTGCATATTGGGCAACCCGGGGCCCATAGTCCAACAGAACATGCCACCTTTCTGACAGCTGGCACCGCCAATGTCCCTAGAGGGTGGGGATTTGAATGCTGATAACAGGAGCAGATGGTACAGTATATTACTCCAATGTAGATAAGCCATTGAAGAAAGTGCCCTTCAGCATGTGAAGTGCTCAGAAATTTAATATGCCTCCTTTTGGAAATGATTTAACACAAGCATTAAGCGAACAGAGCTACAGGGCTTGCGTACTTCAAAAGAGTACGCATCAATACAAATAACAGCAGCCAATTAAAATCAAAATACAAGAAGAAAGCAATGGAGGGGGGGAACTATCCACCTATCAATTAAAAGCCAGCTGAATTTTTTTTAAAAAACTTAGATGTTGAAAAATGACTAAAGGAAGGGAAGTGCACTTCAAAGCTGGGAGCCAGAGAGCCACTGAAAATGGCCTCTCTCTCTCTCTCGTGGCCACATGTCTCACCTCAGAAGAGGGTAGACATGAAGGAGGCCTGAGGTGAAAATTAGCTGCATGGGCAGGATGACATGGGGCCAGGCGGTCCTTTAAATACCTTGCTCTCAAGCAGTTTCAGGCTGTGTAGGCCAACGCTTGCAAACTGAACTGGAATTCGGAAGCCAGCACTGGTGAAGATCTTTCGCCGTGGGAATGAGACTCTGCCTCACTCCATTACAGCTAGTGGTCTTGCTCTTGCATTCTGGGTCAAGAGAAGCTTCTGGATCATTTAACCAATGAATGCATGTGCTGCTGCCCATTGGGTAAAAACCTGGATTGGAACAAGAGTGGAGGACAAGACCAGTAGCTGATTTTGATGGTCTTGTAAAGATAGCCTCCCCTCCCCCCACATTTGGGGATATTGATGAACAAGAGAGACTTTGGTTCTCTATTGATCCATCAGTAAGAGTGAGTAAGTGATCCATGGAGCAGTAGCCTTATATTTTCCCATAGCAAAAAAGAGTTGGGGGTAACAACCATCTTTGGCAGAGTGAAAGAGAGGTGTTTTATGCATGGTCACGTTAACCTCCTTTATTCCCTGTTTCAGCCAGGATCAAATTTTTCAGTATGCACAATATCTCATTCCTTGGAAGTTGAATGCTGTTTCGATGCAAAATGAGCCCGGCTTTTCCCATTCCTCTTTTGGCCCGAATTAAACCGTTCATCCTGGCTCAATCCGGAGTCACAGTGCATACTTTGTTCTCAGGTTGAGCTTCCCCACGCCATCACGCCCCACCCTTTCTCAACCCCCTCCTCAAAGCAGCATGCCGATGGTTAAACAGGGGTGGGGACACAGAAGATTGGCTTCTCTCACAGCCAATCACAAATCAGTGTGTAAAGAGGTGGGGATTCAAGTGTTTCCTGCTTCCTGCTACCTCAGAGCTCTTTCTGTGCCTCCCCACCATTCCCCCACACCAAAACCTCAGGAACGCGCTGTTAGGGTAATAATGCAAACAGTGGCTTTATGCAAAGTAGTTTACCTGTGCAAACAGTGAAGTGAAATACTGAAAGCACAGTGAGACCTGCTTCGGACTAAACACATCTAACTGGTATCACTAGTGAAGTCATCAGATCTTCCCAGTTTAAATGTATTTTTATAATTCAGGTGGACATTGTTAATAATATCACCACATCAAATTTTGTTCACTATCTAAAAATAATTTATGTTTCTATCAAAAACTGACCAGAATCTCTCTGTTACTATAAACACGTGCAAGGAGCTCTCACCAGCCCTTCAGCATCAACTGAATGTAAGGCTGCACATGCAATATTCAGTGCACGTGGAGCCCTACATCATGGCAAATGACACTCCCTGAAGCTGGTACAGCTTGGTAAAACAGTGCAGGGGGGCCTGAAGCCCCTCCTTCCCTGGCACCAGGATACTAATTTGCTGGGAAAGTGAGACTACATATTGTGCAATTTGGCCCTAATAGTCAGATGTGAATTGTGGGTTCTCCTTGATCACTGTGTGCATGACGCCGAACTTGGCAACTGGCAGGAGGGTTGGGGGGCAGGGACATGGAGGGTACAATACTGGCAGCATTACTACATCACTTCCGGGGAAAACCCAGAGGTGACATAGGGCAGCACTAGGAATTGCCAGAAACTCTATGGTAAAACCAGAAATTCCTAGAACTATTCTATGCCACTTCCAGGTTTTTTTTTCTGGAAGTGACCTAGCAACATCACCAACATCACTTTATTTATTCTCCCACCACTGGTTGGAGCAACGGCAAGTAAAGAGTGTAATTGTGAGAGACCTGGCAGCTATATGCTGAATACAGATTGCCTCTGTATTCACCAAGTTAGGAGGGGTAGTTAATACCCCGGAGGGTAGAGTCAGAGTTCAGAATGACCTCGATAGACTGGAGAGCTGGGTCATAAGCAATAAAATGGATTTCAATAGGGAGAAGTGTAAAGTACTTCACCTAGGCAGAAACAACATAAGGCACAGGTACAGGATGGGAGAGAGTTGGCTTGACAACAGTACATGTGAAAGAGATCTGGGAGTCTTAGTGGACCACAAACTGAACATGAGTCAACAGTGTGATATGGCAGCTAAGAAGGCCAATGCAATTCTGGGCTTCATCAATAGGAGTATTGTGTCTAGATCAAGGGAAGTAATACTACCACTGTATTCTGCATTGGTCAGACCTCATTTAGAATACTGTGTCCAGTTTTGGGCTCTACAATTTAAAAAGGATGTTGACAAGTTGGAGCGTGTCCAGAGGAGGGCAACTAGAATGGTCAAAGGTCTGGAATCCATGCCCTATGAGGAGAGACTTAGGGAGTTGGGTTTGTTTAGTTTGGAGAAGAGAAGGTTGAGGGGAGACATGATAGCCATGTTTAAATATTTGAAGGGATGTCATGTTGATGAGGGAACTAGCTTGTTCTCTGTTGCTCCAGAGACTAGGACACGGAGTAATGGATTTAAACTAATAGAAAAGCAATTCCACCTAAACAATTTAGGAAGAACTTTCTAACGGTGAGGGCTGTTCGACGGTGGAATGTGCTGCCTCGGAGGGTGGTGGAGTCCCCGTCTTTGGAGGTTTTTAAGCAGAGGCTAGATGGCCATCTGTCGGGAGTGCTTTGATTGTGGGATCCTTCATGGCAGGAGGAGGGTTGGGGTCACTGAGGATGTGGGGGGAGGTAGTTGTTAATTTCCTGCATTGGGCAGGGGGTTGGACTAGATGACCCTGGTAGTCCCTTCCAACTCTATGATTCTATGTGGCACACGAGCACAAGGAGTTTCAGTCTTCCCCCCCATAACATTCATGACCTGAAATGTTCCTGGAGGAGCCGTTTGGCCCATAGGCAAAATCCACAAGTGTACCACTGCATTTCCCCAATGGGCCAAATAGTGCCCCCAAACCGTTTCATGTCAGGGAAAGTGTACAGAAGGGAAGGGAGAAGCCCCTTCTTCATTTGCTCAATAGTCACAATCTGAATCAGGCACTACACATGTGGGAATGAGGGGAATCCTCAGCTCATGCCTGACTGTTACACAGGACATGGGGAGACCCTAGACCCAAACTCTGTGATCAGTAATTTGCTGAGATATGGTTTCGGAGTGATGGTAGCTTCTCTGTTTGGTAGCTTTATACATTTTGTTGGCTTCTTTCAATTGTTTTGTTTCATGTCCTAGTTGTGGAGGTAACTTCATTGATTAGTTTTTGAATAGTGTCCCACTGATTTCAATGGATAAACTTCAATTCACTGTAACTTTTTGGGTCCTTCCAGAATTAGATTAAATGCAATAGGATGCAAGCTCTTTGTGAGATGAAAAGCCTGATAGATTTCATCCAAATAAATATTCCTTTTTTTCCCTACATTTTTTTTCTATTCAGTTTCCATGAAACACACAGAAATGTAGAGGTGCCCTCAGGTAAGATACCTGTAAGATTTTCAAAAGCTAAGTCCAGGTGTTCAGGAGTTTGCCATCAAAAAAACAATATAAGAGTTTTCAGTTCATTATTATTTTGTTTCTGTCTAATTGGAACAAAAGTCTTGGGAAATCTAGAGCTGACCCTAGGAAATTTCCTTGCAGAGTTTTGGAAAGGAAAGTGCCGGGGTTCTCAAAGAAATCACTACTGCATGGCAATGGATAATGCTTCTGCAGACTGGGTTTTTAAGTGCTTCAGCAAAGTATAACCAACACAAAAGATCGGAAGGGATGGAATATATTGATTTAAATATCACATTTAAAGATCTTACGAACATTCGCTGCAAAAAGAGATCTCACGCAGAAAAGAAAGCAGTTTGCTTGAATATACAGTATATTCACATTTTCATAGTTCCCTCCAAAGAGGAAGCTACCATTAGCATCTTTCATTCAGCTGCTATGCGCCTCATTAGCTCAGAACTGGCAGTTGCTTGGTCCCTCACCTGACTTTACGATAACTGCTTGGAAGCAGCTTTCTATATACCGAAGAAGATTGGGTGGGGGTGGGGAAGCCCAATGAAGCAGCTGGCAATCTGAATCGGTGCAAAGCAGGCTCAAATGGATTTGGTTCAGTTCAGAGATCATCACATGGACCTCATTTTTTAATTAATTAGTTTGCTTTTTGGTGGGATCCTTACAAAGCGGCTCCAAGGCAGTGAAATGAATGCTCATCCCTATTGGTTGGTGCTGGTGTTGATTGTGGGATTGGGGAACAGTCTGCTCTAAAGAGGGCTGTACTCTAAAGGACCAGGTTCAGTGCTGAGGTGCTGTTAGATCTACAGCTGGTCCAGATTTCTTTGGTAGAATGAAGTAGAATTTGCCTGCTGCCATCCTTCCTTTAGAAGTGTGGTCCGGCCCCTGTAATCATATTTGGAAACTGGTAGTTCAAGGACTTGCCATAAGATCATATGACTTTAGTCTGACCTAGAACAAAATATAAAGATGTTTTACTTGCTCTCCATATTAAAGTTTTGCTTTAAAGCAATTCTTCATTTTGGTAGTCTTTATTCCTCAGTCTGGTTTCTGCGTAATAGACCCCAAAATGTTACCTGTCTTATTAAACGAACATTGCTGGCTTATCTTTTTGAAATGGTTGTTGGTTTTTAATTGATTTTATAGTCTTGTCCTGGCATTATTTTGTTTTGTTTGTTATTGTTCAGCACCCTGCTAGCTACCTCATGCATATTACTGAGAGGGGAGATAGCATATAAAAATCTGAAATAAAATTACTTTGAGGTTTAAAGTCACTATTCATTTTGCAGTTTGGAACTGATATAATGCAGAGTGTTGGATCTCTAGTGGGCCATACGGATGATAGAGACCTGGGGCATATGGCATAAGATACACTACTTGTCTTAGCAGTAGTGTGTGCAAAAAGGATCTTGGGGTCTTAGTAGACCAAACACTGAACATGAGTCAGCAGTGTGATGCGGTAGCTAAAAAGGCAAATGCAATCTTGGGCTGTATCAACAGAGGTATAGTGTCCAGATCACGCGAATTGATGGTATAACTTTGCTCTGGTTAGACCTCACCTAGAGTATTGTGTTCAGTTTTGGGCACCGCAATTTAAGAAAGATGTAGACAAACTGGAACGTGTCCAGAGGAGGGCAACAAAGATGGTGAGGGGTCTGGAGACCAAGTCCTATGAGGAAAGGTTGAAGGAGCTGAGTATGTTTAGCCTGAAGAGGAGATGACTGAGAGATGATACGATAATCATCTTCAAGTACTTGAAGGGTTGTGCTGAATTGTTTTCTAACAGTTAGAGCTGTTCCTCAGTGGAACAGGCTTCCTCAGGAGGTGGTAAGCTCTCTTACCCTGGAGGTTTTTAAGCCATCTGTCAGCAATGCTGATTCTATGACCTTAGGCAGATCATGAAAGGGAGGGCATCTTGGCCATCTTCTGGGCATGGAGTAAGGGTCACTGGGGGTGTAGGGGGGAGGTAGTTGTGAATTTCCTGCATTGTGCAGGGGGTTGGACTAGATGACCCTTGTGGACCCTTGTGGACCCTTCCAACTCTATGATTCTATGATTGTAAGAATAAGAGCAATCACTGTCTTCTTCGCTTCTGGCTTGTTTTTTCTGTATACATGGGGATGATTGTGGGTACAGGAGAATGTGCACAGAAGGGGAACCTGCTAGCACCCCTCCCACCTGCTGAGCGTCTCTGCTCCCTTCATGCATACAAACTGCCTTCATCTAAGCTGATTCCCTGATCAAGAACACTCAAAAAAGTAGCATCCCAATATAGATGGAGCCCTATGTGTTTATGGGCTGTGCCTACATGAGACAAATGTCTGTAGACTGGAAGAAATGAAAACAGTTTAGTCATGTTCGGGGCCAGAGTCAGAATGCTCGATCCTAGCTCCCCTACGGACATTGATCCTGTCCACAGACAGGACAAGTGTGCCGTGTTTATAGTCTCTGGCCAAACAGGTTTTGCAGACTATGATCTATCTGTCTGTCTGTCTGTCTGTCTATCTACCTTAAAAATCTCTTCAAAATCTGTTTTACCAGAAACATACAAGGACACAGGGGGTAAACAATGCAGACAGCTGTAGCAGTATTATACTACGTTCAAGTCTCCCTAGAAAGCTTCTAGTTGTACAAAGCCTTACCATAGCTTAGTAAAACATATAATTTGGGAAATTGTCTGCATTTAACAATTTTAATTAACATTCACATGAACGTAGTTTCAATGCTACTCGCTAATAACATTAAGTAGCAAAAAAAAAAACGAGTCACCAAAAAATTCAGGGCAATTTCTCCCTCCGAAACAACTTCTGAAAGCGAGCAGAAAAATAACATAACTTTTTTTAAAAAAGGAACCCTTTTGATAGTGCTGATGTAGACTGCAGTCCTAGAAATCCTAAATGGTGAGGAGTGTGCACACAGCTGGTGGTTTGTTGAAAGGTGTTTTGTTTTTTTGGGGGGGGTTTTTTTAGTAGCCAATTGCCTGGAGCAACAGGCAAGGCACTTTGCCATTTAAAACCAGCTTGCTTTCTCATTTTAGCTGAAGCTGGAAAGGGGGGCATAGATTTAGGTAGAAGATTATGACAGAGGTCTATAAAATTATGCATGGTATAGAGAGAATGGACAGGGAGAACTCCCGCGTAATGCTAGAATGCGGAGTCATCTGCTGAAGCTGGAGGGCGAGAGATTCAAAACAGATAAAAGGAAGTATTTCTTCACACAACACATAGTTAAATTGTGGAACTCCCTGTCCCAGGTTGTGATGATGGCTGCCAACCTGGAAGGCTTTAAGAGGGGAGTGGGCATGTTCATGGAGGAGAGAGGTATTCATGGCTACTAGTAAAAATGGATGCTAGTCATGATGCATACCTATTCTCTCCAGGATCAGAGGAGCATGCCTATTATATTAGGTGCTGTGGAACACAGGCAGGATGGTGCTGCTGCAGTTGTCTTGTTTGGGGGCTTCCTAGAGGCACCTGGTTGGCCACTGTGTGAACAGACAGCTGGACTTGATGGACCTTGGTCTGATCCAGCATGGCTTTTCTTAAGTTCTTATGTTCTTTAGATTCTTTGTGATGCAATTACTTATTCACAGGACCATCAGCTAAAACAATTCTAATACCAACTGCATAAACCTAGGTAGCTCTTCTCCACTTACAAGAAACGGGCATGTGTGTGTGTGTGTGTGTGTGACTGAAGAGTGATGATGCCAATCCCAGAGGGCTAGATTCCTGGGAAGATGCCTTGTCAGCTTTGGGCCTACGATCAAGTGAATTAATCAATGCAACCCTTCCTTTAAGTTGTAAAAGAGCAGATTTAAAGACTCCCTTCCAGTGGGCACAGAGTCTATCAAATGTAGCATACTTCCAGCTTGCTGCTATTAATTGCAGTTTTATAAGCTGAGTGGCTCTTGAACTCTGCAATGCAATCTCCTGGGAAAGAAAAAGATTTTAAATGGAATCACAGCTAAACAACATTTCAGGGTCTTTAAAAAAAACGCTTCACTTAGGACAGCATCTGTAGGACAGCTGTAGGGTAACCATCCTGGCGATGGAATGGGTGGGCATCTACAATTTTTGTAGTTCAGTTCTTGGTTTACTTCCTCCATTTTCGTGATCTGCTTCTGCTATTCTGAGTGTGGCAAGAGGGGAAAGAGCATTTCTGGTGAACCTTCTACTTTGTTTTACAATTCACCTTTTAAAACACAAAAGGTGATTTCTTTTCCAGTGTGGGAACTGGGAATGAAATATAAACCAAAAGTATGACTGCATACACACAACCACTGGAGAGCAAAGTACTATAGCAACATGCAGCCCAAGGCTAGGAAAGCACCCACATGTTTCTGTACTGAGTGGGGTTAGGGTTGCCAGGTCCCTCTTCACCACTGGTTGGAAGTTTTTGGGGCAGAGCCTGAGGAGGGTGGGGTTTGGGGAGGGGAGGAACTTCAGTGCCATAGAGTCCAATTGGCAAAGTGGCCATTTTCTCCAGGTGAACTGATCTCTATCAGCTGGAGATCAGTGGTAATAGCAGGAGATCTCCAGCTAGTACCTGGAGGCTGGCAACCATAAGTGGGGTAGATCCTACTCCTATGGAGGGTTGCCAGGTCCCTCCGGCCACTGGTGGGTGATGGGGGATGGGTTGGCAGATCCAGGTTGGGAAACTTCTGGAGATTTGGGGATAGAGCCTGGGGAGGACAGGGACCTCAGTGGGGTACAATGCCATTAAGTCCACCCTCCAAAGCAACCATTTTCTCTAGAGGAACTGATCTGTGTAGTCTGGTAAAAGGTAAAGGTCCCCTGTGCAAGCACAGGGTCATTCCTGACCCATGGGGTGACGTCACATCCCGACGTTTACTAGGCAGACTTTGTTTACGGGGTGGTTTTCCAGTGCCTTCCCCAGTCATCTTTCCTTTACCCCCAGCAAGCTGGGTACTCATTTTACCGACCTTGGAAGGATGGAAGGCTGAGTCAACCTTGAGCCAGCCACCTGAAACCGACTTCCGTTGGGATCGAATTCAGGTTGTGAGCAGAGCTTGGACTGCAGTACTGCAGCTTACCACTCTGCGCCATGGGGCTCCTCTGTAGCCTGGAGATGACCTATAATTCCGGGGGATCCCCAGGTCCTACCTGGAGGCTGGCATCTCTCCTCCTATCCTCCTACTCCACTGAGCAAAGTGGGAAGCCTTCCTCCTGTGCGCCCTCGCCCTGGGATGATCCCATAAACTGAATTCAGCCGACAGCAGTCAAATGAAAGCAAATTTATTGAGACAAATCAACAGGTGAAAGAGGCTTACTCAGAGTCAAGGATACTAGTGAAAACCAAACTAACAGTACACAGTTTAAGCAGAGAAACAATGTCAGGGTAACCCCAGTCACCATGGCAATTCCCCTCCCTGGAGCACCCACCGGGATAGTCTAAACATCTTGAAAACAGGATAGCACTCGGCCTTGGCCATGGCACCTGGGCTTAACCACAACATTACACTCTCAGGCCATGCTTGACAATGCCATTGTCAGGCCATGACTGACACCTCCAGCCTAAACAGCCTTACTCCAACTGAAGTGGTTCGTCCATTGAAGAGCCACTTAAATTGGAGAAAGGCTCCTTAAGGCTGGAGGAAAGCTCTTTGAAGGATGACTTCCCATCCCAATTTCTCCAGCCAACTCTTTTAAAAAAAAAAACCTTCTTGCTGACAATACATCTTTGCAGTAACTACCAGCAGAAATGGGAGTTCTTTCCAGCTTTGCTGGAAAAATCCCTGTAAGCACTTTGAATGGTCAGGGAAACACTTTGTTGTGACATTGGCAGAAGGGCTCAGGGGCCGAGCTCCTTCTCAGTTCCAGAGCTTACTTAGTGGAGACAGGAACACAATTTAGCGGCATTGCTGCATCTATAATTAAAAGGTAAATTTGTAGCCTGCTTTCTTATATTATTTAATCATGAATTACTTCAGAGCATAAATAATACAGATGATATTAATCTCTTACCATTAAAAAAAACTGATCTAGAATAAAACTCCAGGGGAGAGAGAGATTTCACTTCTTCCTTTTCTCATTTAGCATCTGCCTAATGAATAAGTTATGTTTATTATATATGATAATATTTTATTTTAAATTTTTAATTTAATTGGATAAAGCCTGAGAAAGCCTTTTGATTATATATATATCAATAATAATGAAGTAGAATAAAAAAAAATTAGTCATCTGTAGGGTTGCCAGCTCCAGTTTGGGAAATATCTGGAGATTTTTGGGGCGGAGCCTGAGGAGGGCAGGGTTTGGGGAGGGGAGGGACTTCAATGCCATAGAACTCAATTGCCAAAGCGGCCATTTTTCTCCAGGTGATCTGATCTCTATCGGCTGGAAATCAGATGTACAGTATTAGCAGGAGATCTCCTGCTACTACCTGGCAGTTGGCAACCCTAGGGTCACGGGCTGGATAAGAGCTCTCAAGGGGCTCTGGCAATTGACACAGTCATTCCTAGGTGCCTTTTCTCAGGTCTAAGAGCCTGGGCAGCCTGTTGGTTTACTGAGGGACTGTGGACAATGAAAAGACAAGGGAGAGATGACGGGAACAATAGTGGAGCAAGGCTACTAATGAATCTTCCTTTCCCCTATGAATATGGGAATTATATAGTTTGAAGGGGTGAGCCACCTGTACGGCTCTTACAGTCTACTTGGGAATTAGTGCACCATCATGTTGGGGTTTTTAGAGTTTTCCTGTTTGATTTTATTAATGATTCTATGTTCTACTGAATGTTATTTCATGTTCTAAATGTTATTCCATGTTTTAAATGACGTTACCCGCACTGAGCTGGCTTGCTGGGGAGGGTGGGCTAGAAGTCAGAGAATGAATGAATAAATAAATAAATAAATGGGGTAGAGCTTATTTTAAAGCCAACTCCATGGCAATGATGGTGGCAAAGGAACAATATTTCTCCTCCACCCTTGCATCTGTACATTGTAGGCCTGTGCAACTCTCCCAAGTGGTCAAAGGCCTGTTGGGTTCTAGTTCATAGCATGAGCTGGACTGCACTGCAACTTGCTGCAACATTTTTGCTCAACAATTTGTGCATAAAATGTCTCACTTCCCTTCCAAGTAGGACTCAACTTTAGCAGTGACAGGATTGGAATGTCTTTCAACTTGTTCAGTTTGAGGATGCAGAAAAGATTCTTGGAAGTTTGAGACCAATCATTTGTTTGTACAGCCCTTGCCTCTCCTGGCTTAAAGCTGACAGGGAATAGGGGCTGGGAGATGGGGTCCAGGAGATAATAAATGCATCCTTGAAAGATGGGGTGGTCACCCTTGCCTTAAAGTGGGCAGTGGTGCATCCACTCCTAAAGAAATCTACTATATGGACCCAGGAGACCTGAATAACCACCACCTAGTCTCATTCTTGAGCAAGATGATGGAACAAGTCTTGGCTGGGCAACTTCAAGGATTCCTGAATGAAGAAGATTGCCTCCAATCTAGTTTCTGGCCTGGTTATGGGACTTGGTCACCATGGTGTATAACCTGCACTGGGAGATGGATGGGGGAGTATAATTCTCCTGAATCTCTTAATGGCTTTTGATACCATCAATCATGGTGTCATGATATCATTCTGGACCATCTTTCAGGGTTGTTACTGGTGGGCACCATTTTGTGGTGGTTTTGATCCCTAGGTTTCAGAGTGTGTTGCTGGGAGACTGCTACTCGGACCCTTGGCATCTGGCCCAAGGGGTCCCCACAAGGTTCCATCTTGTCCCCTATGCTTTTCAACAACTACATGAAGGTGCTGGGAGAGGCCATCAGGAGATCTGAGCTGAGTTTCCATCAATATGCAGATGAAACTCAGCTCTATCTTGCACTTCCCACAGACCCCAGGGAGGCTGTGAGAAATGCGAACAGGTAACTGGAGGCCGTTTTTGGATGGGTGTCCATGTTATTCTCAGACTGCATTCAAATATCACAATAAACTATGGTTTGTTTAAAACACAGCTGGTCTACCAGATGTAGATAACAGTTCACAAACCCAGCTAGTCTTCTGCCTGCCTCCTCCACACGTCCAAGCAGAATTTCCAGATGCTATTCCAAGCTCTTTTGCATTGCCAGGCTTCTGACAAAGCTTCTGCTTGTTATTTGTCATTTAAAACAGTGGAGTGAAAGACTAGGACAAGCCAAGCCTCCGCCTTCTCCACAGTTTTGGCTACCTCCCCTTTTTTGTCTAGCTGTTTCACTGGGACAAAATCAATCTTTTACACTACAGCACTCTCCACTTTCTTTGTTGTCATTTTGTTGCCACTGAAGAACATTCCTGCTTGGTGAGTCAACACTAACAGGAAGGGGACCTAGAGGTGGGAGGAATTGTCCTTAACTGACTGCAGCTGATGCAGCAAAATTTTGTTTTGGTCTGTGCTTCCATCTCTGTTTGCAGGGAGTAAGAGAGGTGGTATGAGAGGGAAGGCGACATGTTGTAGCCCAATCTCATCAGATCTCAGAAGCTAAGCAGGGTCGGTATTTGGAAGGGAGGCCACCAAGGAAGTCTCTGCAGAGGAAGGCAATGGCAAACCACCTCTGCCTTGAAAGTCCCTTGCTGGGGCCGCCATACGTCGGCTGCAACTTGATGGCACTTTACACCCACAAGAAGGGTGGTGCTAGCGAACCAACAGTGATTTCTGCGTTCAGACATTATGACAAGCAAGAACTGCCAACTGGCCTGGAGAAAAATGCCCAGTCCCTTTAATAGAGGCCTAATGGGAAGTTCCTTGCCAGGTGATATTCCTTACCTCCATGCCATGAAAAGCCTCAGCTACCCATTTAACTGACTCTCCAGTGGTCTCAATATTCTGGGCCTAGGGTTGCCAGTAGGGTTGCCAGGTCCCTGTTAACCACTGGCGGGAGGGTTTTGGGGCGGAGCCTGAGGAGGGCGGGGTTTGGAGAGGGGAGGGACTTCAATGTCATAGAGTCCAATGGCCAAAGCGGCCATTTTCTCCAGGTGAACTGATCTCTATTAGCTGGAAATGAGTTGTAATAGCAGGAGATCTCCAGCTAGTACCTGGAGGTTGGCAAACCTAGTTACCAGCTCAGAGTTGGGAAATACCTGGAGATTTTGGGAGTGGAGTCTGAGGCGGGCGGGGTTTGGAGAGAGGAGGGACATCAGTGCTATAGAGTCTAATTGCCAAAGCTGCCATTTTCTCCAGGTGAACTGATCTCAATCAGTTGGAGATCATTTGTAATCGCAGGAGATCTCCAGCTACCACCTGGAGGGTGGTAACCCTACTGGAGCCTCGCAGAGCATACCCAGTCCTCGGCAAGCAACTCTCTCCTTGCTCTCCTTTTGGTTAAATTGCCCAGTCATATTTTTTTGCTTCCTTTTTGCCATGAGTATGTGGAAACATCCATCTTGTGTTGGGTAGCCCCATGGTGTTGCTTTCATGGCCCTAACGGGGAGCCAGCTGCTTTACCTTTTTAGGGAGTGATGGTCCATTTTGCCTGTTGAAGGGCCAAACAGCACAGTGCCGCACACAACATTTTTCAGGGTTGGTGGAGATATTCTTAGTCTATGCAACTAAACATCTCCTTGCTAGCGCCAGACATTTTTTAGTTGTCTGAGTATTATACACAATGGGGTAGAAAGGTACAAATTAAGTCATTTTACATATAAAACTGTTTCATTTCAAATCTAGTTAAAATTATCTTAATGACTTATGTAAAAGTGAAATATCAGGTTTTCCCCTTTCTTCCTTTTTCTTGGCTTTGGCTTCACACAGGCATATTAATGATTATTTGTCAAAGTCACACTGTTTGCTTACAAGGTATGAAGGCTTTTTAGACACGGTAATGACAGCTTTTGATTCGCCTGATAATATTTAGAATAAGCCATAAAAGCCAATCTCTGAAGGCACAGACCACTTTTATTGGCTTTTAGTCCCATTACTGCTATCATCAGTGGTAAATTGGCCTAATGTGAGTAATGCTGCTGTGTCATACTGTAAAACCACTGCTTAGTTTTCTATTTTATTTATTTTTACGTGATCATATTTTAAGATACAGCGATTAAAAACTAGCTCATCGTGGCTTCCAGAGGTCCCCTCCAGGGCACAGCTGGAGCAGTCAGAGGAAAGTTGTACCTTTGGTTTGTGGTTCTATCGTTACATCTGTCTTGCAGATGAAAATGTTTTATGGTGCAGAGAATGTCACAAAGCCCAGGCTGGAGCATTTCAAATGTAACAGAACAATTTAACCACAAACCAGAAGTGCTGTTTTCCACAGACAGTTTCAGCTCTGAAAGGGCCCCCTACAGAGGGGCTTAGTATAAATATTATCAAGCTAATTTGGTGGGAAATGTCGTATCCCCTAAGACTTAGAGGACAAGCCAGCAAATAATGATGTTGCGAGTGAATCAGGGCCCCTACTTTTTGGGGTTGCTCATCAGATCGAATCCCATTCCAAAGGACCTCAACAGACCAACACATTTGAGTTGGAGACTCAACAGTGGGGGACAGATGGTTCTGTAAGTCAGGGGTGGGGAACCTTTTTCCTGCCAAGGGCCATTTGCACATTTATAACATCATTCGGGGGCCATACCAGGTGTAGATCTCCCGGTGTGCGGGGGGAGAGGCTAGGATTGCCAGGTCTCCGGCCACCACCTGGAAGTTGGCAACCCCAGGGGAGGCCACGCAGAGAAGGCCTGGAGGGCTCCCACGGTCCTCCCCACTCCCAGGTGGGAGGGCAGCCAGCGGTGGGCCCGAGCAAATGAGGCGGCAGGGAGGCGCAGCCTGCGGTCGATCGGCAAGGGAGGAAGGGAGGAAAACAGAGAAAGAGGAAAAGGGAGAGAGGGAGAAAGAAATGGAAAGAGGGGGAGAAAGAAAAGGACGGAGGGAGACAGACAAAGAGACAGAAAGAGAGGGAGAGAGAAAAGCCTTCCCCCCCACCCACTCACCCACACGCACACCCGCCAGCCCCACGCGACCTGGCCCCAGGCTCCATGCCCTCCCCGCCCCAGAGTCCACAAAAGGCCCCCAGAAGCCCAATCGGCTCCTGCGCGCATGCTCTGCCGCTGGGAGCCGTGGGCCTCTCCCTCCCCCACGTCACTGCTCAACAGCCGACAGGCAGCAAGAGGGGCTTACAGTGTGCCCCAGCATTCCTGCACACTGTGGCTATAGGGGGCAACCTTGGGGAAAGCGTCCCTCCCCCTCCTCTCACCAACCAACAGCCGTCAGTTGGCGAGAGGAGGTCCAAAGGGTGCTGCAGCACCCCTGCAAACCGTGGCCCCAGGAACACCCTCAGGGAGGGCTGCCCTATGCTGCGCCTCCGCGGAGGGGCCCCAGAGCTCCCAAGGGCCACAAAAAATGTCCTCGGGGGCCACATATGGCCCCTGGGCCTGAGGTTCTCCATCCCTGCTGTAAGTACTTGCAATGTTTTGGAAGACCAATTTCTAGACTCTCTGACACTTGGTTTTGACAGTCAGAGATGGTTCCAGGCACTTACTGGCCTAACACTCTGCTCATCAAAATATAAAGCCTTCCTTCAGCCTTTCATCAAACTTAAGTGCTTTTCCATGGGAACAAGGATCCTTAGGCTGGAGAAACTTCCTCCTGCCCAAGGTAGAAGTGTTAGAATCACTCTCAAAATGCTTAGAGAAGTGATTCTGGCAATATTATAGCAGCCCCTCCTCCCCGCAATATTGACTGTGTGTGGGATTAAAAAACAATCTTTGAAAAATCAGTAATTTTCACAATAATTATTGCTGGCATACTCATCACAAATACTCTCATCGCTCAGTAAAAGTTGATCAGTAGAAAGATCTCAGGGTGGGGGGGGAAGGGAAGCATGGTTTGCATTTCTTTTCTAAAAACCAGTAGTAATGTTACCGTCTTGCTTTTTTGGGGAATGCCAATGCTCAGGGATGGAACAGTGACTGAAAAAGCCAAAGCTGAGTGGAGCTCAGTTGGCACATGGGTTCAAATGGAGAGAGATGGTTCCCCCAGATAAATAGGTCCCGGGCTGTGTATAACATTAGAACCAGCATTTTTAACTAAGCCCAGAAAGAGCTAAGTAGTCAATGAAGCTCCAAGCCCCACCTGGAGGGTGGTCCCATTATTAGGACTAACCAAATTGACACACTTTTTTTTAAAGATAGAAGGGTAGAAAACAGTATATCAGGTTTTAACAGCATAGCCTGAAACATCTGCTTTCTACCCTTCTATCTTTTTAAAAAAACTGATGAAGAGTTCTGTTGAGTTTGAAAGCTTCATAATATTTTGTGTGCAGCCTGGTGCGGTACATGGATTTCATTCTTGGTTTTGGATTCTGAGTGGACCAATATGGTTGTAAAACTGTTTAAAAAATTTCCAGGCCTTTTAAGAAGAAGAAGAAGAGTTGGTGTTTATATGCCGACTTTCTCCACCACTTAAGGAAGACTCAAAACGGCTTACAACCACCTTTCCTTCCCCTCCCCACAACAGACACCCTGTGAGGTAGGTGGGGCTGAGAGAATGTGACTGGCCCAAGGTCACCCAGCAGACTTCATGTGTAGGAGTGGGAAAACAAATCCAGTTCACCAGATTTTCCTTCTTATTTTTCCAGTTTTGTGACTGGCCACTTCCAATTATGCATTTCCTTTCCCCCACAAATATTTATATCGCGCCTTTCCATAAACTGTGTTTGAGTTGCCTTTCATAATTATTTAAACACAGCAACAACAGAATAAACCTAAAACAACAAAAGGCACACATTTTCTGGCTTACAGCTTCTTTTCTCTTTCTCACTTCACTCCAACTCTCAGACTATTGTTTTGCTTCACAAATCATTTTCCTTAGGTGTTTCCACCAGACCAATTTTTTTTGTCACTAATGTAAATATTTTCCATTTTTCACATTGATATTTTTTTTTACCTGCACACACTGTTTTATTAATGGGAAGTTTTTCCAATACCCTGCCATAATGGACTATGAGATACACACTTTTTATTCTCCAGAGTACCGTAAGCTATTCCATTAATGTAGGAACCTATCTACATATAAAGGCTCTGCAAGAGAACCTTTTCAGCTTTTCTGCTGGCTGAGGGTTGGGTTGCTTTCCCTTCTCTGGGCTGACTTGGTTCTGATCACCTTGCCAACTCTGAGCCCAATTCTGAAGTGAAGTCATTCTTACAGTGATACATGGCGGATGGGGGTTGGTGCTTCTTTGGAGTGAGGATGGGTGGTAGTGATAACATCTTTCTCAGGGGCCCATAAAACCCTGCCTTAGATGGTTTTATGCACCATTTCAGAATTCTATGGAGGCAAGCTCTGTCAATCTCTACTAGGCATTATAATTACATCGGCCAACCCCTAGAGCAATATACCACTGGATACCACTGGAGTCAAGCAACCGGGGAGAAATAATTTCCTTTTTGTAAACTTTTCCAGTGATATCTGAGTGACCATTGTTGCAAACAGTATTCACAACTAGGTTATCGGTTATGGTTAGGGTTGCCACCCTCCAGGTTGTGGCTGGAGATTTCCCACTATTACAACTGATTTCCAGAGTAACAGAAATCAGTTCACCTGGAGAAAAAATGGCTGCTTTGGAAGGTGGACTCTTTAGGTGTTATACCGCACTGAAGTCCCTTCCCTCCCTCCTCAGGCTCCACCCCCAAAATCTCCAGGTATTTTCCAACCCAGAGCTGGCAACCCTAGTTAGGGTCTTATCCTACAGGGCTTCCCGTGTGTTCATAACTTGTAGTCAGGCTGCAGGGAGAGAGAAATGTGGCTGAGAAAGGTAGTGGATGAAGCTGGACAATGTTTTCCTCACTCCTGTGTTATTATCTGAGTACCCCATGGCTTATGTTGGTATGGTTCATCTTATTGATTATTATTGTTATTTACAGAATATATATTCCACATTTCTGACCAATCAGGGCCACCAAGACAGCTAATAATTGAAAGCAGAATGCTTTAAAACAATCACAAAACCTATTTAAATCCAAGAGTAAAATCAATCTATCTATCTATCTATCTATCTATCTATCTATCTATCTATCTATCTATCTATCTATCTATCGAGCCAGAAATTCAAAACATAGAGTCAGAAGGAGAGGTCATTAAGGGGATGCCAGATGGAACAAAGAAGCTGGTGGAAGACTGTGATAGATGGAGACTGATAAATATCCCTGGGGAAGGAGATCTACAATTTTGGTGCTATGGAATGCTCTCTCTCTCTCTCTCTCTCTCTCTCTCTCTCCGGCAACATACCTAGAGAGCCAACATGGCCACAGACTCTAATTTGGAGAACCGGGTTGGTTTCCCCACTCCTCCACATTAAGCTTGCTAGGTGATCGTGGGCTAGTTCTTTCAGAACTCTCTCAGCCCCACCTACCTCACAAGGTTGGGGAGGGGAAGGGAAGGTGGTTGTAAGCCACTTTGAGACTCCATGAAGGTAGAGAAAATCGGGGTATAAAAACCAACTCTTCTTCTAATTTTCCCAATAATGATGTGTGTTTTTGATTTATTTTTCATCTGATTGTTCCTAGGAACCTCTATCCCCACAGCTAAGCATTATTCAAAGTGAGACCCCCAGTATACACTAGACAGTGTATTCACTGAAGGTTTTTCTACCACTCTTAACCACTACACCACACTGGCTCTCAAGCCAAGAAATAAAACTGAGAGGCACAGCGAAAATCACACAAGCACGCACACACACAGCAATGCTAAAATGAATACAATAAGGCTACCTAGGGATTTTCTAAAGGGGGCAATGAAATGGGGATAAAGAAATTACCCAAGCCTCATCCTTTTGTTGAGGTCCAGGAGAGCCTGGGGGAAAGGAGATGGATGAGACACAGTGACTAGGGTTGCCAGGTCCCTCTTTGCCACTGGCAGGAGATTTTTGGGGTGGAGCCTGAGGAGGGTGGGGTTTGTGGAGGGGCTTTAATGCCATAGAGTCCAATTGCCAAAGCGGCCATTTTCTCCAGGTTAACTTATCTCTAACAGCTGGAGATCAGTTCTAATAGCAGGGTATCTCCAGCTAGTACCTGGAAGTTAAATAACAATAAGTACTTGGGCTGTATTTGAAAGTTACTCGAATGTAGACAGCCACTATGGCAAAAAGTAAAGCAGACACTATTATGTTGTGTATGCTTTACTTTTTGCCATAGTGGCTGTCTACATTCGAGTACCTGGAGGTTGGCAACCTTAACAGTGATGCTGTGCACCAGGTGATCCCAGGTGATGATCAGGGTACAGAAGTGAAAGAAGGAAAAGAGGAGCAGACACTGTGGCCTGCTGAAGGTCCCCTTGGAGAGTCCTGTGCACTGTCATGGGGGCAGTAGGTGGGGGATCCTGTTAGCAATCTCAGGAATTTGGGCTCTTTTTATACCCTGCGAAGTCCTGCTATCAGTGTGCATCACCCCTTAAAATCATAGAGTTGTAAGGGACCACCAGGGCCATCTAGGCCAACCCCCTGCACAATGCAGAAAATTCACAACTACCTCTCTTCCACACACCCTGTGACCCCCTACCCCATGCCCAGAAGATGGGGAAAACCCTCCAGGATCTCTGGCCAATATGGCCTGGAGGAAAATTGCTTCCTGAGCCCAAAGTGGCAATCGGAATTGCCCTGTTCATGTAAGAAAGGGCCATGAGAGCCAGACACTGACACAAGCCTTCTTGCCTTCCCTCTCATGATCTGCCTAAGTTCAAAGATTCATCATTGCTGTCAGATGGCCATCTAGCCTCTGCTTAAAAACCTCCAAAGAAGGAGAGCCCACCATCTCCCAAGGAAGGCTGTTCCACTGAGGGACCGCTCTAACTGTCAGAACCACTCTAACCAGGATTGGATCTTGGAGGAAAAGTTTGAATTTAATTGGGCAGTTTGGATTTAGCTGCCAAGTGGGACAGTCATGAGAAGCAGAAATTGTGCTTGTACCCTTGTAAGATGTATAGGTGTAGAAACGACCATTCGCACAATTGCTTTAGAGGAGGAAAGCCTGATGGCTGTGTCTAGGGAGGTTGATAGCTTTATGATAGAGGTGATTATGTGATGGATCCTGCTATGCATTAGGCTATAATAAAATAAAAGTCTTCAAAAAGCCCTTGAGCGGATCGTTTCATGATCTTTTCCTGGGTCTTCTATGGGATGTGCATGCTGCTTTGCAGCAACTGCCTATTGGAAAACCTGAGCTATAGTTATCTAGTAATACCATTAAAAAACCCCAGAAAAAGCCCTCCAGCGGCATGGGAGGGGGGAGGCTGAGGCAAAGGAAAATGCAAGAGGAACCGCTCCTCCATTGCTGCCACAAATCCCCCTGCTTTCACAGTGGCACTGAGAGTTAGGGGTTTGTGCTGAAAATTTTTTGGTTATAATTTCAATTCTAGCATTCAGGGGAAAATCTTTACTATGGTTGCTGGCTTTCAAGTAGGACATTTCTGGTTCCAGTTTCAAATCCATTTTTTTCAGGTTCCAGCTTTTTGGGACTATTATTTTCAATGAGGAACAACTGGAGGGTCTGGGACAGTGTTTTAAATTTTTTAATAGGGTTATTTCTTTTATAAACTAACAGACAAACAAAACATCACATAACAACATATAAACATACACAATTATCATCACTTATTTTTAAAAAACATTACATCTTAATAATCAGCCTCTTTGAATTCCGATGCTCTATATCAGCGGTTCCCAAACTTTTTGAGTCATGGAGCACTTTTCAGGAGAAAAAATTCGTCATGGAGCACTAGTTTTCACCTAGCACCTATATACTAAACCGAATGATAATAGTATTTTTCTTTCCAATCCCTTCATGGAGCACTGGGAGATGTTTCGCGGAGCACCAAGTGCTCCTTGAAGCACAGTTTGGGAACCGCTGCTCTATATAATCATAAGTCTTCATATCTAATATATTTTATTGTAAATCCATACATATTCTTTGTCATTTTTAAAAGTTTAACTTTATTCATATATACAATTTTTTTTTAATTCAATTTTCTTGAAATTCTGACATTGATCTGTCATGTATCAAAGAAGTTAGTTTGGCCATGCTTGCATATTCTGCTAACTTATTCTCCCATTCAATTAAATCTGGGTAATTCTCTGCCTTCCTTTTTGCCACATATATTACTCTTTCTGCCTGGGACAGCTGTTTTTAAAAGATAATGGCACCTAATTTGTACATAATTTTAACCAAATTGGCTCAAGGGGTCCGATTCTATGTTCCCCAGAACAAGGTGACCCTAGCCACCCTACTTGCAAAGCCATAGACTGGGAGGGGGGGAAAGCCCTGGAAAAGGGTCCCACCTTCACAAAGGAGGGAAGAAAGAAGAAGGAGCAAGCCAGAACGGCAGGTTTTCCTTTATTTCCTATGAGGCACTTTTCAGGAGGGAGGGGGGTGGACTAGCTGTTTTTCAGCCAAAAGACACCAAAATTGCAAGGAAGCTGGTGCTTCCTGTTCACTAAATCCCCCCATCCTGCCAAGTTTCAAGTGAATTAGAGCAAAGGGTTGTATGGGCTCCTTTAAAAAGTGCCCCAGTGATCCTACTTGTAGAGGGGAAATGGACAAAACCAAAAGGAGGGGGAGAAGGAGAAGGAGTGAGCCAGAACCACAACTCATCAAGGCCCTGCACCTGGCTTGCACCGGTCAAGAGCTGCCTTCTCCGGGACACTGCCAGGGAAATTTTGAGAATCAAAGAAAAGATGCTTGCTGCTTCTCGTGGTAAGCACCCCAAAACACACACAAAAATACACATATTTTTTTTTTGCGAGGGGTGTTTATTGTTATACCTAGGAGCCCTGAATTTGTCTAACCATTCTGGAAAATTGTAGTAAACCCCTGAAACGGCAATTTTTGTATATATTTTTGGCTCAGGGATTCCAGAATGCACAACCTTAATGAGAACTTCATGGAGAATCAGTGCTATGTGCATGCAACCAAGGTTGTAGTGAGGTTACAGCTGGATAATCTATGTTATGTATGGTAACCTTCTTGGAGGGATTCAAACATGTGATAATAATAACCCACTGTGTTCGTATAATCCCATAATAATCTGTGTTTGTTCAATTGCTTTTTAGCTGCTTATTCATATTAATTTAGTAGAATGTATAAAGCTTTTTAGATAAATAATTGCTGCAAGTGAATCAGGAAGTAATTTAAACTGTTTTTCTCCCACAACATGAACATATATATTCTCTCTCACACACTTCATCTCTCTCACACTCTCATTCTCTGACAAATAGATCTTTTAAGTAGTTTAATAGTATCTCTTTAATATTTCCATCAAAATTCACCAGAGTTCAAGAGCAGAGCAAATTTACATCTGTTAAAATAATGGAATTGACATTGATATTACATCATAGCTATTTTAAATATAATCATTCCTCATAACACCGCCTTCCATGTCAGGGCTCGCAAAGGAAGGGCTTGATCCTGCTTCCATCAAAGTCGACAGCAGAGTCCCCCTTTCACTTCCGCGAGAAAAGGGATGGAGCGCTAAATGTGGGGTGCGGAACTGGCCTCGCATTGACTCTTTGGGCTTGACATTGTTCACTGATGCACTAAGGGATGTTAATTCCCTCTGCTTCGAGTGGATGTATTTCGAATGGTTTGTATTATTTAGTTATTGAGTCAACTGATCGCAGCAGTCTCCCTTCTATCCATAAAAATACACAGTGCATCATTTATTACTGAGTTTCTCCTTGGAAGAAAGGGGGCTTGAATCACAGCAATCCCTCTTCTTCTCAGGATTTGGGGTGGATTCTTGAACCCTTGGATTGGTGACTGTTGGAGCATTTGGGTTGCCAGTGAGCCAATTTTCTACTGTCATTGCCAATTTTTCCTTTTTCTGGGCATTTTTATAGAATAGAGGGGCCCCTAACGCTGTGGCTCTGCCCTTTGAGCCTCCAGTACTGTTCATGTGCACAGGGGCTGCTTCCTGAATCTCACTGGCAGCCCATTCCTGAAGGGGGGGCAGTTAGGAAGCAGCTGGGAGTGGCACAGCTGTGCTGCCTCTACAGACGCTTCCTGGCAGCTGCAAAGAAAATAAAAGCAGTTCAAAAATTAAAAAAAGGAAAATGCTCCCATTGAGTAAAGCAAGGCTACGCCACCAAAATATCTGGCGTAGCATCACCACAGTTCGAGGGGGTGTTCCCAAGACAAAAGGAGTTAGGAAGCTGCCTAAAGGTAGCTCCACCCCCGGGAAGGCCCCCCAAGGTAGTGCTGGCTTTCCCTTCTGTGAATTCCTTGCCAGTGTGGCTGCACTGGCAGCAGGGGGCGGCACAACTCTGCAGCTCCCCAATGCCCGGCGTGTTTGCCCCCGTGATGGCATAAGTGCCCCTTATCCTGAGTTAAAGAGGCACTTATACTGGCTTGGGTTTTCCGCTGGGTCCTAAGGAGCTTCACCCCCTCCCTTCAGGATTGCAGCCTGAGTTCCCCACAATTCCACTGATCCCACAATTGATCCTGAGCTCTGTCTCTGGGTCGAGCGCATCTCACCTGGGCCCAACCAGATCCACCTTTTGCCAGATTTTTGCTTTCCAGAGAGTTGGCAACTGTATATACATGAGAACTGCTGCTGAGGGATAGAAAGAAGCACTGGCACAGTGATAAGAGCCACAAATGAGAGCACCAAGCGTAGCATAGTGTCAGCCGAACCAGGATGATCTAAACATGTAGGGGTCCTTTTGGGTTCTCCTGGGTTCATGCTTTCCACACCTGCCCCCAACAAGTCTTTAAGGATGTCCCTGACATGAGGGAGTCGGAGACCCCCCTGTAGTCTCAGTTCTATCCAGAATTCCTAAACTGCTCCTTGACTAATATCTACCATAATACCAATGTTGTGTGTGTGTGTGTGTGTGTGTGTGTGTGTGTGTGTGTGTTAAGAACCATCAAGTCGCTTCCAATTTATGTCGACCTTATGAATTAATGACCTCCAAAAAAAAACCTACTGTTAACAGCCTTGCTCAGGTCTTGCAAACTGAGGGCTTTGGCTTCCTTGATTGAGACAATCCATCTCATGTTGTGTCTTCCTCTTTTTCTGCTGCGTTCAATTTTCCCCAGCATTCTTGTCTTTTCCAGTGATTCTTGTCTTCTCATAATGTGACCCAAGTATGATAGCCTCAGTTTAGTCATTTTAGCTCCTAGGGAGAGTTCGGGCTTGATTTGATCCCATTTATTCGTCTTTTTGACAGTCCTTGGTATCCATAAAACCCTCCACCAACACTCCATTTCAAATGAATCAACTTTTCAGCTTTCTTCATTGTCCAACTTTCGTATCCACACATAGTAATAAGGAATACTATAGTATGAATTATGTTGATCTTGGTCCCAAGTGACACATCCTTACAGTGGAAGATCTTTTCTAGCTCCTTCATGGCTGCCCTTCCTGTCTCACAGCCCATTCCTGAGATGAGGCATACAGGGACGGCGGGGTAGTGGCTCCTTGTTTATGGAAAGCCCTAAGCCATTTCCCCGACGCTGTTAAACAAAAAAAAAGCCGTTTTGTGGCTTTTTTTTTGTTTACGCGCAGCAACGCTGTTCTGGCCACTGGCGCAATGGCCAAAAGTGGGTAGGAAGCAACTAAGTGGCGGCTCCTCCCCCTGCCCCTGGAACTCCCCCCTGCACCGGCGCGGCCTCTCCATGCTGTTGCCGGTGCCACAGAGAGGCCGCGCCGGCGGAGGGGAAAGGTGCAGTCCCATGGAGCTCGGCCGCCGGTGGGTCTGGTTTCCCGCCAGTGGAACTGTGTGTAATCGTGTGATTACATGCATTTACGCTGGCTGCGACTGTCAGCCCGATTCTCAGGAATGGGTTGTCAATCTCCTTCTAATTTCTTGGTTGCAGTGTCCATTTTGTTTGATGATTGCGCCAAGGAACAGAAAACCCTTAACAATTTCCATTTCTTCATTGTCAACCTTAAAGTTGTGTAATTCCTCAGTAGTCCTTACTTTTGTCTTTTTGACGTTCAGCTGTAATCCTGCTTTGGCATTTTCTGCTTTAACCTTCATCAGTACTTGTTTCAACTCTTCGCCATTTTACTCTGGTTCAAATCTCTCTTCAAAGAGGATAGGGGTACAAAATAAGCCTTTTAAGCATTTATTTATTAAGAACATTTTTTGGGGGCCACCTCTTCAGGAACCTTTCCAAGGTGACTTACAAAATAAAAATAATAAAACCAAAACATCAAAAGATATTAATTAAAATCCAACGGTTAAAAATCCAGCCCAGCATAAAAATCACAGACTATAAAAACAAACCACTGACAGTTTAAAATAACAGTTTTCAGACTGAAATAGTGTTAAGAGATTAAACCTTAAATTAGAAGCCTAGGTGAAAAAGAAACCTTTTGGCCTGGTACCTTAAAGAAAGAAATGTAAGTACCTGGTCATCCTCAAGGAGAAGGACTTTCCATAAACAAGGAGCCACTACTGAAAAGGTCCTGTCACTGGTTACCACCTGCTTTCAGATTAATTGATTTATTTAAACCTTTATTTACTAAAGAAATAACATCAAGCTTGCACGCTTTATACAAACAAAATTTTTGGTTTAACCGCGAGTGTAGACTACTCAAATGAGCAATAACCAGGAAGCATAGAGAATTCAGAAGAAACAATACTATTTCAGTATTGAAGGAATTGTTAACTATTAAAAAGAACTACAAGGACTTGGTAAACTGGAGGAAAAAAGAGGCCCTATATAAAAATTGGAGGAGCTTGATTACAGCTATAAACAACAATGATAACTCAACCTTCTGGCGGTCTGTGAATTCTTTAAGTAATGGTTATGCCAGAGTCCCCGCATGTATCCCGTCTTCGGTCTGGGTAGCTTACTTCAAGAGCCTCTTCTCCTACTCTGTGGAAAACCAGGGTCTTATACCTGTAGCACCCTCTATTTTGCTGAATTCCTGGCCCGATGTGTCTCCTAAGGAAATTAAACCACTCATTGATCGCCTACGCTCAGGCAAAGCCCCAGGTCCTGATCTAATTCCCTACGAACTTTTTAAAGTCAACAACGAATGGTGGGCCAACATTCTTGCTCCTGTATTCACACAAATTAATGCATCAGGAGCTATTCCAAAATCTTGGGGACATACTATTATCGTCCCAATCTTTAAAAAAGGTCTGACCCAAGCTGTTATCGTCCAATCAGTCTTTTGTCTTGCTTAGGCAAATTGTATTCCTCCTACTTATTAAAGAGGCTGTTGGACTGGGTTGAGATTAATGACATCCTTGGCTGGGAACAGATTGGCTTTAGAAGGGGTTGGTCTGTCACGGACCACTGTTTAGTGCTCTCCCATCTAGCCGAGAAATATTCCTCCCCCCGAAATGGAACCCTTTATGCGGGTTTTATGGATCTTAAGGGAGCTTTTGATACCATCCCGAGGGAGAGACTATGGTTGAAACTATCACATTCTACTATGGATAGGAGGTTACTATGGCTTATTCAGCAATTTCATACTGACCTCACAGCTCAGGTTCGCTGTGGCAACCAAGGAGAACTAACCGAGCCTTTTGAACTGGTCAAGGGAGTTAGACAAGGTTGCCTCCTTGCTCCTCTCTTGTTTAATTTATACCTGAATGATATGGCAACCAATTTCTCAGAGATTTGCCACCCCCAAAGCTTGCAAGTCATCCCACCCCAATTCTACTCTATGCTGACGATGCAGTTCTCCTGTCCCGCACAAGAATTGGTTTGAAAAGATCTTTGCAAACTTTTTCTGAGTACTGCTCTAGGGAAGGTCTTAAAATAAACTATCATAAATCTAAGATTATGATCTTCACTAAGAGGAGAAGAATGCCTCTTTTTCGCTGGGTATTACATGGCTTTGAGGTTGACCAAGTCAAGGAGTTTGTTTACCTTGGCATTCTGTTTTCCCATAACCTAAATTGGAATGCACATCAAAAAGCAGTGTCCGACAAAATTAAACCTGGGGTTGGTGCTATTGTCAATTTGTTTCACACCAAAGGTGGCAAATATATTCCAGGGGCTATTCAGGTTTTTAACCCGAAAATTACCCCAATTATCCTTTTTGGTGTTGCCATCTGGATTACAGTCATCAATGAATCTATAGATCATCCACTGCTTCAGTTCTTACGAAAACTCCTAAATGCCCCTCGATGTGTTGCTGGCGTTACTCTTCGTTCCGAGTTTGGCCAAATGTCACTTGAAGCTAGGGCGTGGTTGGCCGCCTTTAAACTATACCTTAAACTGTGCTTTAGCACTGAGGGGTTCCTAGCTTCTCTGAAGCATGACCCTTTCAAATCCTCATGGCAAAAAATCTTAGATGAGAAACTGGCGTTGTTGGGCTTCTCGCAGGATATGTTATCAGATCTTGGGAAAACTGAAGCTTTTGCCAAAATTAAAAAGCGCATTAAAGAGCTCGATTATAACAGCACTACTTTTCGTGTCGTCGTGTCTGTTCATCCCAGTTCTTCGGAATACCCCCTCCACGTGGTCTGCCTGCCTATACATATTATCTGACAACTCCTCGTCTCTGTAGAGCTTTTTGCTTGGCTAGATTGAATGCTAACCCTTCTATGGTAATGCAGGGCAGAATTCTGAATATACCATACTCAGACAGGATCTGCCCATGCCCTTTTGGAATGCCGCTTTTACGAGGAACTTCGATCGCACTATATTTCCCCCCTTTTAATATACAAATCCAATGCCTCTGTGACTGACATAATGCCTTTTTTACTAAGTGATAGGGACCCCAAGGCTACATTGTCAGTGGCAAGATTTGTTTCAGTCCTTATATCCCTCCAACACTAGATATATGCTGCTCAAGATCAATTGATCAAGGAGCTTCTAAGGGATAAAAGGAAAGGAAAGGAAAGGAAAGGTTACCACCTGCCGCACCTCTGATGGCTAGGGTTGCCAGCTCTGGGTTGGGAAATACCAGGAGATTTCAGGGGTGGAGCCTGAGGAGGGAAGGGCTTGGGGAGGGGAGGGACTTGAATGCCATAGAGTCCAATGGCCAAAGCAGCCATTTTTTCAAGGTGAACTGATCTCTATCAGCTGGAGATCAGTTGTAATAGCAGGAGATCTCCAGCTAGTACCTGGCAGCTGGCAACCCTACTAATAACAGGGGCACAGAAATCAGGGCTTATGAAGCAGAACAACTGGTGGGCTGAATAATATGGGAGGAAGTGGTCTTTCATAGTACCCCGGCCCCAAGCCGTTTAGGGCTTTAAAGGCAAGAATCAGTACTTTGAATTGTGCCCAGAAACAAATGGGCAGCCAGAGGAAATCTTTCAGGCTTTCAGTGCAGATGTTACGAAATGCTTCTTAAAAAAGATAACCCCACCTTCTGCACTTGTGTCTCCTTAATATGGAAAAAGATGCAGATAGCTGGCTCTGATGAGTTCAGATTACCGATTTCCTATATTATGTTTTTAAATTTCTTTCCATTCCTCCAGCAGAAACACCTGCTCTCATGATTATTTAGGAAATCATTTATCTTGGATGGTGGTGGTGGGGGAATCTTTTCAGAGCTAAAATGGAATGGAATTATGAAATGTGATTAAGGATACAGGGCACCTTCTCTATGTGTAGGCTGCATCGGTGGGTTTCTTGCTGGCATTCTTAGGCACCATAATCCAGCTGGCCAGATTGAGTAGGATCTGAGCATTCTGCTTCTCTGTCATTTCTGCCTCTTGTATTTCAGCAAAGTGTGGTTGAGGAGATCCAGGTTCAAATCCTTTCTGCGCCACAAAGTTATTTTAATGTTGTCACCATTTGACAATATAAGAGCCATTGGATATTCTTTCCTTGTTTAATTTTTTTGCCAAGTTTTTCTTTCTTTCATTATCAATCATGTTCTCATAGGTTATAAAATCAGTTATCCTTTTCCCCCTTTTTGTAATAATTTGAACCTTACTCTTGGCTTTTTTCCACTCCAGATTAAATTGTTAATCATTCTCTGCCATTCTTTTAAGTTCTTTTCTTCTAAATAAATTGGTGACATTTGGAATAAGAAAGTTAGTTTTGGTAATAACCCAGTTTAGTTTTGTAGGATAGAAATATTACTAGTTGTGTAGATGGGGATTCATGCAGTGGTTGGTGGCTTCCATATATGACTGGCATGGGAATGTTAATGCCTCATTACTCTGTGATTGGTAGGTGTAGGCAGTGTCACTACGGTCTCCAGTACGGTCACAATGCATTTTCTCTACTAGGAGAGCATAGATAACAACGAGTTACGCCAAAATAATCAGCACACCAGAAAAGTCCCCCTTGATTGTGCTGCCTGTAACCTTAAGCTTGTCACATATATTTGGGTTGTTGTGGTATCAATTAAATTACAATAGCCCCTGTATGTTCACCATAAAACTTCTGCCTGTGGGCCTGGTATCTTTGCAGTGCATTCCTGAAAGGATATCAATATCAGTCCGAGATATCAATACAGGCAAGGGAAGTCCAAGGTGTTAGTCAGAGCCAGTCCAAGAAGTCAGGATACCAGGAATCCAAAGGATAGCAGGGAAACAAGGCCGGTACACCAGGAGGTTGGTGACAAGTTGCTTGCACAACAGCCAAGCCTAACTGATGGCTTAAATCCCTTCCCCTGCTGCTGTAGCAGAGCCAGCTGATGCTGATGAGGCTGAGTTCACAGGTGGTGCTTCAGCCCTGCTCTTCCTCATCACTGCTACTGGGGAGGTTCCTGTGTAACGCCTTCAGTCTAGCACTCTGCCGTCTCTGCTGCATTGCCAGACGAACCTGTTTTCTTTTCTGCTCCAGTGGCCTTGGCGAGGCCTCTGGAGACACTGCATGTTGCAAGGTGTCAGGTCCAACTGGAGTCCCCTAGCTGGCAGGCTGCAGGCATGGTGAGTCATCTCCTGACTTTGGCTGATCCTCTATTCTGGCCTCTACTTCCTCTTCGTCAGAGGAGGTCTCTGCAGGCTGACTCTCTGCAGGCTGACTCATGACACCAGCGTTGGGGCCACTCACGCTGGCGTGTGCCTTCCGGGCGCTGGTGGTGTGGGCCCCTGCACCAGCAGAGGCCTCCTAAGGCCTTTCAGCCCAAATTTCAGGAATGGGCTGTCGACATATGATTCAAATATCTGTTTTTCCTGTCCATCCAACAATAGTTTTTATTCCCCAAATTATTTGCAAATTGAAAACAACAGGCAAGTAAGCATGCTGCAGGAAACATTTTAGTACTGTTAATATTTTAATGTGACAGTTTGTTAAATACTGATTAAATATCATGTACAATAGCAGTGCTAACAGGAAACGAGGTTTGGTAAATAAACAGTTAACCCTCCCCCAGCAAAGGAATCGTTTTTAAAAAGCTATTAAACGAAAGAGAATGAGCATAGTTTTCTAGTAATGACTTCTCTTCTTCAAAATGAAATTGGTAAAAATCCCTGATTGCAGATCTATATCCCAAAAGGCCCGGGAGTTTAGGGACTAGCTGGGTGGGGGAGGCAGTGATCTCTGGTTTATGTCTGATCTCAGCCTGCTTGTATACTTAGGATATTTACAGATGGGGTTACAGGTGTGTGTTTTTTAATTTAAAACCCTATCATTTTTTGCTATGATGCTTAAAGCAACCTTCTTCCCTGTTCTTAATTTATACACTGATATATGTATACATACACATATGCTAAATATAAGCTCAATTTTATTCATAAGTTCACATAATGATTTGGGCTGTGATTGTTAATAAAAATGCATTTCTAACCATCAAATTTGAGTCTATTATTCTAAGTTAATTGCATTTGCCCTAAAGAGACTTGAAACTGGCTGTCAGCCTATTTGTGTCAGTTTCATTTTATTCATCAGTCAATCTTGTCTTTCTCTTTTTTTCCACATCCCATATATTGATCAAATAGATTTGTTAGCATGCCTCTGCCACTTTGAGGGGAGAAAAGTTTATGTTATCCATCAGACTTATTTGATTACTGTATTAGTTTGCATATTATCTTAATTGATATTTCACTAGCAAATAAATGCCTTTTTTATGGTCCCATATGATTACTATTAAATATAAATCACTTAGTTCCTTGGATGGGTGGATGTAGGTTGGGGGCGGGAGGGGGAAATCCACATCAAATAAATTTAGCCAATATTGTTGGTTAAAGAATTGATTAAAGGTTAAGGAATTATAAGAGCCCTGTGCTTCAGAGTGGTAAGTCGCAGTACTGCAGTCAAAGCTCTGCTCACGACCAGAGTTTGATCCCCACAGAAGTCAGTTTCAGATAGCCGACTCAAGGTTGACTCAGCCTTCCATCCTTCCAAGGTTGGTAAAATGAGTACCCATCTTGCTGGGGGTGAAGTGTAGACGACTGGGGAAGGCACTGGAAAACCACCCTGTAAACAGAGTTTGCCTAGTAAATGTTGGGATGTGACTTCACCCCGTGGGTCAGTAATGACCTGTTGCTTGCACAGGGGGCTACCTTCACTTTTTAAGGAATAATGAGTTTATAAAGGGGGTACCTGCAAGACACATGTGGGGGGGATCCAATCCTCCCACTGGCCAGTCAGCTTACCCATGTACCTGGCTTGGGCGATGGCACCCCTCCCGTTTGTTCCTTTGAAACGATGGGCAAGATGTAGCATTATGAGATCTTGGTTCCCCCCCACACGCCATCATTTAATCATTTTTTGTTTGCAGAGAACATAAAATCTCATCTTTAACAAGAAGTCCACAACAGAGAGCTGTGTCAATAATCCACTAGCTATTTTTTTTATTCTGAAGAGTTCTTCTAACTCAAAATCTTGCCTACCACATACATTGATCTAATGAAAGGTATCACTGAATTACTGATAAGCAAATGATTTTATTGCATTGATGATGTTTATAGCATACTGTTCCTATTGCATTTTTAAAATTAATGTAATAAATGCATGGAGGCTTTATTTCACAAATGGTGATAGGAAATGCTGTCAAGTCACAGCCAATTGATAGCTACCTCATAGGGTATTCAAGATAAGAGATGAACAGAGGTAGTTTGTCATTGCCTGCCTCTCTTTAGCAACCCTGGACTTCCCTGATGGTCTTGCATCCAAGTACTAACAATGGCCGACCCTGCTTAGTTTCCAAGATCTGATGAGATCAGGCTAGCCTGGGCCATCCAAGTTAGGGAATTTCACAAACGGTGGTGGAAAATGCTGTCAAGTTGCAGCCAACCTATGCCAACCTCCTAGGATTTTAGGCAAGAGACATTCAGAGGTGGTTTGCTATTACCTGCCTCTGCGTAGCAATCATGGACTTCCATGGTAGTATCCCATCCCACTACTAATCAGCACTAAACCTGCTTAGCTTCTGAGATGAGATTGGGCTAGCCGGGGCCATGCAGGTCAGAGAATTTCACAAATGGTGGTGCAATTAAGTGGCAGACTACTTATGGCAACCCCATAGGGTTTTTGAGGCAAGAGACTTTCAGAGGGGGTTTGCCATTACCTGCCTCTGTGTAGCGACCCAAACTTCCTTGGTGGTCTCCCATCCAAGTACTAACCAGGGCCGACTCTGCAAAGCTTCCAAGATCTGACAAGATTGGGCTAGCCTGAGCCATGCAGGTCAGGGCAATTTCAGAAATACATATACAAAAATATAAAAAGAGACTATTAACAAAGTAGCTAGTTTTACTGTAGCCATACACCATTCGTTCATTGCAATACTGGCTTCCAGAGCAATGTTTATCGACATTAACTTGCTGCATAGCATTAAATTTAATAAGAGCATTTACTAATCCAGTCTTGTAATTTAGGAGCACTGTCTTGCTTCCATTTTCCAGCAAATATTAACTTTGCTGCTGAGTGCTATCGACTTTGCATTCCTTGGTATCAGCGGTGCATAGTTCAATTGCATTGTTTCTGGGATACACAGAATGGCAACTCCTAATCCAACTGTCATTATTAATGTGATCTTTTCCAAAACACACTTGCTCCCTTACATAGCCACCACATATTGCATTGCTTTCAGTTGTGTAATCCACCTTGAATCTCAGCAGAAAAAGTAGTCTGTAAAGGCAGTAAGTAAATATTCATTACTGTGGCTGCTAGTGTTGAAACGTAAGGCTACTTCAGATGTTACATTTTCCACGTGTATGCCTAAAAATGAGAATGCTCAAACACATTTGCCTTGACATGTATCATACAAGTATACCTGAGAAGGAGCTGAGATTGGCTGCAGCCCATCATGTATATATTTGCTGCCAAACACACCAGTGTGGTTAGTGGTTAAGATCGGTGGTTTGGAGCGGTGGACTCTGATCTGGAGAACCGGGTTTGATTACCTGCTCCTTCACATGAGTGGCGGACGCTAATCTGGTGAACTGGATTTGTTTCCCCACTCCTACACATGAAGCCAGCTGGGTGACCTTGGGCTAGTCACAGCTCTCTCAGCCCCACCTACCTCACAGGGGAGGTAGGAAGGGAAGGTGATTGTAAGCTGGTTTGATTCTTCCTTAAGTGGTAGAGAAAGTCAGCATATAAAAGCCAACTCTTCTTCTTCTTCTTTTTCTTGTTTAATGTGTATAACACATTATACACTGAATGGCAAATTTGAGAATATAAATATAAAAGAGAATATATTGGCCAGGTATGACTCAAAAGACAGGGACAATTGACTAACTGAGCAATCCTATTTAGAGCTACTGCAGTCTAAGGCCATTGAAATTAATGGGCTTACACTGGAGTGACTCTCTTTAGGATTGCACTGTCAGCTGCATTGTAAGATGTTGAAATGGGATGCTGAAATTTGGAAAGTGGCACCTTGACAGAAGTATTCCTCAGCAACTTGCTTTTGAGAAAGCATAATAGTGCAATCCTAAGCAGGTCTGCTTGGAAGTAAGTCCCATAGGGCTTACTCCCAGGAAAGTATTCTTAGGATTGCAATGCATACTGAATCATGCTAATTGGGTATCAGTACCTCACTTACCAAAATGGCTTAAGGAGCATCTAAAAAAAAAGCTAGTGAAAAGGGAATTTACCTAGAATTACAATTGTTAACACTTCATTGTAAGGGCAAAGAGAACAAGGAACGAAGTCATTTTGGGTCATGTCCAAGTGAAGTATGGAGGTAATACTGCAAAGGGAAAAAGAAGGAGCTAACTAATCGTCAGCTATCTAATCTCTGGAGAGGGAAGGTGGCATGGTATAGCCCAATCTTGTCAGATCTCGGAAGTTAAACAGGGTCAGCCCTGGTTAGTATTTGGATGGGAGCCCACCAAGGAATACCAGGGTTGCTATGCAGAGGCAGGCAATGGCAAACCATCTCTGTTAATCTGTTGCCTTGAAAACCCCATAAGGGGTTGCCATAAATTAGCTGCAACTTTACAGAACTTTACACACACACATCAAATCTCTGATCCTTTTATTATAGTTTATTTTCTTAATCTAGCAAATTCTAGATTAAGAATTTGTGGTCAGACAGAATGTCACATAATCAACAATCTGGGTGTTCTGTTTTGTGTTTTGAAGCTGTATTTTCTAGTTTTCCTGTTAATATCGGCTTGGTCTGCAGCAAAAACCAGGTGATGTTATTTATCTTCATGCCATGAAAAGCTGTAATTGCCCATTTCGACACATTAGGACTCCATTAAAGGACAGGAACTCCCAATAGGTATGGATGAGTGCAGTTATCATAGTTAAGATAGATTGATTCATATGATGACCTGCCGCACAGACCTACAAATACAAATTTTGCAGTATTTGTTTCTTTCTATTTATTTGTATACCGATTTTTAAAAGATGCTTCAATTTGCTAAGCAGCCCCAACAAAGGTATTTTCCCTTTAGTTAGTAGAATTGATACGAGGAGGGGAATTTCTTTTTCCATAGTTCACTTTTTCTATACAGCAACTCATTCCTCTTATTCACTTTTTCTCTTTTAAAAAAGGATTTTCTTTTAAATTTCTCTTTGATTTCTCTTTGTAGTTTTCTGTTATACCACATGGTGGTGCCCTTTTGTAAATTTAACTCTGGTAGATTTTTTTGATGTTACACAGCACAGCAGGTGCTCTAGCAGGAAGGCGGGAAAGTTTGGAAAGGCATTGCCTACCTTTAAGCATCTGCAGAGTGAAATTCTGGAATTTTTGCAAAACCTGTCTTCCTGCCCCTCCTCTCTTCAAATTTCGATTTTCATTCAAAATAGAGTCCAAGTTCTGAAAAAGAAGAAAAAGAAATGGATTGTGGGATTTCAGGGAGAAGTTGGGTAAAGAGGAATTTAAAAAACTTCTCTTAATGCTAATGGTTAGGTCTTGCTGCTCTTAGGAGCAGACCCAAGGCAAGCATAGTTTTTCCCCACATCTAATCTAATGGTGGTATGGAGCATCTGAATTGTTGGCAATGAATTTTTCAAATATCAGAGACAAAACCATGGAGTTTTCTTCCCCTTTCATGCCTTTGGTATTCATTCATAGGAATCATTTCATAACATATCAGATAAACCCCCAGTCATTTCACACATGATTTCATAAAACTCACTTTTCTCTCAAACACCAAACACCACCAAATCAGTATGTGTGCACTAGGGGTGTGCATATCAATAAACCCAAACCGAACCCCCCCCCCCCGAAAAAAACCATTTCGGAAAATTTCTGGTTCGGGTTTACCAAATGGCAAAGCCTGGGGAGAAAGGCAATGTATTTCTTTAAAGCCCAGGTCCTCCATTAATATACATAGTGAAGTTCCCTCTAAAGAATCTGAATATAGTCAGCCACTTCACTATTTTCTATGGAGGAGGATGGGGGCGACCCCTTCTAGACCACATAAAAACAGACCCCCTGTCCCAATATTCACCAAACTTGGTTCTTGCAAGGAGAGTCCCTTGCAGCTATGCTGCAAATTTGGGGGCTATACCTGCAAATATATCCCCCCAGGAGCTGCGGAAAACCCCACAGGCTTTATTAGACCCGATTTGTTTCAGGAAACATGGAAAAAACTGAATCCTCATATTTATCGGTATGGGAATTTGGCTTTTTTCTGGTTTCCCCCCCAAAATTGGGTCCAATAAACCCGAATCCAAAATTTACCAGATTTGTTTTTTTTGCACAGCCCTAGTGTGCGCCATGTATCATGTTTAATTTATGTATCATGTTTAATTTAGAGACCAAGTGTTGTGTGAAAACTCTTGCTTGGGCTAACTAATATCAGTTCTAAATAAGAACAGATGCAGAGGTACAGTACATCCCTCAGTATTTCAGAACAAAGGGAAGGAGAGAGAAGATTGCTACATGAAAGACATTTCAAAGACCTCCCACAAAAGTGCTGGCATAAAATCCCTAGTAAAGATGCATGACAAGCAGATTGTCACACCCCTCAGTCCTCAACAGACTTTAACATGAAGCAAAGATTTCCTCTCTCTGCAGAAGAAAAAGGCACACATGAAACAATTCCAACAAAGCCAAACATAGAATTAGAGGACAAGAGAAAAAGATCCTCCAACTTTGAATTTGAAAATGCCATTTTTTCTAGCAAAGGTGGCAACAAGAAACTTGTCAAAGGATCTTTTCAAAACTATTTATGATATTTTCTAACTCCTTGAAAACTCCTTCCTGGTTATTTTAATTATTTCTATCCCAAGACATAACAAATTGACTTCACTATACAAATCACAAGGGAAGAGGATCTGTCATTTTGTGTCCCTTAATTCATCTTTCCACAGTAGGGTTGCCAGCCATAGCTGGCGCCGTGGTGGGAGAATTTGGGAGGTTGGGACAAGATCTTCAGCATCGCACCAATATGCAGCATCACTTTTGGAGTGAAACCAGATGTTTAGGGTGAATAGAGTTTGGGGCGAATCCTGCCATTTGGGGGTCTTAGAGCACTGCACCAATATCACTTCTGGTTTTGTATCAGAAGTGACATCACATGCCTGCATGACACCAGTCTCTTCCCCACCCCACATTTTCTCCTGTCAACCTGTCAAGGGTGCCAACCAAGAAGTCTCCCACTATGCCATAAGAAAAGCCCTGGTGGATCAGACAAAGGCCCATCAAGTCCAGTCTGTTCACACAGTGGCCAACTAGATGCCTCTAGGAAGCCCACAAACAAGACGACTGCAGCAGCACCGTCCTGCCTGTGTTTCACAGCAACTAATATAATAGGCATGCTCCTCTTGTACTGGAGAGAATAGGTATGCATCATGACTAGGGCTGTTGAAAAAAAAAATCAGTAAAATTCGGATTCAGCAAAATTCGGCCCGTTTTTATTTGGGAAATGCCAAAGTCTGAACTCCCCCACTTTGGGTCCATGCAATGCAGCATGAGATCTGGAGTTTGGGGGAAAATTCAGCCGAATAAAGCCATTAAAAACACAATTGTGCCTTTCTGCGGCTCTGGGGGGGCATTTTTGGGGGGTAGAGATCCGAAACTTTCAGCGTAGCTTGAGGGGACCCTTCTTGCAAGAACCCCCAAGTTTTGTAAAGATTGGGTCAGGGGGGGGCTGAGATATGGGCCCCGAAAGGGGTCCCCCCTCCTTAATGTTCATCTCTGACAATGGGGGTTTGCAATTAGCAGAGCTTGCCGACCACTCCCGAAGCTCCCAGCCCCGACAAACAGCTGAGCTGTGGGGAGCAAGGGCGGGGCAGGTGCAAAGAAGTTTGCAAACCATGCAAAGCAACAGGTTTGCAACCATGCAAACCATACAAAGCAACATGTTTGCAACCATGCAAAGCAACAGGTGGCGCCTGGGAGTTTGCAAACCATGGAAAGGGACAGAGGCACGCTAAAGGCGCAGGAGGGGGTGGAATTTCCCCTTTTGCATCGGACTCGGGACCAGGAAAATGCATTCTTTAAGTCACAATTTGAAAACCAGTTTTGAGCAAGCATCAGAATAGACCTAACTGATCTTATGAATGAGAGAAAACCTAAGGACACACAACTGAAGCCCTCCCCCTCAAACCAGGGAGAGAGAGACTCGAGGGGGCACACACACCCCAGGCAGAATGGGCGAAAGCCCCCTTTAGCTTCCCCCCACCCACCCACAGAAACTGCTCCCTCCCCCCACACACACAGACTCTGCTTCCCCCCCACACACACACACAGGAGAAAAATTATAGAGAAAAGCCCCCAAATGGGTCTTACTGTGGATGTCTTCTGTTCCATCTTTTTCACACCTGCCCCGCCCTTGCTCCCCGCAGCTCAGCTGTTTGTTGGGGCTGGGAGCTTTGGGCGTGGGCAGCAAGCTCTGCTAATTGAAAACCCCCATTGTCAAAGATGCACATTAAAGAGGGGGGACCCCTTTCGGGGCCCATATCTCAGCCCCCCTGACCCAATCTTCACAAAACTTGGGGGTTCTTTCAGGAAGGGTCCTCTGAAGCTATGCTGAATGTTTGGGGGCTCTACCCCCAAAAATGTGCCCCCTGCAGCCACGGAATGGTGCTGTAAATGGAATAAAAATGCATATTAAGGGGGGACCCCTTCCGGGGCCCATATTTCGCCCCCCAATCCAATCTTTACAAAACGTGGGGGTTCTTGCAAGAAGGGTCCTCTGAAGCTATGCTGAAAGTTTGGGGGCTATACCCCCAAAAATGCGCCCCCTGCAGCCATGGAATGGCTCGAATGTGCACACGCACCCCCCCCCAAGGGGAATCTCTCTCACACACAAACAAATACTCTCTCTTTCTCTCCCCGGGCCACGCAGCAGCTGGGCTCATGCACTCAATCGCAACTGATTAGCCAGAAGAAGACCCAGCTTGGCCACCGATTGGCCGCGGGAGAATGCTGCTTACTAACTCATGGTTATGCTGCTGCGCCGAACCCCGAACTTGCTGAATTTATTCACCGAACAGCCGAACTCGCTGAATTTTGATCCCCATTTTCCCGCCTTTTTTGAGTTCGGTTCCATCCGAACTAAAAACCGCCGAATCAGGGGAAATTAAGCTGTTTTTCGGTTTGGGACGAACCAAATCGACAGCCCTAATTATGACTAGTATTCATTTTGACTAGTAGCCATGGATACCCCTCTCCTCCATGAACATGTCCACTCCCCTCTTAAAGCTTTCCAAGTTGGCCGCCATCACCACATAGTGGGGCACGGAGTTCCACAATTCAACTATGCATTGTGTGAAGAAATACTTCCTTTTATCTGTTTTGAATCTCTCACCCTCCAGTTTTAGCAGATGACCCCGTGTTCTAGTATTACGGGAGAGGGAGAAAAGAGAGGGAGAAAAGCTTCTCCCTGTCCACTCTCACTATACCATACATAATTTTATAGACCTCTATCATGTCTCCCCTTAACCGCCTTCTTTCCAAGCTAAACAGCCCCAGTCGTTTTAACTGCTCCTCACAGGGCTGTTGCTCTATCCCCTGATCATTTTGCCTGCTCTTTTCTGCACCTTCTCAAGCTCTGTAATATCCTTTTTTAGGTGTGGTGACCAGAACTGTACACAGTATTCCAAGTGTGGTCTCACCATAGATTTGTACAAGGGCAGTATGATAGCAGCAGTTTTATTCTCTATTCCTTGTCTAATTATGGCCTGCATGGAATCCCCCCCCCCCTTTCCATAGTCACCTGCTAGGCAAATTTACATTACCAATGCTCATAGGAACGTCCAAAATACGATATTCTGATTCATGTAGTGCTGAGAGCAAAAATGAAATCATAGGCTAATGCAGAACCAGAACTGATTTTAACTATCGTTCATTTGTGAAATTGGGATTTAGCTTGCAGAGAATCACTAGTTTGCCTGAACAAATGACTTTTCTGTAACAGCAGAGCACATGAGGACATTGCTCAGTAACAAGTTTTATGATAGGAATCTATTCATACGTCACAAAAAAACATAGGTAAGAATGTGATTAATAAAAGAGCTTCAAACCATGATTTCAGATTCAGGTTCAATTGATCCTAAAATAACTATAGTTAATGAGATGGCCCTCATTCAGACAATCACACAACCATCGTTTATTTAATAAAACTATGATTTCACATAATGTCTGGACCGAGCCATAATGTCCAATATATTTCATAGGCAACTGGATATGTCATGTCTCGGGTCAAGTTTAAAGTTTGTCACAGAGCCTTACTTCAATAGATTCCTTTCAACCCTGTTAAAATGGAAATAACTTTGTATGTACAATGGGCACAGTAGGTTTTATTTAGCATTATTAATGCTTCAAAGTAGGAGGTAGAAGTATGCTGACAAGAATAAATATATCAGTTGATAAATTGAAAGAAGAAAGGAAAAAGAAAAGACACCTCTGAGCTTGCAAGAGAACGACTACATTGACATTTGTTTTAGGGTATTTAACTCCTAAAATCCATGCACTAATTGGATGCTCCAATTAGTAGATGAAAAATGAAAATGAAACTAGCAGGGGAATTAGCACAGGCCACATGAATGAAATTCATGCGAAAGCACCTGCAAAAATGTGATTTGTGCTTCTGCGAACAACCACTCTCCCCCACCAATACACTCTGCTCTGCTCTGCAGGTAAGTTTTGGATGAAAGGGAGTTCTGACTTCACACCTGTTGGCTGGAAAGTGGGGTCCTTCCTGGATAGATTAATTTTTTCCCTGGGTTGAAAATTGCCTGGGGGAGGAAGACAGGAAGGGAGGGAAGGGGTGATTAAAAAAAATCAAAACTTCCGATATGTTTTTTTTTTAATGCAGATGAACAAATTTAATGTGACAATTATACAAATAAATTATCCACTTCTCTACTGGCAAGATGCATGGTGTGATAAAGGGGTAAGAACCCTTGATGGGGCCCTGGACTGTGCAGAGTCCTATGTTTCTTTTTCCATGGAAGCAACTGGAGGGTCTACCTCATTTAGGCCTTTGGTTTTTAAGAATTGTGGCTTGGATTCCATGGAGGATTTCCACAGATGGGGGGCTGATTTTCACTCATTCCCCCCTCCCACTACTGCCCTTCGATTTCCTTCTCATGCTGTTCATGGGGCACTGTTTTCCTGCAGGAGCAGTATTTGGGGGCATTTTGGACTACAATGGAAGTGAGTGGTGGAGATCTCCTGCTATTACAACTGATCTCCAGCCGATAGAGATCAGTTCACCTGGAGAAAATGGCCATTTTGGCCATTGGACTCTATGGGAAACCTCACCAAACCCCGCCCTCCTCAGGCTCCACCCCCAAAAAATATCCAGGTATTTCCCAGCCCAGAGCTGGCAACCCTATTTGTGACCCTGTATTTTCACACAATGTTTATTCTACCAAGCGACACCTTTATTCTGGGTTCCCAGCTGGGCCTTTAGTGAGGCAGGGCAAAGACCAACCCTGACAACCACTGATTGAAAGAAGCCGATCGCACAGGAAGTGATACATTCGTCGCTCAGACTATCTTTTTGGAACACTCTTCCTCCCACCCCAATACAGACAGACAGACACACACACATGCCTCTTTTGTTCTGTCAATCTGAACAGAAGTGCTCATATGATGTAATTTAGAATGGAGCTTGCTTTCATTTTATGTGGTTTTTTTTAAAAAAACGAAAAGCTTTCACTCAGGAAAAGCTTGGGGAGCTTTGGGGGTATAGCTTAGCTCAAAGAAAGAGAAAGAAAGCAAGTTTGCATTGACAGCTTGATCCCAGAGAGAGGTGGCTGGCTGCTTGTCTAACAGGTCCTCTGGGTCTTGATGAGGCAGAGACAGAGGAACAAGTCATATTAAGTGAGCGTGTGCTGCCAATGTTAAAGGCACAATTACCATTATTCTGCATAGTTCACTGTTTGCTGCTGCTATTTTCTTCAATAAAGCCTCTTTTCACTTGCCAATTGGAGCTTGTCATGTAACAATATTTCTCGTGCACAATACACAGAGTAAAATGCCCTTGTGTTTCTCATACATTCGGAGTCGTGAACAATAGTCATATACTGACAGGGAAAAGCGTTGGCTTTGAATATAGAGCAGATACTAAGAGAGGGAGAGAAAGGATCCTTCCCCAAGTGAGAAGAAGGGTGGAGTTTGGCCCAGTTTTGATCAAGAAGCAGAAGCGTCTCTTCTGCAGGACTTGTATGGGGCCAGAAAAATATCTGCTGAATAGGGTTGCCGACCTCCAGGTGGTGCCTGGAGATCTCCTGGAATTACAAGTGATCTCCAGACAACAGAGATCAGTTTCCCTGGAGAAAATAGCAGCTTTTGGATAGCGAACTCTATGACAACACATTCTTGCCGAGCACCCTCCCTTCCCAAACTCTACCCTCCTCATGCAACCCCCCTCCCAAACCTCCAGGAATTTCCCAAGCTGGAGTTGGCAACCCCCTGCACATCTAGTTCCTTACACAGATGTCCCAGAAGGCGCACATTAGGGGCACACAGGCTAAAACCTCCTGATGCTGGCCTCGGCAGCTGGCTTTCAGAGGAGGGTTGCCAACTCTGGGTTGGAAAATTCCTGGAGATTTGGGGAGGGAGCCTGGGGAGATCAGAGTTTGGGAGGGAAGAAACTTCAGTGGGGTATAATGCCATATAGTCCTGCCTCCAAAACAGCCATTTTCTCCCAGGGAATTGACCTCTGTAGTCTGAAGAGCAGCTGTAATGCTGGGAGAACTCCAAGACCACCTGATGGTTGGCAAGCCCCATTCAGAGGGCTACTGCCTCAAAACATGTAGATTCCAGTCAGCCATCATGGCTATTGATGGTCAGACACTGATGGACATATCAGCAACTGGTTGACAGATCGTACCCAAAGAGTGCTAGTTAATGGTTCCTCGTCCACTTGGAGAGAGGTGACTAGTGGAGTTCCTCAGGGATCTGTGCTGGGCCCTGTGTTGTTCAACATCTTTATAAATGATTTGGATGAAGTAATAGAGGGGATGCTTATTAAATTTGCAGATGATACTAAATTGGGAGGGGTAGCAAATACGGTAGAAGACAGAGCCAAGATGCAGGATGATCTTGACAGGCTGGAGAAATGGGCTAGAACTAATAAAATGCACTTCAACAAAGATAAATGTAAAGTTCTGCATTTAGGTAGGAAAAATCAAATGCATAATTAAAGGATGGAGGAGACTTGTTTGAGCAGTAGTGTGTGTGAAAAGAATCTTGGGGTCTTAGTAGACCAAACACTGAACATGAGTCAGCAGTGTGATGCTGTAACTAAAAAGGCAAATGCAGTCTTGGGCTGCATCAACAGAAGTATAGTGTCCAGATCACGCGAAGTGATGGTATCGCTTTACTCTGCTCTGGTTAGACCTCAACTAGAATACTGTGTTCAGTTTTGGGCACCACAATTTAAGAAAGATGTAGACAAGCTGGAACGGGTCCAGAGAAGGGCAACAAAGATGGTGAGGGGTCTGGAGACCAAGTCCTGTGAGGAAAGGTTGAAAGAGCTGGGTATGTTTAGCCTGAAGAAGAGAGGGGATATGATAACCATGTTCAAGTACTTGAAGGGCTATCATATAGAGGAGGGTGCCGAGTTGTTTTCTGTTGCTCAAGACAGTCGGACCAGAACCAACGGGTTGAAATTAAATCAAAAGAGTTTCCATCTAGACATTAGGAAGAATTTTCTAACAGAGCGGTTCCTCCGTGGAACAGGCTTCCTCGGGAGGTGGTAAGCTCTCCTTCCTTGGAGGTTTTTAAGAAGAGGTTAGATGGCCATCTGTCAGCAATGCTGATTCTGTGACCTTAGGCAGATGATGAGAGGGAGGGCATCTTGGGGTGTGGAGGGGGGAGGTAGTTGTGAATTTCCTGCATTGTGCAGGGGGTTGGACTTGATGGCCCTGGTGGTCCCTTCCAACTCTATGTTTCTATAATTCTTTGATTCTATGATATGACTTGCCTAATCCTCTTTGGAAGCCATGTAAACTAGTGGCCATCCCTTGGCAATATGTTCTATGAGTTTTTATGAGCTTTGTGAAGAAATATTTAGTACATTCCAGTTTCATTGGGGCTCCCCCTCCACAATTAACCTTTTGGGGGAGGAAGGAAAAGTTCTCTCTACTTTCTCAATTTCAGCAATAAGCAGTAAGGCTGCGCAAAAAGTTTTTGGGTATTTTTCGGGTTTGGGTTTATCAAACCCACAGATTTTTGAAAAATCTGAAAAACCCGAATTTTTTGAACATTTATAGGTTTGATAAACCTGAATCCAAAAAATACCGGGGGGAAACCTGAATCTGTCAAATCCACCCTGCCAGGCTTCTCCAGGATCCAGAGAAGCCCAGCAGAGTGGCTCTGGCTACAATCCAGCCCATACCACTTTTCTGGACTGTACACCCTAGAAGACATATTATGTTTTCTGAATGAGCAATACTGGGGTAAAAATGTAATGGAAACCATTGTGAAAGGTTTTTGAATTGTGGGGATTAAACCAGACCTTGTTTTGCTGCCCAACAAGGAGTTCCACTTGTTGAGAGTAAAATACTGTGCAACGTGCCTTTGTAGTGAGCCCAAGTACTTCAGAGGAGGGCAGTAGAGCTAGTAAGACTAGGTAGGTCAGCGCCTGCATCCTTCCTTTTGTCGGCTCTGCTGTTGTTGCTTTATTTAGCCAGAATGCTACTCTTTTGAGTTCCTTCCTTCTGACTAACCCTTCTCCTCCTGATTGTCTTTCTAATGACCAGGAGGGCAAGCTGAGCTCTCTGCAATCACTCTCCATCCTAACCAAGTCAGAGAGCTAGGCTGCCTAGCCTTCCTTTCCTATCAAAGTATGGGGTTTCTTTAAAATAAAGAACTTCTATTTAGGGTCACCAACCTGTAGATGGGGCCTGGAAATCTCCCAGCATTATAACTGATCTCCAGACGACAGAGATCAATTCCCCTGGAGAAAAATGGCTGCTTCGGATGGTGAAATCTATGGCATTGTACCCCACTGAGGTCCCTTCTCTCCCCAAACACTGCATTCCCCAGGTTGTACTCGCAAATCTCCAGGAATTTCCCAAAACAGAGCTGGCAACCCTACTTCTATTTCTCCAGAACCTTTGTGAGGCACAAACCAAGCTCTAAGCTAACACTACCGTGGACTTCAGAAAGAAGCAAATAAGCTGCTTATTAGGGGTGTGCATATTGATATGCTGAATTTAAAAAAAAATGAAAAAAAAGACCTTTTCACTATTTTTGGGGTTTTTTTATGGTGGCAATAAAGGGAGCTGAATAAGTGGATCCCAAATCATGCCACATTTTTCAGCATTATCCGGGCCACTTTGGCCCCACCACCATTTCCACCCCTCCCCTCTTCCCTTCTGCTTTACTTACCTGCTGCCATGTGGAGTCGACAGAGCATGACTACAGTGAGAATAGGAAGCCTCCTGCATTCTTCTCCATGTTGCCTGCTGCATCTTGGCCCAGTTTGGCAGGCAGCATGGATAGGAAGATGCCGCCCACTTTTCACAGGATTTGCCTGGATGCCCATGAATCAGCTGATCAGAAAGGGCAATGATTGGGGAAAAAAGGACCGAAGACTTTATATTACAGAAAAAAGTGAAGAGCTAATAATGGCAAGCATTGGCCAGAGATCAGGGGGGAGGGGGAGGGGGGACTCATTCATGTGGCCATCCATAATGCAACCATACCTGCCACGTCACTGTTAAAAATAGGTTGTGTCCTGCCAGCATTTCCACTGATAAACAAAGGAGGAGGTGTCCCTTTTGGCTTCTGAAAAACCTGTGCCTGGGATCATGGGACTCCATGGACAAAAGCCAAATGAGAATGGCTGATTTAAGGAGGAAAACCAAGCAGGATTGAGCAGAAAAACATATATAGGGTCCAACCCAATAAATTTTCATCTTGGCATGTTGGATCCTACCAACAGCCCATCAAGCTCAGCATTTGATCTCCAACATTCAACTGATTTTGATATTTTCACCTCTCCTTCTTCATAAGTTCTACCAATGGAGAAGATCCTAGTAACAATATTTATATTTTTTTGTATGACAATCAGGTGGTAATGTGGTAACCACAAGAAGTAGCCATTTTGGGGGTTGGGGATGGAAATAACTGCATGAATAGCATTAAACAAAACACCAAAACAAAATATATACCCATGCTGAGTCAAGGGAGGACAGGCGGCAGCACTGCATAGCCTGATCTCTTCAGATCTCAGAAGTTAAGCAGGGTCAGGAAGACTCTGCAGAGGAAGGCAATGGTAAACCACCTCTGCTTCTCAGTTGCCTTGAAAGCCCCTTGCTGAGGTAGCCGTAAGTCGGTTGCGAATCAACAGCATTTTATACACACACACACACACACACACACAATGCTGAGTCAAGTCTTTTGCAATGCAGTCATAAGATGTTATGCCCTTTTAAATCCATTGAAGCCAGTGGTCTTAGAATCCTCTTCTGAGGATTGCACTGTTGGACAACCAAAGCAACATCAGAGGTAGTGTGGATGTGTCTTCACAAACTCAGAGTGCATGTCCCAGACACCCTGCAACCTCACAGAAAATTCTTAGGGGGCAGTGTCTGTTTGTGTGGGAAGCTAGCGCTGTTGGGAGGAATGCAAGACCCTGGACTTACTGCTTTTGTTATGGTGGCACCCCAGTAGGAGTCGTCCATGTGCAAGCAGGATTGTTCCATTACAGAGACACCTGCAATAGCAAATCTTGCTTCTTCCTTTCCAAATCTATCCTTTTAAAAAATTCAGATATTTTCTCCCAACTGCTAAGCTTTATTTTTTTTATGTATAGTTAAAGGTAATTTTAAAGGAAGAAAAGGAATATAAACAATATATAGTGACTCTTGACACTCCATTGCTTTCTTAAATGAGAATAATAAAAATTTGCAAATGAACAAAAGAGTGGGAGGAAGCTATCTGATTTACAATGTTTTTGAGATAAAGAACACTATAAAAAAAGATCAATGTGAATAATAAAGCATTGTTAACTGAGTCATGACATTTCTATTCTCAGGGAGAATTTGAAGAGTAGAAGTCTGCAAATGAGCACCTTGTGCCATTTTCAAAGTGGGAGGAAGACATATAATTATAATTTTTGAAGTGATGAGCGTTTTATTTAAATTGTAGGGGGAAATTATTGAAAAACATATCGACATATCAATATTACATAAATTGCTTTAATTTTATTAAGCTGGATGTGGGAGACAGAACCTTTTTTCTTCACTTCCCTTTCCTCCCGTCCTTCTCTCCCATTTTTTCTTTTGTACAAAATCTGGCTACAAGATGTCTTCCAGAGAAAGACATTTCTTTATTAAATGGGGTGGGGTGGGGGGTTGCTCCAAGAAGATGAGACAAAATCGCTCCAGATGTCAACACTGCCATATATTTATCCCAATAAATCCCGTAGGTGAGACCTCTCAAAGACATATATTTTCAAAATAGTTTTAACGTCCTGTGTCTTGACTGCCTTACATGGAACTCTTTTTCATGTCACATTTTAATACCCGCAAAATGAGCATATCTTTTAAAAACACATAGAAAATGAAAGCAATTCCCCTCCCCCAAGTGGCATACATTGTATTCAGTACACCTTTTCAGTGTTTTCCTTAAGTAACAGGACAGGAACTAATTTTGATATTAATAGAAACCAATCCCATTCATAGCTACACCAGCCCCTCTTTGTAATTTTCTTATCTTCTCCTGCTGGGTATTTCACCAAGCCTGTGGATGTTCACTTCTATGAATCTGACAAAGTGAGCTCTGGCTCACAAAAGCTTGTGCTGAAATTATTTTGAATGTGCTACCTGACTCCTGACCTTTTATGCATGCTCTGTTTCCACTGGATCTGCTGTTCTCTAACTGCACAGGTATTTGCAGTCAAATTCTCAGAACCCTATGCACAGGGGCTTTTGCCCCTGAAGAAATTCCAGGAGTTCCTTGTGATCAATTATGCATCCCCAGTGAAAATGCGGAGCTTCTGAACCATGCATGAGTCCCTCTTCCCTGAAAATGCTGCTTTGTAATTGGCTGTGGTGTTGCTGTTTTTTTAAATATGTCATGAGCCCCCACCAGCCAACTGCGGGATTCTTTCATTTGATCTAAACCGAGTGGCCATTTTACAACCAAAGCAGAGAAGGATTTGGACAATCCCCCTCCCCCACAACCAGTTTGTTTCTGCATAGCTCAATGCAGGGGTCCTAAGAACATAAAAACACTCACCCGGTCATTTGTGACATTCATGGTTCCATTGCTAGTCTTGCACTCGCAAAAAAAGAAGATGCTTTCATTCCTATAAGAGGATGCGTATAAGGGGAGTGAAGCAAATCAGTCCAGCTCTGTTCCATCCTGCCGAGAACTGAAAATGATCCACACTCACTGTGAAATTGACCAAATAAGGAGTCATATAGGTCGTTTATGATTATTGCAGTGTTCTCTGAACTGTTCAATCTGAAAATGAACCGCACTCGCTATGAAACTGACCAAATAAGCAGCCTCATGGTATTCCAGCATTATTATCTTGCTAGTGCACTTGATAATGGCTTCAAGGGGAGGGGTTTGATGAGGGGGTCAGACACTTGGGAGGAGAATGGGCATGAATAGAAAAACCCAAAGTGACAAGTATGCACAGGACCGGCTTTCAATTTGGGACTGAGGCAGACTTTAAAGTTGGGGTAAAACAGCATCCTGGAAATACAGGGAAAATGTGAGAGGAGAGTGGGGTGACTTCTGAAGATTGGAAAATACCTGCATATTTAAAGCAAAGCGCCAAAGTAGTTGGGGTGTGTGACTATGAGGGGAACAACCCATGCATAAAAGGCCTCCTGTGTGATTTTATTACAAGAGACCAACACAGCTAGCCCTCTGAAATTCGAGTCCCAAAAATAAAGCAAATACCAGCCAATATGACTGTATAAAGCTAGAGCAGGGATCTTAGCTGTTTTCATAGATTACATACAGTAGCTACTTTCTACCATTGGTCTGCTCACACACTCCCTTCCTCTTCCCCTCATGTATTGTACTTAGAAGATGGAGATGAAGCCTCAACCTACTTCATACTTCAGTTAGCTGTCATTTACAAACGTGGGTGCCTTAGCTGAAATTAATTCCCCAGAAACCAGGATTCCTAACCATAATTTAATCCTGGCTACTGAATTAGAAATTAGCCTTAGTTAGTTAAGGCGCCACATTTAACTGTCATGACTCTTTGGTATAGGTTGAATACCTCCATCATTCACTTTGCCATGCAAAAGTAGGTTTGTTCATGACTTCTGAATTGTCCTAAAAGTGACCTTTGTTAGGAAACAGAGGTGAGAACTGCTGTACAACAAGAAAGTAAAGATGATGGTATTTAATTGATCACAGTCGTTGCAAGCACAGATGTCTGCATCCATACTTCTCCAAACCTGGGGAGGTCTTTAAGGTCTGCAGATATATGAGGGGATGGTTAGCACAATGTTTTTTGTGAAATAAAAAAAAATAACCTTTCTAAGTACTGAGACTGATTTTATGGACTGTCAAAAGGGATAAAGATAAGAGGAAAAGAACACGAGGGCATGGTTAGCACAGTGTTTTTTGTGAATTAAAAAATAACCTTTCCAAGTATTGAGACTGATTTTATGGACTATCAAAAAGAATAAAGATGAGAGAAAAAGAAATAGAAAATATAACAACAATGCTGTAAAATGTTCTGGCTTTGGCAACAGTGAAATTGTTAGAAGTAGTTGTAGTGTCCTTTTGACAGCAGTTATATTACTTAAGTGTGTGTCCCACCCTTGACTAATTCTAATGAGGCTTGTGGGTGTCAGGGCTTTTTTCTGTTAAAAATAGTGTGGGTACTCACATATAAGGTTGCACTGCGTTCTACCAGTTCTTTCCTCAGGACCTGCCCAAAGATGCCAGTACTCAGTACTGGTGAGTACCACCACCACAAAAAAAGAAAGCCCCCTTATTGTGTGTGGGTGTATGTATCTACAGTACCCCTGAAGAAAGTAAAAAAAAAAAAAAAAGCTGACATGCTTGCTTGCTACAGCTTTGAGGACATGGGGAAAGAAACAAGTCGTGTTTAAGAAAGGTCAGATTTGTTTGAGGGGAAGGGCATGGTTGGCTGTGTGTGTGTGTGGTTATTTTTCAGAAGAAATGAGTAATGCTGAAAGGTGGAATAAACTGGGATCAGATGATTGAGGAGGGGAGATTATGAATGAAGTTCCAAGAAGAACACTGAACGACGGTAAGGAATTGAAATGATGAAGTGAGGTGGAGATAGGAAAGATGTATGTACGTATGTATATAATTCATTTATGCCCCACTTTCCCCCCCCCAATGGAGACCCAAAATGGCTTACATCATTCTTCTCTCCTCCATTTTATCCTCCACAACAACCCTGTGAGGTAAGTTAGGCTGAGAGAGTGTGACTGGCCCAAGTTTCCATGGCATGAGTTGGAATTCAAACCCGGATCTTCCATATACTAGTCTGACACCCTTAACCACTACACGAGAGAGAGAGAGAGAGAGAGAGCGAGAGAGAGAGAGAGAGAGAGAGAGAGAGAGAGAGCGAGCGCTATGTCAGCTCTCACCTAATAAGAAACCAAACTGATCTATTGCCAATGCATATTTTCTCATTTAAATGCTCTGGTGCGACCTTGATTTCAGACACCCGTCTTCAATATGGGATAATAATACTGATCTGCCTTGTGTTGTTGCAAGATAATGGATTGGATTCAGCAATGTGCAGATACAAGGATCGCTGATCTTGCCTGGGTTGCCTTCCCATACAGTAGTCCTTTCTTAACCTGGGAAATTTTGTTCCTAGAGTTGAAGGACGCACATGAACTAATAGCTCTCTCCTGTGCTGCTTATAGGAGATGTAGGAAGGGTTTTTTTTCCCTCTCTCTTTCTCATTCCTCACTTTACCTACATGGCTACTAGTCCATGTGCGTTTTGCAATCCCAGGAATACACATTCCTGGGGTCTGAAATAACTCCTTGGGAGAGGGGAATGAGGGAAAGATCCATGACTATCACTGCTTTCTGCTGATGGATCCCTCAGTCCAACCCAATCCAAATAACAAACTTTCTAAATCCCAAAGCCTTTCATAGATTCTAAATATTTGTATAAGATGTTGGGACAGGCGTTTCTCATTTCCTTCCATATCTATTCCCTTGTGTCTCCCCCTTCCATTTATTCTGTATTGTATCATCTTTCTTTGTCCATCTGTTCTCTTTAGCCTACACTCACGGTAGCAAAGGAAAATAAATGCAGCCATTCATGGAACATTTTTTGAAACAAAAACCAACTCAGCTTCATTCATCATCAAATTCAAATACTATACTTGTGTATAAGCCGACCCGCGTATAAACCGAGGTGCCTAATTTCACCCCAAAAATGGGGAAAAATTAGGCACCCGCGTATAAGCCGAGGGTCAGCTTATACAACCCCCGGGTCGCCCTCCCGCCCGGCCTCCCAGGCCCTCCAGACCCACCCCTAGGGGGGGAGGGGAAGAGCCCCTGAACCGGGGGAGGCGGCGATCAGCTGGCGGCGGAGGCCCCCCCCCCCGGTGCACAGGAGGCCGCGCAGGCCACTCCTGGCCCGGGGAAGCGCGCTGGAGGCGGCGCCGGCAGCGCCCCCCCCCCCCCCGGTGCGCAGGCTGCTCCTGAAGGTTGCTCCTGGGCCGGGGAAGTACGCTGGAGGCGGCAGCGCCCCCCCCCCCCGGCACGCAGGAGGTCCTGCAGGCTGCTCCTGGCCCAGGGGAAGCGCACTGGAGGCGGCAGCAGTGGCGCCCCCCCAGCATGCAGGCTGCTCCTGCAGGCCACTCCTGGGCTGGGGAAGCGCGCTGGAGGCGGAGGGGCCCCTCCCGGCGCGCAACAGGCCCTGCAGGCCGCTCCTGGGCCGGGGAAGCACGCTGGAGGTGGCGGCGCCCCCCAGCGTGCAGGCTGCTCCTGCAGGCCGCTCCTGGGCCGGGGAAGCGCGCTGGAGGTGGTGGCACCCCCCCAGGCGCGCAGGAGGCCCTGCAGGCTGCTCCTGGGCCGTGGGCAGTGTGCTGGAGGCGGCAGCGGTGGCGCCCCCCCGGCGCGCAGGCCGCTCCTGCAGGCCGCTCCTGGGCCAGGGAAGCACATTGAAGGCGGCGGCGGCAGCGCGCCCCCCAGCGTGCAGGAGGCCCTGCAGGCCGCTCCTGGCCCGGGGGAAGTATGCTGGAGGTGGCGGTGGTGGGGCCCCCCGGCACGCAGGCCGCTTCTGCAGGCCGCTCCTGGGCCGGGGAAGCGCACTGGAGGCGGCGGCGGCAGCGGTAAGTTCCCTCCCTCCACCTACCGTATTGACCCCCGTATAAGCCGAGTTGGGATTTTTCAACCCTTTTTTTGGGCTGAAAAACTCGGCTTATACGCGAGTATATATGGTATATAATAAATAGGAAAAAGATATTAAGAGTGGGAGAGAAAATGATTTTTTCCCTTGTTTCCAGATCAGTTACAATATTATGAAACCTTTGAGTCTATTAACTTTATGGTTTACAGCCAAATAACATTAATAGAAATGCATGGGATGTGTTCCATCTGCACAGGCGTCAGGATGGGGGCCAAAATATTTGGCCAACAGATTATAATGGGCCCACAGAAAAACTGATCCTCTATCCCATCACTAGAATATAGTCTAAACCAAAGCTTCTTAAACTGTGGGTCATAATCCCATATGGGGGTCGCGTAACTGAATGTGGGGGTCATGAAAAATTTGGCAACAGTATAAATTTATTTATGATTTATTATCAGTAAATATTTGATTTGTATACCTATTTTATATACCTGTATACCCGGGGTCACATTAAAATTTCTTGGGTGAAAAGGGGTCACAAGTGGAAAAAGTTTAAGAAGCCCTCATCTAAACCAAGGTTGTCAAACATAAAGCCTGCAGGCCCCTTGAGAGCTCTTATCTTATCTGCAAACTAGCCAAGGCAGCCACACACACCCCACTTTCGATCTGGGCTGGCGATGCATGGCCTGGCCTGACCAAGTGACATTTTTATCATACTCAGACTTTGTAACAATTGAGTATGACACCCTTGATCTAAACCTTTGAGAAGGTGGGATCAAAGATCCACTTCTCCTTTCAAAGGTCTCACCATCCACTTCTCAGAGCTGCTGCAGCAGCAAACCTAGTACACCCAAACCAATATGAATTACTTATCCATCATTGTAAATCAAAAGACAAGAGGGTTGTATCAAATGATGTCATAAGTGAGGCATCGTATATTTATAGCCTCATGTGCAGTTTCCTGTTCTTATGTTACTAAAATAAACTCATCCCAAACCTCTAAACATCCTTATGCCTCAACCGAAGAATTGGAAAGGAGGTATGAACTGAAATCCCAACTTATTTTTCATTTAAGTTCATAACTGCAGGATTTCTATTCCTGGGGCTCCAAGTACTGTGAGAGTATTACTGCATTCATATCTTTAGACCATGCTTAATATCGGGCCAGGGTATCCTTTCCTCCTATTAAAATGGGATTGATGTCTAAGTGCTCAGGATCCCAAAAAATCCACAGTAGTTTACTAGCTTCCCATGGGTATATGGCACAATGCGGGCATGTTTTATTTATTTAATAATTAAAATATTTATGCCCCACTGTTCCTCTTGGCTCTGCTCAGCTTTGGCTGATCTGGAGATGGATGCAGCTTCTGTAGCTGCAACTGCTTTGAAATAGGGTGGCATGAGAAACAAGATGTTTAAGAGAAAACAATATAGTTAGACTGGGACTGGGGAGACCCAGTTGTAGTGGTTAAGAGCGGTGGTTTGGAGCGGTGGAATCTGATCTGGAGAACCGGGGCTGATTCCCCACTCCTCCACATCAGCAGCGGAGGCTAATCTGGTGAACCGGGTTGGTTTCCCCACTCCTCCACATGAAGCCAGCTGGGTGACCTTGGGCTAGTCACACTCTCTCAGCCCCACCTACCTCACAGGGTGTCTGTTGTGGGGAGGGGAAGGTGATTGTCAGCCGGTTTGATTCTTCCTTAAATGGTACAGAAAGTTGGCATATAAAAAACCAACTCTTCTTCTGTTCAGCTAGGCTACTCATTGGGTGACTCTGGGTCAGCAAAATTTCTTTCATAGTCTAAACCAGGGGTGTCAAACTCAATTGTTAAGAGGGTCAGATATGACATAAATGTTACCTCGTTGGGCCAGGCCATGCCTCGCCAGCCCAGATTGAGATTGGAGGTGGGGTGGCTGCATCAGCTGGCTCACAGGCCGGATATAGAGCTCTCAAGGGGCTGGATCCAGCCCCCATGCCTTATGTTTGACACCCCTGGTCTAAAATACCTCTCTGGGCTCTTGTAATGATAAATTAGGGGAGAAAGTATGGCATACGAGCTCTCTGAACCCCCAGGGAAGAGGGGCAGGATAAAATGTAACAATTATTACTATTGAACAAGTGTCACTGTATTAAAACAAGAATGACCCCCAAAATCAGAGTGGTTGGAGTGGGGGGCTCAGAATCTCCCCCGGTAAAGACATTATGATCCCATTCCTTGGGAATGGGCACATTTCCTGGGGAAAAACACCTTCCCAGATGTAAACTGTTCACAAGCACTCTATCCTTCAGGAAATAAGAGGCAGGATCAGACACCATTGTAGTGAAACCTCATCCCAGAGGCTTCTGTATTTTCCTATGTCAAAAGAGACTGCAACTTTCTTACATTCTGCCTTTGGATAAAAACAAAGCTTTAGCAAAATAAGAGGAATTGGAGTAAGCTGGGTCAAAAAGTGCCTTACCTGCAGGTAACAAACAGTCAACCCAGATTAACTACACGGTTGTGCTGAAATATACACAAATGTAACCGACATAATATTTCACCTGATAGCTCCTGCTTTAGTTTGGTTACATCCACTCTGTCTTAGGGTTGCCAACTCTGGCTTGGGAAATTTCTGGAGATTTGGGATGGAGCCTGGAGAGGCTGGGGTTTGGGGAGAGGAGAGACTTCAGTAGAGTCCACCAAGGCAGCCATTTTCTCCAAAGGAGCTGATCTCTGTCATCTAGAGATCAGATGGTATTCCAGGAGATCTCCAAACCTGAAATGGAAATTGACAACCCTTATAGAATGACTCCTGAACCCCATTTGTTGATGGTGTTGTTGTTTGATTTTCCAAGACAGCTCCACCAGCTCCCTTCCTCTGCAAGTTCTCCTGATTGTAATCCTGAACACAGCTGATCACCCAGGAAAGACTCAGTCTGTAGACATAGATTACAAAAGGGTGTGTTGTAATATGTACCATTTCTTTTATACTTAATATGAAACTACAAATAATGTGGCCCACACATGTCTACGTCCTAGGTCTGCTTTTACTGCCATACTGAAAGTGTCATAGAAGAATGTAACTTCAGTTCTCCCTTTTATAGATAGGAAGGAGCTCCTCTCAACTTCATAAAACATCTGGCTCAAAAGTATAGCAAAGCTGCTGATAAGGGTGTCAAAATTCTAGGGCTCGTGGTCACTCTGGAGATATGAGGAACTGAGAAAGTCATTCAAATGCTATTTGCATTGTAAAAGGGAGCTCTAGAGGGAAGAAGAAGAAGAAGAAGAAGATTATTATGGTGGTGATGGTGACAATGATGGTGATGGTGAAGAAAAGTTGGTTTTTATATGCTGACTTTCTCTACATTTTAAGGAGAATCAAACCAGCTTACAGTCACAATCCCTTCCTTTCCCCACAACAGACAACTTGTGAGGTAGGTGGGGCTGAGAGAGTTCAGAGAGAACTGTGACTAACCCAAGGTCACCCAGCTGGCTTCATGTGTAGGAGTGGGAAAACCAACCTGATTCTCCAGATTAGCGTCTGCTGCTCATGTGTAGGACTGGGGAATCAAACATGATTTTCCAATTTTCCAGATTGGAGTCCACCGCTCTTAAGCACTTCACCATGCTGAAGATGGCATAGTGATCTCCCCGAAGCTGAAGGCGATTCCCCAAAAAGACGAATAAAAATTCGGCTTTTTTGGGTTCGGCTATTTGTCTTTGCTCGGATGCACGTCTCCGTGTTTCTCCCATTTTTCTATCTTTTTTTGACTGGTTTTGTTAGGGCTCCATAGTTGGGGCCCTTTTGAGGTTGGGGGTCATATAATCGGAGCCAACTTGGTCTGACCAACCATTCAGTGGTTTGATCTGGATCAAGCATAAGGTTTTTTTTAAAAGACGGGGCTCACCAAATCCCGTCTGGAGGGATATACCCTCCAACTAAAAAGAACCGGCTTCAACAGCTGCTTATACCACCAGGCTTCCAAAGGAGACTCCTTCACCCACGCAGATGAGCAATCTTTTTCAGACAGCCCCTGTGGTCGAGACTTCGGCTGGCTCCAATATCACCCTCCCTCCAAAAAAACTGCTGTCAAACAGAAGGTTGCCCTGAGTAGAGTCTTTGTTTTCCCGCACTGTGACCATCTGTTGAAATTAGATTTTTGATGAACACAATAAAGGACTGTTCACAGGATGTCATTTGCCACCAAAAGAAATGTTTTCTGTCCCTTATTTTTCTTGCATTTAGGCCGGCTTTTTTTTCCATTTTGGAAGCTAATTTTCATGGACATGATGCTATGCACCCAAAATATGAAGGCAGCCCCCAGACACTGAGGCGCCAGCCTGCCAATCAGCTCTTTCCACCAGTCCTCGGCAATGCTGAACTTCTGAACCTGAAAATGATGGACTGCTCGGCTCACAAATGCCTGGAGAATAGGGGCTAACATTGGACCCCCTGCCCCAAAGTTCACCAAACTTTGGTGACCATCTAAGGAGAGTCCTGTGCAGCAATGCTGCAAATTTGGGGAATCTACCTCCAAAAATGCCCCCAAAAGAGCTTCGAAAAAAATCCCCATAGACTATAATGGACCCAATTTTTTCAGTAAACTCGGTAATAAACCGAATACCAAAAGTTACTGGTACGGGTATTCGGCTTATTCCAGGTTTACCAAAAAAATCGGGCCCAATAAACCCAAACCTGAAATTGACCTTTTTTTTTTTTTTGCACCACCCTACACTGCACTGTACTGAGCTGCCCTGCTTAGCCCCTGGTCACAACTGTTGAGGAACTCAGGGGATGAGATGGGAATATTGTTGGAACTGCAAGTCCCAGGATGGCCATGGTATTGTTTGCGGAAAACAACAAAGACTCATTTCAGATTTTAGTAATGGAAAATCAATATTCCTCAGTTGGCTGGATCCAGCAGTGGAGATGCTTGAGGACGTGCACAACTACCTTCCCCCCTACACCCCCAATGACCCCACTCCATGTCCAGAAGATGATCAAGATGCCCTCCCTCTCATCATCTGCTTAAGGTCATAGAATCAGTATTGCTGACAGATGGCCAACTAACCTCTTCTTAAAAACCTCCAGGGAAGGAGAGATAAGTTGTAATTCTGGGAGATCTCCAGACCCCATCTGCAGGGTGGCAACCCTAAGTTATATAGACATTCTCTGATGCATGATGATCTTGTGTAGTCTTCAACTTACGGCAAGTTGCCCCATTAAGTGGTACCTTGAAAATTACTTTCCCTATATCACTCTGCAAAATTCTTGACAATTACATTTAATGATTTGTATACCTTAGGGTGGAAGATACCTACCGTCATATATCTGAATTGTATAAAATTTCACATAAAGAAAGAAAACTTCATCTGTTGAGTCATGCCAACAGAAGTTTGAAGGAAATAGGATTGAGTGCTGAAGTCACAGAGGTTTATTGTTCTGTACTTGTTTTTTTAAAAAAAAAAACAGCACTGTGTGCTGGATATTCAGAATCTGGCATTTTGACTCTGACATCCTGCCCATGCTTAATTGCAATTTAATTTTCGTTGCACTCTCATTTAAAAGTATCATAAATAATACAAACGATGCATTATATATTTTAAAATCTATTGGTCTTCATTAATTTCCCTCCACCAAACTCTGGGCCTATTATCATACCAATAAAATACCAGAAACTCTACGGGAAAAACTAACCACATGATTTCATGCTGGCCCAGCGTAAACTTGATTTCTGTAGACACTTTCTGCAAGCATTAAATTGATAAAATACATAATGTAGATAGGCCCATGGCTGAGCCGAGGGTAATTGCATAAAAATGAAATGGAGACCTATAATTGTGCCCCTCTTTCTTCTTGACGACAGTGTTTTGTGGAAGGCAGGATCCTGCTTGTCATAGCAAGTTGCTTGTTACGGTGATTGTACCAGGACTTGATCTTGCTGTAACAAGGCACGTATAACATTACTTAGTGGAACGCTTTTCAGAATAGGAGTCTGACAGCAAAATGCACTCTATTTTCATTCTTGAACAAACAAAAGAGTCCTTGAATGACAGCTTTTTTACCCTTTTCTTTGAGGGTGGTTTAATGGGGAATACAGGTTAAATCTATGGCTTTTATATTTCTAGTTTTGATTTCCTTTCCTCTGGCACTTGAAGGATAAAGCTCGGTTTGATGCACGGAGCAGCCTGTGGATAAAGCAAATGCTAATCTAGCATTTTCTGATTATTTCTCTCCAGTTTCTCCATCTAGTTCTGTTGAACACTTATGGGCATTTAGCAGACCATAATGGGGATTTTTGAAAGTTGATATGGATTTGAATATTCCCCCCCCCCCACATTACCTTAAAATTGAAAATCTGCTTAGTTAAATTTTCAAGAGATGAACTGGTTATTGGTTTAATACCATCAACCACGTGCGACTGAAATCATAAAGGTAGAGTATCTAACAAGAAAAGGTTTTTGGGAGTAAGCCTCAAAGCAACAGCACCAATATATCATAGTGAAATGTTCTGCATTAAGATCAAGTTGAATTGCTTCATGTGTAAGGAAAAACCAAGTTGGAAGCTTGAGCGTCTGACCCAATTTCATATTTATTTATCCTACCAGCTCTCTGCATTTGTTCACGGCTGTTAGTGAATTTGATCCCAGTAAACTACATGTGTCCTTAGCCCAGGGTAACCCGATTTTGTCAGATCTCAGAAGCTAAGCAGGGTTGGCTCTGGCTAGTATTTGGATGGGAGACCACCAAGGAATACCAGGGTCACTACACAGAGGCAATGGCAAACATCTCTTGGCTTGAAAACCCTACAAGGTAGTCATAAGTCAAATGTGATTTGATGGCAAAACAACAACAACAACCACACATCACATATACAGAGTCCATAATGACCCACCCCCAATAACAATGGGGGTCCTAGGCCCCAGAGTGCCCCTATTATATTGATTCATCTTTATTTTTCTTTCTTTCTTTCTTTCTTTCTTTCTTTCTTTCTTTCTTTCTTTCTTTCTTTCTTTCTTTCTTTCTTTCTTTCTTTCTAAAAAACCTCCCTTTGATGCTTCTTTGCAGCAACAAAATAAGTACATTGAGGGTCAAAGCTGTCATATTGGTTCATATTGCCGAAAATTAGTGGACAAATAAAATTGTGCCCATCCAAGCTTTCACCTTTGACCATCAGGGCGGTGGCTTATACAGTCAAGTATGAAGCCTATTTGTCTATCTAGCACATTGGCATTCATGGTTATTAATGAATGTATAATCATCTATACTACATAGTAAAGTATAAAATATACTTATCGTTTCAATATTCCGTGTACTGAGATATGCTGAGTTGTCTACTCACAAGTGTTTGGGTGGGTACAGGAGGAGGACTCCAAGACTGAGACCAGGATTTTACAGAGACCAGGAGTACCTTTCTGTGGCCCTGACAGTACTTAACACAGAATACTGGAGGATTACAAAACTGAACCACATTGAGCTAAGATTTTTCTGTTGGGGGGTGGGGGACAGCAAGAAGAAAGACCCCTTAGGTCTGTCTCAAGAATTAAAGTAATTGGCACAGCTGGAATGTTTCACAACCAGTCAATTTGCTTTCAAACCTTGGTTCTTTGACATCATATAGCTTAAACAACCCCTTCCCCCTTTTAAGTCAATAGCAGCATTCTTACTGGTTAGAGTAATAGAAGTGTAGGGTGAGATAAGTCTTTTAGTACAGTGCATTCCTAAAGAGAGTTACTCCAGTCTAAGCCCATTGAAATGAATCACAGTGGGTAGCCGTGCTAGTCTGTCTGCAGTAGTAGAAAAGGGCAAGAGTCCAGCAGCACCTTAAAGACTAACAAAAATATTTTCTGGTAGGGTATGAGCTTTTGTGAGCCACAGCTCACTTCTTCAGAAGTGAGCTGTGGCTCACGAAAGCTCATACCCTACCAGAAAATATTTTTGTTAGTCTTTAAGGTGCTACTGGACTCTTGCCCATTGAAATGAATAGGCTTAGACTGGAGTAACTCTCCTTAGGAATGCACTGTTAGTGTCTTTGTTTGTGGGAAGCTGAATTGAACAATCAAAAACCCTCAAAGGAACGCCAAACTGAATATCAAATATGGTGGCATTGGAGGTCTTACATGTGTAAGCATATAAGATATATTGCAAATGTTAAAGTTCAAATAGTGATAAATCATTGTTGACGATATCTTTCCCATTCTAGAAAGTCAGCTAACAATTAAGGATGAGAAACCAATGAAAAGTATTGTTCTGAGCTCTGTATCAGAGTTTAGCATCACAGATGTGCCATCCAAGGACACCAACAAGGAGAGACGACTGTCAGAATCTTGTACATCTAGATTATCATCTCTTGAGAAATGCAGGACACAGTTCAGCTACCTTGAAGATAATGCATCAGTCCATGAAAGAGACAGCAACGGTAGGTTTCGAAAACTAAGATGATTCCTAGAAGTAATCGAAATGTCCTGTTCATATGTTTAATGAAACATATGGCGAAAGGGGATGGGAGAGAGGGTGCACCTCACAAAAGATACTTATGTATTTGTGGCAAACAGCTGTTGGGTTCAGGACAATTGGATGCCGACTTGCCAGTATAAGGCAGGACCAATCACAAGGACTGAGGAGGATGAACATGATCCCAGTGTCCTGACCATGTGTTTGACTGAACATGTGCATATAGCAAAAGACACTCGAAACAATGAGGACACTATTAAGAAAACAGAAGGTGCTCTGTGGCAATTAACCAAGGTAAAGTCTGCTTGGCATTATTAGGAAAGTGACTGAAAATTTAAAAATGACTGTGTTGTAATGCTACAGTTGCCATACCACAAAAAAAACATTGGAGAGCTGGAAAAAGTACAGAACAACCAAGATTATTATAGGGCTTGGGGGGTGGACATGATAGAGGTTTATAAAATTATGCATGGTCTGGAGGAAGAGAGCTTTTTCTCCCTCTCCTATAGTAATAAATACTTGGAGGCCCCCAATGAAGTTGATGGGCAGTACATTTAGGATAAACAAAAGAAAATACTTCTTCACTGAACAAGTAATTAAATACTGGAACTCTCTAATTAAATAGTGGAATTCACTGTCAGTGGACATAATGATGGCCATGAGTGTAGGTGGCTTTAAAGGGGGGATAGACTGATCCATGGAGAATAAATCCATCAATGGCTTCTAGCCATGGCATGTAAAGGGATCTCCAATGTACAGAAGCAACAAACCTCTGAATACTAGTGCTAGAAAGCATTATCAGGGGAATGTTTTGGACTCTATGACCTCTTTGATTGGCCCTCCAAGACAGCTGGCAGGCCAGTGTTTAAAAGTGGGTATTGAAGTAGAAGCAGATGGACCACTTGTATGAACTAACAACTTTCTTCTTATATCTGTATGTAATCATACAAACTAGGGCCAAACTGCACAAGACAGTTATCAATGAGTTAAGTCTTTCCTGGACCTGACTTAGAACTTAAGAACATAAGAACATAAGAAAGGCCCTACTGGATCAGACCAAGGCCCATCAAGTCCAGCAGTCTGTTCACACAGTGGCCAACTAGGTGCCTCTAGGAAGCCCACAAACAAGACGACTGCAGCAGCATTATCCTGCCCGTGTTCCACAGCACCCAGTATAATAGTTATGCTCCTCTGATACTAGAGAGAATAGGTATGCAGCATGACTAGTATCCATTTTAATAGCCATGAATACCCCTTTCCTCCATGAATATGTGTACTCCCCTCTTAAAGCCTTCCAAATTGCAGCCATCACCACATCCTGGGGCAGGGAGTTCCACAATTTAACTATGCGTTGTGTGAAAAAATACTTCCTTTTTTCTGTTTTGAAACTGTCACCCTCCAACTTCAACAGATGACCTCGCGTTCTAGTATTATGGGAGAGGGAGAAAAACTTCTCCCTGTCCACTCTCTCTAAACCAAGCATAATTTTATAGACCTCTATCATGTCACCCCTTAGCCGCCTTCTGTCCAAGCTAAATAGCCCTAAGCGTCGTAACCGCTCCTCATAGGACAGTTGCTCTAGTCCCCTAATCATTTTGGTTGCTCTTTTCTGCACCTTCTCAAGCTCTGTAATATCCTTTTTTAGGTGCGGTGACCAGAACTGTACACAGTATACCAAGTGTGGTCTCACCATAGATTTGTACAAGGGCAGTATGATATCAGCAGTTTTATTCTCTATTCCTCGTCTAATTAGGGCCAGCATGGAATTTGCCTTTTTTACAGCAGCCGCACACTGGGTTGACATCTTCATTGAACTATCCACTACCACCCCAAGATCCCTTTCTTGATCTGTCGCTGCCAGCACAGATCCCTCAGTGTATATGTGAAGTTGGGATTTTTTGCTCCAATGTGCATCACTTTACACTTACTCACATTGAATCTCATTTGCCATTTTACTGCCCATTCTTCCAGTATGTAAAGATCCTTCTAGAGCTGTTCACAGTCCGATTTTGTTTTAACCACCCTAAATAATTTGGTGTCATCTGCAAACTTGGCTACTTCACTGTTTAACCCCTTACTTCACTGTTTAACCCCTTACTTGGCTCCTTCACTGTTTAACCCCTTACTTTCCTTGCAGCCACATAGCAACTGAGGGGAATGTCTTTTTAAAACTCTGTAGGGGTCTAGTTTGGCTTGGGACCTTGGTACAGGGGAAGGAGGGACTCCTGCCTTCCCCCTTGCCATTTTCCCAAGTTGAAATGGCCCAGGGAGGAGTTACTTGACCCCATTTTACAGGTGCATGTGCAAACAATTCTCAGAGCAGAGCTGTTTTGGCTTGGGAAAACAGGGGGAGAGAAGGCAAGAGCCCCTCCCTGCTGCACCAAGGTCTCAAGCCAAATCAAGATGCCATGGAGTTTTAAAAGAATGTTCCCCAGAGCTGATGGGTAGCTGTAGGGAAAGTGCAACAGGTCCAGAAACCAAGACCCAACTAGTTAAAACTATTAAATACTATCTTTTGTAGTTTTGCCCTAATGTGTATGAGTGCATAAGAATATAATATCTAGATTAGATTACTGAAATGAACTCTATGCAAGGTTGCCCTTGAAGACTGCCCAGAAACAACAGTTGGTACAGAATGTTGCTGCCAGAATGTTGACTACAGTGGGCTGTAGGGACCATATCACTCCAGTCTTGTTCCATCTACACTGCCTCCCAATTTGCTTCTGGGCTCAATTCAAGATGCTGGTATTGCATCTGAATGCCTGCCTTCTCCTATATGAATCTACCCAACCACTATGGTCATCTTCTAAGGCCCTGCTTCAGGTCCACCTGCCTTCTGAGATAAGACTGGTAGCAACCCAGGAGATGGCCTGCTTGGTTCTGCCACCAAACCTGTGAAATTCTATCTCCAGGGAGATTAATCTGTCTCCCACCAGCAGGCGAAGACTTTTTATGTTTGCTTGGCCCTTTTCCCTGGTTGTATTGTTATCTGTGTTTGTATCTCTATATATTTCATTTAATTTTTAAATTGTTTTTATATACTTTATTTTAAATGCTGTTTTAATGGTTTAATGTTTTGATGTTTGCCACCCTGGGGACCCTATTTGGGTGGAAAGAAAGCACAGACATTTTAAACAAACAAACAAACAAACAAACAAACAAACAAACAGGAAGATATTGTCGAAGGCTTTCATGGTCAGAGTTCATTGGTTCTTGTAGGTTATCCGGGCTGTGTAACCGTGGTCTTGGAATTTCCTTTCCTGATGTTTCGCCAGCAACTGTGGCAGGCATCTTCAGAGTAGTAACACTGAAGGACAGTGTCTCTCAGTGTCAAGTGTGTAGGAAGATATAGTCAGAAAGGGGTTGGGTTTGAGCTGAGTCATTGTCCTGCAAAAGTAATGTGCTAGTCATTGTCCTGTAAGTATCAAGATAATGTGCTAATGACGGTGTGGTATGTTAATATGGAACCATTGTATCCTGAAGTGATCTGTTAATGTGTGAAGTCCAAAGCTAATCTGCATGGCTATTGTTGACTATAGTCTTTGTTAGTCTGGAGGTTTTTTAGGACAGGAAGCCAAGCCTTATTCATTCTTAAACTCTCTTCTTTTCTGTTAAAGTTGTGCTGATGTTTATGAATTTCAATGGCTTCTCTGTGCAATCTGACAAAATAGTTGGTAGAATTGTCCAGTCTTTCGGTGTCTTGGAATAAGACCCTGTGTCCTGTTTGTGTCAGTCCATGTTCAGCCATTGCTGATTTCTCAGGTTGGCCAAGTCTGCAGTATCTTTCCTGTTCTTTTATCCTTGTTTGTATGCTGCGTTTTGTGGTCCCGATGTAAACATACCACACCGTCATTAGCACATTATCTTGATACTTACAGGACAATGACTAGCACATTACTTTTGCAGGACAATGACTCAGCTCAAACCCAACCCCTTTCTGACTATATCTTCCTACACACTTGACACTGAGAGACACTGTCCTTCAGTGTTACTACTCTGAAGACGCCTGCCACAGTTGCTGGCGAAATGTCAGGAAAGAAAATTCCAAGACCACAGTTACACAGCCCGGATAACCTACAAGAACCAATAAACAGGAAGATCATGCTTATCACATAAGTGGTCCATCTAGTCAAGCATCCAGTTTCACACAGCAGCCAACCAGTTACCCTGGAGGGACAAACAAATAGGGCATAAATGCCAAGGCCTTCCCCTGCTACTGCCTTCTAGCCCTGGTATTCAGAGGTTCAAGTAGAATAAGTCATCCACAGAGTTTTAAAAGGACATTCTCCACAGCTGCTGTGTGTCTGTGAGGAAAACAAGTTGAGTCTAGGGAACCCAAACCTAACTCATTAAAAAAGTCTTCTGTCATTTGGCCCTCTACCTCTTGGACAAACACCTTAATGTGGTGAGGGGGTTTGGGCATGTCAGCAGAGTTGAGAGCAATACCACGAGCGGCCTAGACCCTGTCAAGAGGCTAACTTCCTAGCAGAGCCTGTCAAGGTGGAATGGTCACAGCTGAGACACCAGACTAAGATGCATCCACCCCTTCAGGGATCAACAGCCACACCAGCAGAAGAGAACAGACAGTTTCAGTGGTAATGAGTGCGGAGGAATCCTTGAAAGCAGTAGTGGAAGGTGACACTGGCAAAGGATCTTTTGTAGACAATGGCAGTGCCACTTCAGCTAACTAGTTAGTACTGCTCAGAAGAAGGCAATGGCAAACCACTTGTGATCATCTCTTACCTCAAAAACCATATGTTGAGCCAATCCAAAACGAAAAAAGATATAGTGCTGGAAGATGGAACCCCCAGGTCAGATGGCACTCAATCAGCTTCAAGTAGAATAAGTCTGACAGGAAGAAATGTGGTGTTGAAGGAGAGTTTCCTTTGAAATGTGGTGTTGGAAGAGAGTTTTACGGATATCATAGACCAGTAAGTGGGTTCTAGATCAAATCAAGCCTGAACTCTCCCTATAAGCTAAAATGACTGAACTGAAGCTATCATACTCTGGTCACATTATGAGAGGACAAGAATCACTGGAAAAGACCATAATGCTAGGAAAAGCTGAAGGCAGCAGGAAAAGAGGAAGACCCAACATGAGATGGATTGACTCAATCAAGGAAGCCACAATCCTCAGTTTGCAAGACCTTAGCAAGGATGTTTTGGGGGCATTAACTCATAGGGTCAGCATAAGTCAGAGATGACCTGACAGTACTTAACACACACACACACACAATTTGTCCCTGAGACACATAACTTGGTCACAGATTGAGAACCAAGTTAAATGCTCACTTTGAGGGTATCTATCATGTATCTGGAACATTAAATTAAGAAAGCCACACAGATCTTGGTCTCATCTGTGTATAAGTGGAAGAACACTTGAGAACACAATGTAAGCTGCTGTAAGATCTTTAATGAAAAGGGGAACAGGGATAATATATAAATAATTTGAACGAGGGTGTGACTGGGTCTGGGTTGGGTGTGGTCAGGCAGCATGCCTGCAAAGCTGATGCCCAAAGAAAGCTAGGTGGTAGAAAGGGTTCCATGTGCCCAGAAGGAGGAATCTTAGGGAATGGCTGCAAGCCAGCTTCTATATAGTTGTTAGTGGACCATAACACATGACCAGTGACTTTTTCACCAAGGGAGGTTAACCTCACTCTCTCAGGATTGCTCATTCCCATCTCCTGCTCCTATTCTCTTTCTGGCCAGCCCCAGCTGCTGTGTGTGTGTGTGTGTGCGTGCGTGCGTGCACATGTGTGTGTGTGTGTGTGTGTGTGTATGTGTGTGTGAAGTGCTGTCAAGTCGCTTCCGATTCATGGCGACCCTATGAATCAATGTCCTCTAAAATGTCCTATCTTTGACAGCCTTTGACAGCTGCTCTGTACCACCACCTTAAGAGCACAGCCTAATAACTGGACCCACCCCTACTGATTTGGGTCTTGCTTTCCTGGCCACTGCCCCACCCCCCTTCTCAGGCCTAATGGTAGGCCCTCACCCTGTACCAGTAGGGTTTCCAGGTCCCTCTTCACCACTGGTAGAAGGTTTTTGGGGTGGAGCCTGAGGAGGGCAGTGTTTGGGGAGAGGAGGGACTTCAATGCCATAGAGTCCAATTGCCAAAGCGGCCATTTTCTCCAGGTGAACTGATCTCTATTAGCTGGCGATCAGTTGTAATAACAGGAAATCTCCAGCTAGTACCTGGTGGTTGGCAACCCTATGTACCACTTGCAAAGGCCAACTAGCCTCAACCTACCATAGGTCTGCTGAGCCACCCCCGCCCCAGGATTAATTTCCTCAGGTTTGATGGATCCCTTGCCTCCCTGACCTCACTTTTCCTCCCAGATGTGGGCTCCTGGAGCCTGTTGGGGTGACCTCTGTCCTCCCCAGGTGTCATGGAGGGTAAGATAAAGAGTGTTGTGGAGCATTTCAAATCAGGAAGATGATACACCAGAGGAAGGGGCTGAGGCAAAACTGCTGAAGTCTAAGAGTATAACAGATCACAGATGTTTTCAGAAATACTTTATAAGTGTTCATCAGGGAATGCAGACTTGTTTAGCACAGCCAAAAGATGACACACAAGCTTTTTTTTTTTTTTTTTTTTTTTTTTGTAGATTTTTGCTTGAAGTCAAGGAGGGATGGTAAGGGAAGGCATGCCATGAATAAAGTTTGAAATGAATGGAGATAGACTTTAATTGGATGAAAAGGAGAGCAATTATGAGAAGGAGGCATTTATGTACGCAAAAAAATGTGATGCTCGGTCAAAGTCAGCTTCAGTAATTTTGGAAGTGAAAGAACTATGCAAATGTAATTGGGAAGCTAAATAATCTAACCGTTCTTTCAGAGAAGATGGGATGTATAAATTAGATATGGATGTGTACTGGCAAAAAACAAAAACAAACCAGGTGTATGAAGGAACAGTAACCAGTAGCTTTGCACGTCCCCCTTACACAGGTACGCTGAAATGAAATTCAGTATGGAAAAGTAAGCTCCCAAAGTGTGTTTGTGAATTAGTTCTGTGCGAAGATGGAAAACTGAATGACTCCACAGACTGGTACAAACAGTGCAGTCCTAAACAAAGTTACACCATTGTAAAAGTGTTGACTTCAATTGACATAGAAAGGTCAACTCTGCTTAGGATTGCCCTGTTATGGTACTCTCTTCATGTGCTTGTGAAGTACGGGTCTGAGCTGTGGATGACAGCTACGATAAATTTGTCGCATGTGAGGGAAGTGCTTGCACTTAACATTCACTGTGGCAAATTTTGGAAAAAGATAGCACAGAAGACTGAAAGGAGGAATAAATGGTGCTTGACACTCCAACTGATCGTAACTGGTTCCCTAGATTTCAGTTAATTGCTGGTGGTCCCCAGAACTGCTTTCCACCATGCTATATGGAAGATCTGCCATTAATGGGGTATCCTGAGCATTGCTCCCTGTTAAATATGGAACTGGAAGGATGGTGTGCTAAAAGAATTATTAAGCGTGTAGTGGAAAGGGATGCATAGAACGGTCACATTACTATGCCAGGAATGATTCCTCAGCTAGGTCCTCTCATGTGAAATTACTTTATTTAAAATATGTACTAGCTGTTTTTCTCCCTTACAGCATTCAAAGTGGCTTACGATATAAACCAAACACTAGAAAAACACAATAAAAACAACAATGATAAAAGCCCATTAAAAGGTCACAATTTAAAAACTCCACTTAGGACTGCCAATAAATAAAAACTTACTGTGCAATCCTGAAGGGGGGGCAGAGCCGCACAGGAACTGGCCAGCGTCTGTGCCACTTGCTCTGTAAAAACTGGCATGGGCGCCGGTGCAGGGCGACTTACGCTAACCCCGGGGGAAAGCAGCGTGAGCCTCCTGCGCCCATGCTGCCTTCCCAGCAGTGTATGTCTGGCACGAGTGCTTGCACCGGCATCCTAGGGGATGTTCCCTGGGAAGGAGCTGCCTTTAGGCAGCTTCCTAACCCCTTTCAGGCTGGAAAGGAGCCATTTTGCAGGCATTGAGATATGTCTGCAAAATCGTGGCGCAGCCCCATAGAACTCTATGGGGAGTTCCACGGGGGGGTTTCTCCAAAAACACTTTTTCTTTATTTTTTTTACTTGCTACGCTGACAGCAGGCCACTCTGGCTGCGCTGCCATTGCCTGCTGCCTATCTCCCCCCCCCCCCCAGGAAAGGGCTGCCCATCAATCAAACACAGCCCTAAGTAAAACTGTCTTTAACTGGCTTAATTAAAAGGAAGCAGAAAGAATCTTTTGGCCTACAGGCAGGCCAACACCTTCAGACAGAGTATTGGATCCAGCCAGTTTTTTTCAGTCAGTCCTGCTCAGGTCCCTTCCTTTCCACAACTTCCATGCCACATGACTTTTGTCCTTGCGGGTGACATCCCATGCTAGCATTTTTGGTAGTCAAATAGGGTTGCCAACTGCCAGGTACTAACTGGAGATCTCCTGCTATTTCAACTGATCTCCAGCAGATAGAGATCAGTTCACTTGGAGAAAATGGCCACTTTGGCAATTGGACTCTATGGCACTGAAGTCCCTCCTCTCCCCAAACCCCACCCTCCTCAGGCTCTGCCCCCAAAACCTCCCACTGGTGGTGAAGAGGGACCTGGCAACCCTATGATCAAAAGGGACCCCTTGTTCCTTTCTCGCTAGCTGAAAAGTTGGCTGGATCCCACCCAGAATTTGCTGTTTGTGTTTCATATTTGTCTGGGTTTATTTTTTATGGGCTTTTGCCTTAGTTGGCTCTCTCAAAATTGTGCCCCTTCCCCCATACTTTCCCCCTCAGCTTCACCTGGCTCACTTCTGACATTATGTAAGATTCATAAACCTTCAAGTCTTCTGTGATCTGGAAGTCCGTGGCTCCTTACTTGTCACAAAGGGATGTATCTCAATTTACACTGTCTCTGACTTTGATTTTAAACATTCAAATTCCAAAGGCATGAAATGCCCCACTGCAACATCTGGGATGCTTTTGTTCCTTGGATGAAAAGTTGCTGATATTGCTATTTAGAAGACATCAGTAGAATGGATTATCATCAAATAGGGCTGGATTGTGTCACATCTATCATATTAATGGTCCTTGCACTAAGAAATACTAAGTACAGATCAGCACAATAAACCATAATGCTCCAAAGCAACCATTAGGGTAGGATCTATTTTATGACTGATCTTTCACAATAATCAGAACTCTCCCGTGTCCTCCTATAATAAGATGATGAGAGGCAGATGATGAGAGGGGGGGGGGGCATCTTGGCCATCTTCTGGTCACTAGGGGTGTGGAGGGGGGAGGTAGTTGTGAATTTCCTGCATTGTGCAGGGGGTTGGACTTGATGGCCCTCGTGGTCCCTTCCAACTCTATGATTCTATGATTCTAAGAGAACTTTCACCATTTCTAATGGAAAGGGCTCCTCATATGTAGATGTTCTCTTCCCAATGTACACACCAAGTTTATGAACTGTTGAAATCAAACCAAGGCAAATAATATTAACAAGAACAATACTATTTGTGTGGTGCTAAGCAGAATTATGCCCTTCTAAGTCCATTGAAGTCAATGTGCTTAGAAGGCTGTCGCTCTCTTTAGGATGGTACTGTTAGATCTAAAGAAAAATTCAGTGACTACTGATTATTTATTTATATGTATTTATATCTGGCCCTGACCTAGATGGCCCAGGCTAGCTTGATCTCATCAGACTTCAGAAGCTAAACAGGATAAGCCCTGGTTAGTACTTGGATGGGAGACCACCAAGTAAGGAATACCAGGGTCGCTATGCAGAGGAATCCAATAGCAAACCACCTTTGAACGTCTCTTGCCAGTGAGCTCCCATGGCAAAGTGAGGATCCAAACCTGTGTCCTCCCTATCCTATCCCATCCCTCTAACCACTACACCATTTTATCTCACACACATACATATTTACAGATCACAATTCAAAGCAATAATTCTTAGGGACTCTTTCCCACCAGTGGCTTTCACTTTGACCTAATAGTTCAAACACACAAGGGAATAGAAATGTTTATCCTCCATCAAATAAGCAGACAAACCTTCTTAGACATGCACTCCCTATATGTAACAGAGTACTTCCTCTAGGGCATTGTATAATGCACTTGATTGCTTATGACAAAGGACAGCTGCAGATATTCTAGTTTTAAGTAGCGGCAAGTCTATGAGTGGAAATAATTTCAGAGGAATTTTACCAGTGCAATCCAGTGCATACTTACTCAGAAGTAAGCCCTATTTTAAGTAAGCTTAAGTAAGCTTTCTCCCAGGTAAGTGTGTATGGGAATGTCGTCTCTCTGTGTCTTTAATGAAACATGGGGGAGGGCTAACAATTATGACGAGGTCAAAAATATTTTCTAAATACTGCAGAATTGCAATGCAAGACAGAAGCCTAGAGAACACTAAATCTGGATGTAATGGCCAAACCCAAACAGTACATTTCATTGAAACCAGCAGTGTAGCATAATGAATGATACAAATGGAAGGACAAACATAGATGCTATTTCCAAAAATGGTTCTATTCACATCAGCCCAGAAGCATCAGCGGAAAATCCGACTTAAATATGTTATATTTGGATCAGGTCCTGTTTAGGAGGCTTGGCGGCGTAAATCAAGACTAGCTTGACAGCCAGAAGCCACCAAGAGCATGGAAATGTAGAGTGAAGCCAGCCTAGCAACATTATTAAATCTGGTTCTTTTGTAATAATTAATCTACTGATGGGCAAGGTGAGGTCATTGTTCTTATTGAGATAAATGCAATAATGCTTCTCTATTTTGCGAACAGCTAGGAAAACAGAAGGGGTGCAGCTGTATTGTTGCAGCATATGGCTATTTTATTTTCAAATATATCAACGAATGCATAGAAATGAACACAGGTTAATTGCTAATATCTATTATTTATATACATTACTCTCTTTCAAGGGGGAGATGCAGATTTTGCAAAGGGTTATTTCCATTAGTACAGTTTCATGGTGTGATGGGGATTTAAAAGCATCGTTACGGTGCAGCACAGTCTATGTGCTGAAACGTTACTTTATTATTGAAATGTTGTGCTTTTTGTGTGGTCCTTTCCCCAGAATAATGGGGAAAGCCTTAAGAGCAATATCCATTCACTGATTAAAATTATGCAGATGCCAACAAGGTTAATAAACTGAAAACCGTGCATATTATTAAGAAACAGATCTTATGTTTCAAGAGAGAACTGAAAAGATCCGTAATTGATGAGTAATTTCAAATTTGATATTTCTTATACCTCAGTGCAAAAGGGAGAAAAGGGGGAAATTTCATAAATATACGGTACCTAAAAGAGAAGAGCCTTAATTACACCATGGACTACTGGATAAAATGATTACATTTTCTACACTGTAAATTTCATACAATTAAATGCAGCGGTGTCACCTTATAAAATGTTTCAATTTGATAATTATTTCAGTTCATTTACTCGGGAAAAAATATAAGCATGAATTTACTAAGTATCTCCCAAATCTAGTCATTTTCATTCTCCCGGACTGACTTGGAAGTTACTTGTGCTTGTCTGAACTTAAATAGATCCCTGACAAATTTAGATAACTATTAAAATTGATAATATTATGGGTGATAGCTTACTAATAGAAATTAATTCAATGCTGTGCTTCCTAGTATTATTACCTGATGCTGTAAAACTGCATTTTAATGTAACGTTTGGGGTGTTTAAAGAAGCTTTTGCATGACTGTTTGAAAGTATCTAGGGATGAACTCCTTGTCTCATTTTGTTGGCCCTGTTAAAAGAGCTGTGTGAAATATGATGTGACTTCTATACATAAATGCACATCAAAGGGTGACAGATGACAAGTTGTCAAGTAGTAACTCACCGTGGCATGCATCATCCCTTGGTAAAGGCATCGTGGTATCATCCTGCAATCTGGTGGTGAGAATTTTACGAATCATTTGCTTATTCAGTTTTCAGATAAGATATAGATGTAAGGTAAAATTCTCCTTAGCATTGGCAGGATAATACAGCTGACCAATCAACTTAGCAAGTGGTTGGATGTTGTGGTGAGTTGACACACAGCATTTTTCAGATGTTACATCTTGAAGTCTAGAACCCTGCATAAGGGGATTGCATGCTACCTGTGATTCTCCCAATATGCACAGTAACCTTTTGCTCTGGCAGCACACATGTAGCATGCACTGAAGCTGAAAACAGGCATGGCATCCTATTCCGATGAACCGTTGGCCATGTATATGAACAAGATTGTGGGTAGTGTGTACTCCCAGTATTTGTGGTTGGATATCACCAAACATGACATCTGGAAAAGCCTTCACTAATTCAGCCAACAGTAAGATGGATAACGCATGTTATCATCGCTTCAGTGTGTTAAGCAATGAAAAACCATCCAATGTGCACTGCATTTGATTATGTAAAGTATATGGCCACCTGGGCTGCTTCCATACCCCATGGGTTTTCTTTTTCAAGCCAGAGCAAGAAAAATCTCTGTTGCTCCAACTTAGAGACTCAGTGAGAAATGTGTATTCGAGTCCAGTAGCACCTTAGATACCAATGAAGGTGGGGCTGTGGTTCAGTGGTAGAGCATCTGCTTGGCATGCAGAAGGTCCCAGGTTCAATCCCCAGCATCTCCAGTTAAAGGGACTAGGCATGTAGGTGATGTGAAAGATGTCTGCCTGAGACCCTGGAGAGCTGCTGCCGGTCTGAGTAGACAGTACTGACTTTGATGGGCCAAGGGTCTGATTCATTATAAGGCAGCTTCATGTGTGTTTCATGTGTGAGTTTCAGGGTATAAGCTGTCAAGAGTCAAAGTTTCCTTCATCAGACACAGGTAGAACAGAGTAGAATGGAACTGATCTCTATCGGCTGTACACCAGTTGTAATAGCAGGGGATCTCCAGATAGTATCTGGAGGTTGGCAACCCTAGGAGAGACTGACAAAAATGTAAAAAGTGAGGAACCAACATTTCTGAACAGTTCGACAGTCAAAACTGGTCAGGGTTGTAAAGCTGCTGCTACCAGAGAGACTCGAGAGAATTCAGAAGCAAGATGGGATGATGTGTGATGGGCACATTGTGGAACGTGGCCATTTGAGGTCCTGGGATGGGCTCCTTTATGTGGAAGATCTTGTTTGAAAATCTGCAGCAACAAGAGGACCGGTGTGCCTCACAACCTCTTCTTCCATGAGCACAGCAGCATATTAATAAAGACTCATGGGGCAAGTTACAAATACTTCATCCAATAAGTGATTGCCAAGGCACCTGGAACATTATAAGGCAATTATGCACTACTCATTACTTCTTGGCATGGCTGGTTCTTCCCAGTATGGATTATTAAGTTCACAATTTTTTCTCTCATATTTTTCCCTCATAATTTAAAATTTACAAGCGTATGAGTAAAAAGCCAAGTTTGAAGAGAGATTTTATAGTGGAACACTATTTTAAAAACAAACAAATACTGGACTACAACCTTGATGGCATGGCCACACTGTGTGTATTTTGTCCTCTGAGTGAGAGCCGACATAATAGTAATTTATTATTATTGTCCCGAGACCAGAACCCACCGAACCGGCTCGGGTCCTTTTTCCCCACCCTGGGAGCCCAATTGCCCTCTGGGAGGGATGGAGAAATTTGGGATGGGGGAGGCTGGAGAGGAGGAGGGTCGAAATAGCCGCGGCGAGCCTCCCGCCCCTCCCAGCAACCTTACCTGCAGGTGTGGGGGGGAAGCAGGGAATGAGTGGCAAAGGAACGGGAGGCTGGGGAACCCCGCCCACAGGATGCCTTTTGCCCACAGGGTCCTCAGAGGCCGCAAGAGGAGGGGTCCCAGAGATGGGCTGTTCAGGCGCCCGCGACGAGGGAGCCGCCCGAGAGCCGGAAACAAGCCGACTAGCCACGGGAGCATTGTCTTGGCTCCATCAAAGGCCCACCGACCAGCTGAGCGTCGGATGGGCCCAGCCAGGGCGGGGCCGAGGAGGAGGAGCCAGCAATGCCACAGGATGGGGGAAGGCTGAGGCAAGCCTATCTCTGTCCTTATATGGACTCGGGAGGGGGAGGTTTGGAGAGGAAGAAGGGGGCGGGACCTGGGAAGAAGGGTATAAAATAGCTGTGCGGGCTGAGACCGAGGAGGAGAGAGTCAGAGGTGGAGTGTCTGGTGTGTGACCGACAGAGACTCTGGCTTCCTCTGAGGGAGAGACAAACTCTGAGTCCCCCTCGGAGTGGTCTGAGGCCGAGGAGGCCCCACAGTGCCACCCTTCCAGCGCTACTCCGAGGCAGGGGCCTGGCAAGGCGGATCTTCTCACAATTATTACAACAGAAAGGAACAATTAGTAAATTTGACATCTATATGTAGAACTTCTTACATACATTTCTAATGATTAGTTTCTATACTAGGTTTCATTACAGTGCTTTCACAATAGCTTGGGCAGCCCATTCCTGAAGGGGGGTGGATCCGCAATGGCTGGGAGCAGCACTGCCACACCACCACCTCAAAGACTTCCTGGCCTCCAAAAAGGAATTCTAACTCTGTAAAAAAATAAAAAGGAGTAAAATCCTCAATTGCGATTAACTGGGGCTACGCCACCAAAAAAGATGGTGTAGCCATACCGCTACGAGAGGGGGCATTCCCAGGGCAAAAGGGGTTAGGAAGCTGCCTAAAGGCAGCTCTGACCCCAGGAATACCCCCCATGCCAGCAGGAATTTCTGGCCAGTGTGGCTGCGCTGGCGGTGGGGGGACAGTGCAGCTCTGCGGCTTCCCAATAGCGGTGTGCTTGCCCTCGGGACAGTGTAGGTGCCACTTTATTCCATGAAAAGGTGGCACCTACACCAGCATGGGGTCATGCTGGCTCTTAAGGAGCTTTGCCCCCCCTTTCAGGATTGCACGCTTAGTCTTATTTTCATCTATATTTGCTTATCAAAAAACTCCTTTAAAAACATTTGCTTCTTAAATTTTTCCCTTTTTACTTTAACTCTCATCAGAACCTCCCACCAAAGGCATTCCAATTTCCCTGAAATTTTGATCTTGGTCTGTTATGTATATATGAAGTTAGACAAGCCATGACAACATATTCTGTCAATTTGTTTTTCCATTCTTCCAGAGTTAGGCATTTGCCAGCTTTCCACTTTGCTGCATATATTATTCTTGCTGCTGTTACCATATATTTGAATAATTCATTATAAATTTTCAGCATATTGCTTGGTAATATATTTAATTACATACCTTTAGTGTCCATCCTCAAAGGGGTCGACCCCCTTCTCCATAGAGAAGCTTTGTAAACTTTACCATGTTTTTCTATGGCGGAGGGGGGCGACCCCTTCGGGATGCCATAAAATTGGACCCCCTGACCCAATATTCACCAAACTTCAGAGTTCATGCAAGGAGAGTTCCTTCAAGCTACCCTGAAAATTTGGGAACTCTATCTCCAAAAATACCCCCACAGGAACTTCGAAACAAATCCTCATAGACTAAAATGTAGGGCTGTTGATTCGGTTCGGCCCGAACTGAAAATCAGCCGAATTTCCGTTGATTCGGTGGTTTTTAGTTCGGGACGAACCGAACTCAAAAATGGCGGGCAACTGGGGGGGGGCCGAATTCAGCGAGTTCGGGAGTTCATGAATAAATCCGGCAAATTCGGCCGTCAGTAAGCAGCATAACCTTCAGTAAGCAGCATTCTCCTCCCCCGGCCAATCGGTGGCCAAGCTGGGTCTTCTTCTAGCCAATCAGTCAAGATTGAGTACTGGAGGAATCAGCTGATGTGCGGCCCGGCCGGTGAGAGAGAGAGAGAGAGAGAGAGAGAGAGAGAGAGAGAGAGAGAGAGGGAAATCTTCGTGTGTGTGTGCGGGGGTGCTTGTGCACATTCGCTCCTTTCCGTGGCTGCAGGGGGCACATTTTTTAGGGTACAAACCCCAAACTTTCAGGGGATATTCAGACAAGCCTTCTTAAGAGACCACCCAAGTTTTGTAAACATTGGGTCAGGGGGTCCCGAGATATTGGCTTCCCCCTTTTTCTTTCCATGGCTGCAGGGGGTGCATTTTTGGGTGTGCCGACCCCAAACTTTCAGCGGAGCATCAGACAAGGCTTCTTAAGAGACCAAGTTTTGTAAACATTGGGTCAGGGGGTCCTGAGATATGGGCTCCACCCCTTTTTCCTCTCCTCCCTTTTCCATTTCCGTGGCTGCAGGGGGCGCTTTTTGGGGGGTGCAGCCCCCAAACTTTTATCATAGCTTCAGACAATCCTTCTTAAGAGACCACCCAAGTTTTGTAAAGATGGGTTCAGTGGGGGCAGAAATATCGGCTCCCCCCTTTCCTCTTTCCGTGGCTGCAGGGGGCGCATTTTTGGGTGTGCCGATCCCAAACTTTCAGTGGAGCTTCAGGCAAGGCTTCATAAGAGACCACCCAAGTTTTGTAAACATTGGGTCAGGGCCCCCCGAGATATGGGCTTTCCCCTTTTCCCTATTGGGATGAATGGATCACCCTCTAGAGATGCATACATATGGATCTCATATTGGATACAAATGGAATCATATTGGATTACCCAGCCTCCCAGCCCCTCCTGATGGAACAGAAGACAGCCACAGTAAGACCCCTTTGGGGGCTTTAATCTGTAATTTTTCTTTTCTCTGTGTGTGTGTGTGGGGGGGGAAAGCAGAGTCTGTGTGTGTGTGGGGAGGGAGCAGTTTCTGTGGGTGGGGGGGGAAGCCAAAGGGGGATTTTGCCGGTTCTGCCTGGGGTGTGTGTTCCCCCTCCAGTCTCTCTCTCCCTGGTTTGGGGGTTTTTTTTTTCATTTTTATGTCTTCAGGTTTTCCCTCATTCATAAGATCAGTTAGGTTATTTTGATGCTTGCTCAAAACTGGTTTTCAAATGGTGACTTAAAGAATGCATCTGCCTGGTCCCAAGTCCAATGCAAAAGGAGAAATTCCACCCCCTCCTGCTCATTATGCATAGCTAGCTGCCTCTGTCCCTTTCCATGGTTTGCAAACTCCCAGGTGTCAGGTGTTGCTTTGCACTGTTGCAAAGGTGCTTGTGTTGCTTTGCACTGTTGCATTGCGTGCTTGTGTTGCTTTGCAGTTGTATTGTGTTGCTTTGCACTGTTGCATTGCGTGCTTGTGTTGCTTTGCAGTTGTATTGTTTTGCAAAATTCTTCACACCTGCCCCGCCCTTTGCATGTTTGCAAAGGTGTTGCTTTGCAGTTGTATTGCTTTGCAAAGTTCTTAGCACCTGCCCCGCCCTTGCTCTCATCAGCTGTTTGTCGGGGCTGGGAGCTTTGTGTGTGGGAGGCAAGCTCTGCCCAGAGATTCACATTAAGGGTGGGGGGACCCCTTTCGGGGCCCATATCTCAGCCCCCCCTGACCCAATCTTTACAAAACTTGGGGGGTCTGGCAAGAAGGGTCCTTTGAAGCTCCTCTGAAAGTTTGGGACCTCTACCCCCAAAAATGCCCCCCCAGAGCCGCGGAAAGGCGCGGTTGTGTTTTTAATGGCTTTATTTGGCCGAATTGTTTTCCCGAACTTTGAATTCTTGCCGAATTGCACGGACCCGAAGCAGGGGAGTTTGGACTTCGGCATATCCCGAATCTAAACGGGCCGAATTCAGCCGAATCCGAACTATACCGAATTTTTTTTTAATTCAACAGCCCTACTAAAATGGTTCCAGATTTTTTTTCAGTAAACCCAGAAATAAAGCCAAATACCCCTTTACCAGTATGGGTATTCAGCTTTTTCTGGGTTTACCAAAAAAATCGGGCCCAATAAACCTGAACCCAAAATTTACTTTCTTTCTTTCTTTCTTTTTTTGCACAACACTACACATATTACAATGTGCTTTCAGTCAGTCACCATCTTGGCTCCTCCACCGAGGGCAGAGTGCAGAGCTTCTGAGCTTCTAGTACAAGATTTATTTTCAGCTAGGTGGCTTTGGGCAATGTTACTGGTCATTCAGTTTGGGGATGGGCTGTGGTTCAATGGAAGAGCATGCAGAAGATCCCAGGTTCAATCCCCGACATCTCCAGTTAAAGGACCAGGCAGTAGGTGATGTGAAAGACCTCTGCCTGAGAGCCTGGAGAGCCACTGCTGGTCTGAGTAGACAATACTGACTTTGATGGTCCAAAGGTCTGATTCAGTATAAAGCAGCTTCATGTGTGTCCATGTGATAAGTGTGGAATGCTGCCTACCTATTCAGTGGATAAACAGCAATGTTCTTGGATGTATTCTGTGAAACTCACTCCTTGCTTTTCTCCTTTTGAAAACAGATGAATGTGCCACACTCATCCTGGCTTGCTTGTTCTGCCAGTTTTGGGACTTTCTGTTCATGTTGCCTGACGTCTGTGAAAATTGGCTGAAGCAAGTATGCTGCCCTTCCCATAGATACTACCAAACCTCCAGCGACGAACACAACAACGGCGACTGCAGCTGTGACTGTGACATTGATTGCAGCATCCTGGAGTCTTGTCATGAGACCAGCGAGTGTCTGGAACTGGCTCTGGAGATCTCTCAAGTCTGTTATCACTAATGTTAAAAACAATTGATGGCATTCCCATGAACTTTCTTTTGCTGAAACTGACATAGCTCCCTGAAGGATATATTCATTTGAACAAGCGGGGGAAATTTACAGCACAATACAATTCATAAAGAGATCATACTTGCCAGCCAGGGCTGTGTTAACAGTCTTAGATTATAAATCTGGAACTGTCTTTGTAGCATTGCAAAAGAAATTCTGGTTTTTGTAGGGTTTCTGAGTTGCTCTCCCTGGTAAAGGAGGATGTGTGAGCATGAAAGAATTCCGCATATAGAATTCTCTAGAGCAGCTAGAGAGGCATCAGTTTATAATGCCACAAAGTATGGTGATAGACCGTGAAGATAAATTCTGTTTTTAAAGTTACTGAGTCATAATAGCTAGATGAAGCCTCCATATTCAAAGGAGATCCCCTCTGGAAGTCAGTAACAAGGGAAGGCAGTTGGCATCGTGCCCTGTTTGTGACTTTCCACAGACTTCTATCTAGCTGTTGTGTTGTGGGACTTCAGCCCAAGACAGCAATTCTTCTGTTCATTTGCAATGGGATTCAATTGCTTTCCTGTACCTTTGGAAATCTTACTCAACAAAAGCGCCCCCCCCTTCCATCCAAATGTACGGGTGAAGTTCCGGTGTTATTTTTAGGACCGTGGTCAGCTTATCTTCCTAATGGATACACACACACACACACACACACACACACACACACATTGTTGGTCGTTAATAATGAATGAGGATATGTACTTTTATAATTAAACATTTATTTATATAGTCTCTTAAAACACACACATATGCTTGGTTTAGGTCAGAAAGAAAATTAAATGAATTAGAAACCAGAGTGGTCGTACTTACAGCAAATTGGTCTTTTTTAAAAACAAAAAAATATCCTGTGAATTTAAAGAGCATGTGCTGCTTTTCCAAGGCCCTGAAAGTCAACAGTGCTTTTCCATCTGATCCTTTCCATATGCAATAACTAGTTAGGTATGATTTTTGCTTCTTCATAAGGACTGGCTTTAATAGAAAAGGAAAGCACAATTTGAGAAGGAGAGAATTGCTCAAACTCTTTCAACTTGTTTGTTTGGTCATATAAAAACAGGAGGATACAAAATCTCATACTCTCGGGAAACTAATAAATTTGCAGAAATGCATGACACAATCTCTTTTCGTTGTTAAAAATGACAGTATTCAGTTGGGAGAAATTTTAACGCAAACTATTTTTTTTTTAATGAACACTCTATTCACAACAAAGACAGATACATTCAGATGCTAAAATAGTGTGAAATATGCATGCTAAGCAAAGAGAAATACAGATAACAGTTGTTTAGAATGTATGTATCTGGCTTTCTTAAAACAGAATCTCCAGATCTCTAAATTGTAATGTAAGTAGGGCTGTCGATTCAGTTCGTCCCGAACTGAAAAACAGCTGAATTTTCCCCGATTCGGCAATTTCTACTTCGGATGGAACCGAATTTTTAAAAAGGTGGGAAAATGACGAGCCGAATTCGGCGAGTGCGGGATGGTCGCTGAATAAATTTGGCAAATTCAGGGGGCTCTGAATCAGCAGCACAACCGCCAGTCAGTAAGCAACTAGCAGCATTCTCCCGCGGCCAATTGGTGGCCAAGCCGGGTTTTCTCCTGGCCAATCAGAACAGGGATTCTCACTTTTGAAATGGCCAGAAGAGTCTAAAAACTCCCGCCCTCCCGTCCCGACTCGAGTCTGGAATTCCTTCTATTTTGGTGGTGCTGCTCCCGATTCTGAGAGATCCCGAATCCCGATTCCTGCTTACTGGAATAGGACTGGATTGGATTTACTTCTTGTCCCTGCTCCTGCTGGAAGACATCCACACAGTTTGATTTTGGGGGTTCTCCTCTATACCTTTTCTCCTGTGTGTGTGTGTGGGGGGGGGAAAGCAGATTCTGTGGGGGGGGAGCAGTTTCTGTGGGTGGGAAGCGAAAGGGGGGGTTGCTGGTTCTGCCAGGGCTTTGTGTTTGTGCCTGCTCGCCTCTGCGGGAGCCAAGCCGTACTGGCTTGAGGGGGGTTTGGTGCCCGCTCGCCTTTATTTGGGGTTGAGCCAAGCCATACTGGTTTGAGGGGGAGGGGGTTTGCCGGAACGGTTTTGTCATGTGCTTGTGGCTTTGTGCCCGCTCGCCTGTGCAGGAGTTTCCTTTCTGCTTCTTTTTTTCTGCCCGTGGCCTGTGGGCACTGGGCAGTCCTCGCCCGGAGTTGAGCCCATGCGGCGTTGCGCACGTGCACGAGTCTCTCCCCCTGCTTGCCAACTGCCCCGCCGCCTCCTTGGGTCATTTGTAGGTGCTTTGAGCCAAGCAGTACTGGCTTGAGGGGGGTAATTGGTGCCCGCTTGCCTTTATTTGGGGTTGAGACAAGCCATACTGGTTTGAGGGGGAGGGGGTCTGCCGGAACGGTTCTGTTGTGTGCTTGTGGCTTTGTGCCCGCTCGCCTGTGCAGGAGTTTGCTTTCTGCTTCTTTTCTTCTGCCTGTGGCCAGTGGCCCCCAGTCCTCCTCGCCTGCACTTGAGCCCGTACAGCGGTGTGTTTGAGGGTGGGACAGTTTGGTGATCTGTGCTTGATTCCCATTGAGGTCTGTCCTCGTTGGTTATTCCTCTGCTTCTAGGTGGCTGCTTTGTTTGTGATGCTGTCTGGTGTTTAGCTTTGTGTAAGGGGACCCACTCTGGTGGGATGTTAACCCCAAAACCAGGCAGGGAGAGTGCTGTGTGGTGCCTTGGTGAGTCACCCACTATTCTAGGGTGCACTTCTTGACCCCTCAGTCTCAGTGGCTGTACAGCGACGCCAGCCGTGAACATTTCATCCTGCTGGCCAATTTTTCCCGGGGAATGCCGAATAGATAACCCCACCTTGGAAAGTCAAAGAATAGAAACATGCAAAAGAGAAAGAGAGGAGGGGAGCACAACTTTTCTCACATTTGGAGGGGTCCTTTGCATAAGGGGGGCTTCCCTCCACCATGACAAAAGGAGCAGGGCAGAAAATACTCTGGGGCCATTTTTGCATGGTCTATTTTGATGCTCGCTCAAAACTGGTTTTCGAATTGTGACTTTAACAATGAATTTGCCCGGCGCCGAGACTCTGACTCCCAAGTCCGATGCAAAAGGGGAAATTCCACCCCACCTGCTCCTTATGCATAGCTAGCATGCCTCTGTCCCTTTCCATGGTTTACAAACTCCCAAGGTCGCGTCACGTTTTGCTTTGCATGGTTTTGCAAACTCCGACTCCAAATGGTCTATTTCTTTCCATTCATTCCAATGGGAGGAGGGGGGACCCCTTCCGGGCCCCATGAGTTGGGACCCCCTGCCCCAATCTTTACAACACTTCAGGGTTCTTGCAAGAAGGGTACCCTGAAGCTACACTGAAATTCTGGGACCTCTACCTCCAAAAAGCCCCCCCCCCAGAGCCACGGAAAGGAGCAAATGTGCTTTTAATGGCTTTAAATGGCCGAATTTATTCAGGAACTCGGAATTGCATGCAGAATTCTATGGATCCGAATCGGGGGAGTTCGGACTTCGGCATTTCCTGAATCAAAACGGGCCAAATTTTGTCGAATCCGAATTTTAACTATTTTTTTTCAACAGCCCTAAATGTAAGTTTCAGAAGAATTCAGCAAATGGCAAACTTTAGGCCAAGTCCAGGCTGCGGTTGCCAGTGCAGAGTGGGAGCCGAGCTACACAATACATATAATGCAAGTCAGGTCGAGGGTCCCTCAAACCAACTTGTAGTCACCTGTATTATGAGAGAGCTCTCCTTCCAAAGCTCTGTTGCTCTCAGGAGTGTTGCAGAGGAGAAGAGGCTTCAGCTCCTCCATGTGTTCTCAGTCATATGATCCTAGTACACATGAAGCCACACAGTGAGGCAAACTGGCCCCCCCCCTTCGTGGCTGTTTCCAATCAGAACAATGACACAGGAGGGAAGGCTGAAGGCCCCTTCCCCCCCTGTGGAGCACTTGAGCTCCATCAGCAACCAAGACCTTTGGAAGGTGACTTCCCCATTCATACATGTGACTGCAACTTACATCACATGCATCATATTTGGCCCCTGGGATCAGATGGACATGATATAGGTTTGCCACCCTTCAGGTGGTAGCTGGAGATCTCCCACTATTACAACAGATCTCCAGGCCAAAAAAAAAATCAGTTCACCTGGAGAAAATGGCTGCTTTAGAGGGCAAACTCTATGGCATTATACCCCATTAAAGTCCCTCCCCTCCCCAAACCGTGCCTCCTCAGGCTCCACCCCCAAAATCTCCAGGTATTTCCAAATCCAAAGTGGGCAACTTTAACATGGGACTTGCATGTTGCTCTGCCGCACACCCTCCACTTCTTTTACAAATTTGCCTTCAGACAAAACCAGGCCCTCAGCTAAGGCACTCAAGTCTTCAAGCTCTTCTTCAGGAAAAAAGTTTTTACAAAGCAGCAGACCTCTCTGTGCAGGGGATTGGATCCACCCACTCCACTCAGATAAGTGCAGAGACTTTGTCCAGAATAGAACAGCCTTCTTTTGGAAAACGCTGCACTTACAGTAGATGAGCAGAAAAGGAGGAATAATGGAGTCGCATTGGTTTGAAACCTTTGGGCAAGAAACCTGTGGGTGAGCTTCATCTCCAGACACAAAAATGATTCAAGATGTACACACCAGTATGCAAGATGTATTTTGCAGTGCATTCCTCAACGCAGTGACTTCAGTGGATTTAGGAAAGTGAGGATTGCACTGTCATTTTTTTCTTTAAAAAGAGTGAAATGCTGCTGATTGTGAAATCTTTTGGCAGTCTACTGTCCTTCCTTTTCATGCACTTTTACAACCTATGCACTACAAAGCCTAGGCATTCCAGTCAGGATTTAAATAAATGCATAAAAAATGAACCACACAGCTTAACAGAATTCCTTGTCAGTTTAGTGTGTGTGTGGGGGGGTGAAATTAGTCTAACTGTATTTATTTGCTAGATGAAAAAGTTCCTATTCTTTCTTCTTAAAAGAAAAATAAATAAATTGTGTTTGTTTGTTTTTTAATTGTTGTGCTTGACTCCAGTTTGGCATTATGGGTCCTGTTCTCAGAGATCTGGTTCTAAAAGTGGCCTTTGCAAAGTGTGCTTTATTCATTTCAGTGTTCGAGTCAGTTGCAAGGAGGGCAAGAAACACTGCCAGCCTCCGTTTCTCTACAGACTGCGAAGGAAGAGCGAACACTGTGATAAACTGTTCTGGATCCTGACTAGGGAGTAGGGTTGTCAGGTCCCTCTTCACCACCAGCGAGAGATTTCTGGGCGGAGCTTGAGGAGGGCGGGGTTTGGGGAGGGGAGGGACTTCAATGCCATAGAGTCCAATTGCCAAAGTGGCCCTTTTCTCCAGGTGAACTGATCTCTATCAGCTGGAGATCAGTTAAAATAGCAGGCGATCTCCAGCTAGTACCTGGAGGTTGGCAACCCTAGGCCTGCAGCATGGTAGGCTGAAGAATTCCTCCCATGCCTTTTCAAGTGTCCAAAGGTCTGTAGGGGGTGCAGCCATTTCTCTGCTTGAAAAAGTGCAGGGAGAACAACAGCGCCTTAGGCTGCCACACAGCAGGCCCAATCAAGATTAGGCACGTGCATAGGGTTGCCAATCTCCAGGTATTAGCTGTAGATCTCCTGCTATTACAACTCAGCTCTAGGTGATAGAGATCAGTTCACCTGGAGAAAATGGCTGCTTTGGCAATTGGAGTCTATGGCATTGGAGTCCCTCCCCTCCCCAAACCCCTCTCTTCTCAGGCTTCATCCCAAAAACCTCCCGCAGATGGCAAAGAGGGACCTGGTAACCCTACATATGCAGCATATTTAAATCACTTCAAACTGTTGGCAGCTTAGGGTTGCTAACCTCCAGATAGTGGCTAGAGATCTCCCATGATTACAACTCATCTCCAAATGACAAAGATCAGTTCCCCTGGAGAAAATGGCTGCCTTACAGGGTGGACTGTATGGCCTTATACTTTGCTGAGGTCCCTCCCCTTCCCAAACACTGCCTTCTCTAGGCTCCACTTCCAAATCCCCAGATATTTTCAAAGCGGGAGTTGTCAACCCTACACCCTCTCTAGGCTCCACCCCCAAATCTCCAGGAATTTCCAAGCCCAGAGCTGGCAACTCTATGACAGTGTCCATGGGTCAGACACATGGATGCCATCAAGTCTAGTTTGGCCCTGAGTCCAACTATTATGACAGAAAAACTTTCGGCATTTTATAAACTTCTATCATGTCCCCCTCCCCAGGTTGCCAGCTCCGAGATGGAAAATACCTGGAGATTTTGGGGGATGGAGTCTGAGGAGGGTGGGGTTTGGAGAGGGGAGGGGCTTCAATGCCATAGAGTCCAATTGCCAAAGCAGCCATTTCCTCCAGAGGAACTGATTTCTATCGCCTGGAGATGAGTTGTAATAGCGGGAGATCTGCAGCCACTGCTTGGAGGTTGGCAACCCTACCCCCCAATTCTTCAGTCTTTTTTCATAAGGAAAGTAATCATAATGAGATGAATGCCTGCTGATACTTTAGAAAGTGTACATCCATTTAATGGCCAGAACCTCTTGCTAGATTTCACCTGGAAGAATATTCAAGGCAAGATTGAGGAAGTTGCCCAAAGCATTATTGAAGAAATGGGCTTCCTAGAGGCACCTGGTTGGCCACTGTGTGAACAGACTGCTGGACTTGATGGACCTTGGTCTGATCCAGCAGGGCTTTTCTTATGTTCTTATGACATGGTTGCTCAAGGCATTATTGAGGAAATAAACATGGTTGCTCAAGGCATTATTGAGGAAATGGACATGGATTTCATTTTGGCTAGCAAAAATTTATTAAGGCGATATTGCCCATCTCTAGGTTGCTATCCAACATTTCTTAAAAATTGAATTCAAGGGAAATTAGAGGGTCCTGCTTCAGTAAAATATGTTGAAATTCTGAGTACTACTAAACAAATTCCAGAAAATTTGCGATTTGCCTTTGCACAGAGTTATTGGTGCTTCAGAGACAGGAATGTAAAGGATTATTTTATTATTATTATTTTATTTATTTAATTTTTAGACTTCCATCCTGCCCTTTCTCCCATCGGAAGCCAGGATCAGGGGGCTAACATCAGATCAAAACCATAAAATGCAATAAAATATGCAGAAATTAATCCCAGGCTAAAACCACAGTCCCTAATTGAAAGTCAAGTGGCCCTTGTTTAGCAGCACACAGGGCTGCAGCCCGCCCAGGGAAGCAGTAAGGGTCCCCTATTAGAAAGATCTGGTGGCATAAGCAGCAAAGGGAAAAGGGCAGGGAGGCCAGCTATGATGAAAGCCGTTGCTGCCCTCAACCATAGGCCTGGTGGAACATTTCAGCCTTACAAGCCCTGTGGAACTGCGTTGAGTCCTACAGGGAGGGTTGCCAACCTCCAGGTACTAGCTGGAGATCTCCTGCTCTCACAACTCCAGCCAATAGAGATCAGTTCACCTGGAGAAAATGGCCACTTTGGCAATTTGACTCTATGGCATTGAAGTCTCTCCCCTCCTCGAACCCAGCCCTCCTCAGGCTCCATCCCAGAAACCTCCCACCGGTGGTGAAGAGGGGCCTGGCAACCCTACTCACAGGGCCCTAGTCTCATTAGACAGCCGGACACTTCTCGGGCTGGGGATAGCCAGTAAGTTAATATTAGCTGAGCATAGCATTCTCTGGGGGTCATACTTGTTTCTGAAAATGGCAGCGACTTTCCCTTCCCTGTACCCCTGCTATTCACTTTTGAATCCACCAAGAAAAAATTTCATCCTAAAACTTTGCTATCCCTCTCCTCAAAAATCTCCCTGAAGCATCAGACATGCCCACATTTGGAAAAGGGATATTACAAAAGCTATATAAGGAGAAGTTGTTTTTTTTAAAAAAAATTAATAGATGCTTTGGCAAGACAACATTTCCTCATCCTCAAATACTGAATCATTTAAAGTGATCACAATACACAAAGCGATGGAATTGTATAAGCAAACAAGAAAAAATTACCATCAGCATCAATAGAGAGATATTCACAATGAATTTTCCCTCTTCTTTGCTGTGCACTTTTCCACTTAGAAACAGAAATAATGGAAGGAGAGAGAGCAGTAGATATTATTAGATCAACTGTATAAAAAGGATTCCATTAGCACATCACAGATGAGAAATGAAAGGATTTACATCCAATATAAATATGATAAAACTGTGCAGTTAAAGTAATGTATCCACTTTAGAAGAAGCACAGCTTTGTTAACAAAGGTGGAGGGAAACAGCCGTAATTTTTATTTATGCTTTAAAAACATATGCTTTGTCATGGGCAGAATTTATACTGCTAAGGCTGAATGCATTTCTGTTTAGTGTAAGTAAACAATTTGTTCTTCTTACAGTAAAGTTCCTGGTTCATCTTTGTTTCAGTTAATTATAATCAACTATCTCTGGGGCATATGAGTTGGTATATACATGTTATATACATGTACGACAATGTATATTCTTAACATGAATGTGGGGAAACAAATCCAGTTCACCAGATTAGCCTCCACCACTCATATGGAGGAGTGGGGAATCAAACCCGGTTCTCCAGATCAGACTCCACCGCTCCAAACCACCGCTCTTAACCACTACACCACACTGTATATAAATGTGTACACATTGCATATATGTATGTATGTATGTATGTATGTATGTATGTATGTATGTATGTATGTGTTTATGTCTGCACACATACATATGTATAAACACATACATATATACATACATACATACATACATACATGTATACATATATATGTACATATATATGTACATGTATATTGGGCGAATGTATGAATGGGTGGTACAGGTATGAGTGTATAATAGTACAAATGTAGTTCCAGATGGGTAGCTGTGCTAGTCTGTACTAGCAGAACAAAATTCAAGTCCAGTTAAGGACCTTAAAGACCAACCATATGTTCCCAGTATAAGCTTTCATAAGTCAAAGCTCCCTTCGTCAGATGATAGTACAAAGCATTTCTAGAGAAAAACACATCAACTGTTCCGTTGTGTCCATTTGTCCTTATTCTACTTTCAGACTTGCTAGGTTAGATGTGGACATAATGTTGAGGCACTTACTAGCGTTTCATGGACCGCTCTCAGAATTATTTGCTCTGTTGCCACATACTATCGTCTTTTTAGGTCAAAACATGTTCCAACAGTCTGCAAGAATCTGAACAAATGGACCCAACTCTCACTTCGGTTCATTAAAATAAGCAGGTTATTCCTCACAGGTTTCATCTTGTGCAATTAAACTCTTTTCTTGTGATATAACCATCAATTATAATTCCATGATTGAATCTTCCCTCAGTTTCCTGTACACATCATGAAGCCATCATTAGGTGACAGGAAGCAGGAAAAATCCTGATATGTTCCAAATGGAAAAAGCACAAGGCATATTTTTATCCACATTAAGCCAACCGTATGCAATCCCACACAGTTGTACAATTCCAACATAAAAAGTAATCCATAATATTCCAGAGGAACAAATCTAATTCTTAATCACGTGCGTTTTTATACAGGTCCATCGAAACCTATTCCAAAAATCTCTGTCTCTTTGACAGCTAGTGTTGGAACACAAAAGCGAGTTCCCGTAAATGGTTTTTGAGCTTCCAGAGAAGTTAAATCTAATTGTCCATAGAATAGCGCTGATACACAAACACTGAAGTCATGGAAAATGTATTCTACCTTTATGAAAGATATACTATGTAAAGTTTAACATGGCATACTGTACAGGCCTATCTGATTTTTCCCCCTTAACAAAATCCAGCTGGAAATAAAATTCACATTGGTGGCCTGGTTAAATAAAAAAAATTTTTAAAGGCCTGTCGGTAAATATATTAGCGCCCATTCTGCTGACAGTGGTATTAGCCTTGTGTTGAGCAGATGGAAATGTTCAAAAGCATGAACACTTGTTTTTGTATATAAAGGAGCACAAAGCAGCAGAGAATTTGCATATATTCTTAGGCCTCATGTCCCAGAGCACAAACAGATGTCCTTGTGTGATTAGTTTCTAAATGAAGACAGTCTTGCATACATAGGGTTGCCAACCTCCAGGTAGTAGCTGGAGATCTCCCGCAATCACAGCTTATCTCGGGCCAATAGAGATCAGTTCACCAGGAGAAAATGGCCGCTTTGGCAATAGGACTCTATGGCATTGAAGTCCCTTCCCTCCCCAAACCCCACCCTCCTCAGGCTCTGCCCCCAAAACCTCCTGCCATGGCGAAGAGGGTCCTGGCAACCCTATGCATACACACACGAGAATTATTTGAAGTGCCCAAGCACTGACTCCTGGTCTTAAGAACATGTTTCAGGGATGAGGCGAAAGTTTTTTCAAGGGCAAGCTCTCCACGGAGAGCTTGATTGATACAGTCTTGTTTGGAATCAAGATACTACAGCAGTAGTTTCAAACGTCACAGCACCAAACAGAACATGAAGAAAGAATGCACAACTTTCACGTCTTTAATGTAACAAAATAACCCACACAAGTTTGTTTGTTTTTATAACTCAACAAAATAATGTATAGGCCAAATAGATCTGATGGGGGACATTTCAATCCTAAAGAAAATGTAGGATTGTGACAATTAGAGTTGCCAGCTCCAGGTTGGAAAATACCTGGAGATTTTGGTGGGAGGAGGGTGGGATTTGGGGAGGGGAGGGACTTCAATGGGATATAAGGCTATAGAGGCCACATTCCAAAGCAGCCCTAGTGACTATACATGCATGCACACACACGCACACACACATTTTTACTGCAGCACCCTCAAGAAGAGAACAGGTAAATTAGAGCTGCACCGTTGGTTCAACCAGCCCTTTCTTACCTACGCTGACAACAAGATCTTGTCAGGGTCTTATAGTGCCATCGAAGGTTGTGCAAAAAAAAAAATTGGTAAATTTCGGGTTCAAGTTTATTGGGCCTGATTTTTTTTTTTTTTTTTTTTTTTTTTTTTTTTGTAAACCTGAAATAAGCTGAATACCCATACTGGTAAATATGGGCATTCAGCTTATTACCGGGTTTACCGAAAAATTCGGGCCCATTATAGTCTATAAGGATTTTTTTAAAGCTCCTGTGGGGGCAATTTTGGAGGTAGAGTCCCCAAATTTGCAGCATGGCTGCAAGGGACTATCCTTAGTTGTTCACCAAAGTATTGTAAACTTTGGGACAGGGGGTCCAATTTTATGGGCCTGCAAAGGTGTTGCCCTCATTTGTGAGCCAAGCTGTCCATTGGTTTCAGGTTCAGAAGTTCAGCGTTGCCGAGAACTGGCGGAAAGAGCTGATTGCCAGGCTGGTGCCTCAAAGTCTGGGGGCTGCCTTCGTATCTGGGGAACATCACATGATGTCCATGCAAAAAAGCTTCCAAACGGAGGGAAAAGGCTTAAATGCATGAAAAAATAAGGCACAGAAAACATTTCTTTTAGTGGCAAATGACATCCTGTGAACAGTCCTTTACTGTGGTCATAAAAAATCTGATTTCAAGCGATGGTCACAGTGCAGAGAAGTGAAGCCTCTACTCGGGGCGACCTTCAGTTTGAGAGCAGGTTTTCTGGGGGAGTGAGATCGGAGCCAGCTGAAGTCTCAACCATGGGGGCTGTCTGAAGAAAATTGCTCATCCACATTGATGAAGACATCTCCTTCAGAAGCCTGGTGGTCAGCAGCTGTTGAAGCTAGCTCTTTTTAGTTGGAGGGCATATCCTTCCGGATGGGACTTGGTGAGCCCCGTCTTTTAAAAAACCCTTATGCTTGATCCAGATCAACCCACTGAAAGGTTGGTCAGACCAAGTTGGCTCCGATTACATGATCCCCATCTCAAAATCAGTCCAAAAAAAGATAGAAAAAGAGGAGAAAGAATAGAGCCATGCCTCTAAGCAATGGTGATTAGCCGAACCCAAACAGGCCAAATATCTATTCGACTTTTTCAGGAATTGCATATCTGGCTTTGGGGAGACCCCCAGGTTTTGGTGTTTGGTAAACCATAAGCCTGAAAATTACAGAAATTGATAATTTCGGGTTTATTTTCAGTTCGGGTTTATCGATATGCACAACCCTAGTGCCATCACAAGCAAAATTACACCTTTTAAGGCGATTGGAATCTATGGGTTTTGCTCTATGCTGTTCTAGCCCTGATCTGGATAGCCCAGGCTGGTCCGATCTCACCAGATCTCAGAAGCTAAGCAGGGTTGGCCCTGAACAGTTTTTGGATGGAAGACCACCAAGAAATCCCAGGGTCTCTACGCAGAGGCAGGCAATGGCAAACCACCTCTGAACGTCTCTTGCCTTGAAAACCCCATGGGGTAGCCATAAGTCGGCTACCCCATGGGGTTTTCAACATAACACGTTCTAAAAGTAACCTTCAGGATCATATCGTAAATACTTAATGCCTGGCTCCTCTCACTGAAATACCTACTTTACACCTTGTTTCTGTGAGGTCACCACCTTCCTGTGAGGTTAGAGTGGAAATGAAGAACACTTTACTCTCATATTATTTAATTCTCCTAATTCCTTTTGCACATGTTCAGAAATTTGCCCAACTTCTAATGGGAAGTGTTTAGTGATATGTAAAAGGCACCCTTACAACTTTCTAGCTGTTTCTGTTTCTCTAAGGAAGCTTTTTAAACTTTAGACCAGAGTGCTTTAATCTTTATTACTCAGAGAAAGCAAGTTTCACATGAGACCCCTTTCCCTATTAACACCTATTTAGGCTCCCAACCAGTTCCTATCTTAGGTCATTCTCTTAGGTCATTTCCTCTCACTCGTTCCATAATCTCTAGCTTTGCATTTTAACTATTTTAAAACTAGACTTGCTGGTTGAATTCAGCTTGAATATCGCACATTTGGAATTCTGCTGTAAAGTCCCTAATGGCTATACTCAAATCCTGCATGCTATCAACAAATCCATGGCACTTTCACCTTGAGCATTTTCAGGATTGAATGTTCCTCCATACAAAACAACAACAACAACACTTGCACATAAAAGATAGCAGGACTGTACAAACTTCCTTTGTGTGCACTGACTCACCATGGAGGGATGCAAAACAGGCAAGGGTGCCCTGCCCCTGCCCCCTCTACTTCACAAGATCACTAAATTGTCTGTGCAGTGCAAACGCACAGAGGAAGTGCCCATGTGCTAGCCCCCTCTGCATTATCAGCAATCTTCATAAAGTGGCATCATTGATCATGGGAGGGGTTGTATGCACAGGCTCTTCCTCCAAACCACTGCACCACATAGAAGACTCAGCAATCATGTGGATGTGGGGAACAGGGCCAGTTCTATCATTAAGGTTGCCAACATCCAGGTACTGTTACAAAAAAATATGCAACCTGTGCCAGAATTAAGATTACTTAAAATAATTGGAAGCACGAGGGCTCAAATATAATAAATCATAACAAAAGAACATGCAAATTGCAATAAATTTACTGGCACTGACTTCATGCCACAACACTAACTAACAGAGGTTCTATCTAATATAACACCAAAATATGTACAATAGTGAAGCAAACACCAATTAACGCAAAAAAAGAATAGCAATACAGCAAAAAAGAATAGCAATACAGCACAGCACAAATTGTGCAGAAAAAGGGCAAAAAGCCTCAAGTACAACTGTAACTTCATCCACTTCCACTTAGTCCGTAATAAATACATGAGGAAAGTCCACGGTGGAATCAGATGTCCATCAATGGGTGTGTAGGGTCCAAAAGGAGCCCAGAGGCAGAGAGGTCCAAGAAGAAAGAGAATGTGCTGCTAGTCATGTGACCACATTTCGAAAGGCTTCTTCAGCTCATTTTAAATATTTTTAATATTCAGCTCATTTTAAATATTAATAGGTGCCTTAGGAGGAAGGAGTGCGCGTACACACAGTTTGCGCTCAGGACGCACTTTCCAGGCATGATGGTCCACCATTCACAACAAGACACAATTCATTTTTAGTTACTGTTGGTCTCATTACTATTTAAAATGAGCGGAAGAAGCCTTTCGAAATGCAGCATTTTCAGAATCACCCTGCTTCGTGGCATTTCTTTTTAACTGCAAAAGTTGGCCATATGGCAAATTGTTCTTTAAATGATTTGGGTGGTATGAATTGTAATGAAGAAGGGCTCCCCTGTCAGTTGGTTTTCTATAAGGTGTCACCCACAACTTTCCATCATTACCAATGTTTACATTAATGTCTAAAAACAGAATAGAAGCTGCATCCACCTTACTCTCAAATCATATATGAGAGCTTACCGAATTAATCATGGTGAGAAATAAATCATAACTGATCATACTATCAAAAATCATATATAAATCATCCACAAATCGATAAAATAACACAAGTTGTTTGAATATCTCATTAACATAAATGTAGGATAATTGGCAACCCTACCCATCTCCTCAGATCTCAGAAGCTAAACAGGGTTGGCCCTGGCCAGTATTTGGATGGGAGACCACCAAGGAATAACAGGGTCGCTACACAGAGGCAGGCAATGGCAAACCACCTCTGAATGTCTCTTGCCTTGAAAACCCTATGGGGTTTCCATAAGTCAGCTGCGACTTGACAGCACTTTCCACCACCACAAAGACTTACCTTTAGGATCCAGTTAATACTTCCCACCCCTTCTCAGTTGAAGCTTCCCTGTTTGCTTACCTCATTAAAGTTCTTGTTGCTATTCACTATGTCTCCCCATAGTTGCTGCAACCCACCAGGATTGACAATAGAAGTGCCAGCCCAAAAGGGCCTTCCACATTTGCCTCAAGGCTTATTTGCCCTGGCACGCTACTAATTTTGATTGATATTACATTTGTCTTTCCAGCATACCATACTAGATCATCTCAGATTTTGCCTTAGATAATCCACCACCGTGAAGATTTGCTGAAATCATTAGCCCATATTAAGAAATCTTCAGTGAAGCCCTGCTGTTTGGAAATTAATTCCAGCACCATTGCCCCTCTCCCATACAATGGAGTCTGTTCTATTTCCATCAAAATAAACCGTGTCCTATGGAGCAGAGTTTCTTTCCTATAAAACTAAGTTTAAAGACCTCCTGCTCTCCAGTGGCTGCTATTATATGCAGCTGTATTAAGCATGTCAATTGCCAGATCTATAGAGGAAGAGGAGGAGGAGGAAGAAGAGTTGGTTTTTGTATGCTGACTTTCTCTACCACTTAAGACAGACTCAGACCAGCTTACAATCACCTTCCCTTCCCCTCCCGACAATAGACACCTTGTGAGGTAGATGAGGCTGAGAGAGCTGTGACTAGTCCAAGGTCACCCATCTGGCTTCATGTGTAGGAGTGGGAAAACAAATCTGGTTATCCAGATCAGACTCCTCTGCTCCAAACCACTGTGCTTAACCACTACACCACACTGGCTCTCTTTTTTACTGTACAGTAAACACACACACGCACGCACACACGCACACACAGGCAAAAGTAAAGCTAATGATAAAACCTGCCAGACATTTTCCTGTTTACATAGACCGAAACCAAATTCCAAGAGAATTTTCTTTCAGAGTTTTGGTTGACATCATTAAATGTTTACCTTCTGTGTACTCTGGGAATGAAATGATCTCACCAATTTGATATCTAGTATCTCCTCAGCTTGATAGCTGTTCATTTCCTTGGGGTCTGCACAAGAAAACATCCCAGTGGATTGTTCCCAAGTTTATCTTATTTCAGCTAAATATGTTTAAAGTGTTTTAAAGGCAGTTCCAATGTGCTCTTTTTATCGCAGACGATGGGGAACAAATGTGCCAACGCGACCTCCTTTCTCTCCTGCTTGAAATATATTGATGTGCGCTGTTGACACCTCTCTGGGTTGTCAAAACATCATAGGCCCTGCCAGGGCATTAGTAACACATTCTAGATCCCCAAAACATCCATCTTACGAAAAGCAACAACATGTCACTGCAACGCCAACTTCTGGCCATTCCGGCTTTGAAGTATTAGTCTGTTCTCCACTGATTGTTATAGTATAAGACAGTTGGTAGATTTATGATGATATTGCAACAATGGGAAAACATGAAGCTCACTGTGGTCTTTCTGATGCAAGCAGCCAGGGGCATGTCTTGTGAAGAGTGTTTCTGGGAAACTAAAGAAGGGCTGATCAGAAATTGGCAGACTTACCATACTTCTAGATAGAAAACACATCTCATCACAGCCAGTCCAGCCCCTGCTCTTAGTTCTGTGATTCTTTAACAATCTATATATCTAACAGTGAAAGTGTGGCCCCATCTGCGGATACTAGGGTTGCCAACCACCAAGTTAGGGTTGCCAATGTCCAGGTACGAGCTGGAGATCTCCTGCTATTGCAACTGATATCCAGCCGATAGAGATCAGTTCCCCTGGAAAAAAAGGGCCGCTTTGGCAATTGGACTCTATGGCATTGAAGTCCCTCCCCTCCCCAAACCCTGCCCTCCTCAGGCTCCACCCCAAAAACCTCCTGCTGGTTATGAAGAGGGACCTGGCAACCCTAGAGGATACCTAAACCCACATTTAACCAAAACACATTGAACCAAAACAGATAGTTCTGCAAACTTGGGGGACCCCTCAGGTTTGCAGAAAAATCTGAAAACATTACAAAAATACATTAGGGAGTTTAAGTCCCCCCAGGAGTCCTATGGCCAGTGTGGTGGCTCCCAGGGCCCTGCCACAGCTGTGGTAGCTCCTTGGGGCCCTGAGGCTGGTGCAGTGGCTCCCAGGGGCCCTGCAGCTGGCATGGTGGCTCCCACTGCAAGGGCTGCTGTGGTGGCACCCAAGGAGACTGACAGGACGCCTAGGGGCCACCGCGCTGGCTGCAGGGCCCCAGGGAGCCCGACCGTAGCCACAGCAGCTCTCAGCGTGGGGAGAAAGAAGACAAGGGATTGTCTGAGAAGGCAAGGGGGAGAAAGAGGGGGAGATTGAGAAGGGGTGGAAGAAGGGGGATTATCTGAGAAGCAGTGAGGGGTAAGAGAGGGAGAAGATTGACATACAAGCCGTGAGGGGAGAAAGGGGGGATGAAAGAGGATTGCCAGAGAAGAAGAAGAAGAGTTGGTTTTTATATGCCAATTTTCTCTACCTTTTAAGGGGAATCAAACTGGCTTACCATCTCCTTCCCTTCCTCTCCCCACAACAGACACCTTGGGAGGTACATGGGACTGAGAGAGTTCAGAGAGAACTGTGACTAGCCCAAGGTCAGCCAGCAGCCTTCATGTGGAGGAGTGTGGAAACCAACCTGGTTCTCCAGATTAGAGTCCACTGCTCATGTGGAGGAGCAGGGCATCAAACCCAGTTCTCCAGATTACAGACCACTGCTCTTAACCACTACACCATGCTGGCTCTCCAGAAGGGGGCAGGGGGGAGAAAGAGAGTGGGAACACTGACATAAGAGGGGTAACAGGGGAAGGGGATGAGGGAAGTTTGATAGATAAGGGGTGGGAGTAGGGTTGCCAGGTCCCTCTTTGCAACCGGCGGGAGATTTGGGGGGCGGAGCCTGAAGAGGGCAGGGTTTGGGGAGGGACTTCAATGCCATCGAGTTCAATTGCCAAAGCGGCCATTTTTCTCCAGGTGATCTGATCTCTATCGGCTGGAGATCAGTTGAATTAGCGGGAGATCTCCTGCTACTACCTGGCAGTTGGCAACCCTAGGTGGGAGCAGAAAGAAAGAGGGGAACATTGACAGAGAAGGGACGAGAGGGAAGGGTGGGGAGTTCAGCCTCTCCAGAGGTTTCTTGCATTTCCCCTCTTGTACTGTCCTAACTATTATATTCAGATGCACATATCACACACAGGATTGCATCTTCAATCAATCTTCAAATGAAAGATTGTCACATTTTTAAATATAAGAAATGCTGCTGGTCAACCAGATATTATGGTGTACTATAGAAGTACAGAGAGCCCCATGGCACAGGGCGGTAAGCTGCAGTACTGCAGTCAAAAGCTCTGCTCATGACCTGAGTTCGATCCCAACGGAAGTCAGTTCCAGGTAATCGGCTCAAAGTCCATCCTCAAACTTCCATCCTTCTGAGGTCAGTAAAATGAGTACCCAGCTTGCTGGGAGTAAAGTGTAGACGGCTGGGGAAGGCACTGGCAAACCACCCCATAAGCATAGTCTGCCTAGGAAACGTCGGGATGTGGCAACACCCCATGGGTCAGTAGTGACCAGGTGCTTGCACCTTTACCTTTACAAAAGTACAATGTGGAGACTAGCAATTTTCACGAATCCTAACTCAAAGGCACTAAAATGGCCTGGAACAATAAAAAGAGATTCATTTTACTTTTCCCTTTCCAAAGAATGATTCTGTCAAAAGAATGGAGTAAGTTGATGGGAACCTTTGCAGGCTAAAGTAATCCTTTAGTTTTCTCAGATGAGCAAGCCACTCTGCTCAGCAAAGTATGACTCCTTCCTCCAGCCTAGGAGCCTTCCTCCAGCGTCACAATACTACTCTAAGCAGAATTACACTCCTCTAGACCCTTTAAAGTCAATGGTTTTGGAAGGGCATGACACTTCTGGAACAAAAAGTACATTTCCTTGAATCGAATAGCCACTTAACTTGGCTTCCTAGGATCTGGGAAGGCTTCACACCTTGCTGAACAGAGTGTAGGGTTCCCAGAATTACATATGATACCAGAACTACAACTGATCTCCAGACTATATAGATCAGTTCCAGTGGAGAAAAGAGCCGCTTTGAATTATGGACTCTATATAGGGCTGTTGAAAAGCAAAATCGGTTGAATTCGGATTCGGCAAAATTCGGCCCGTTTTTATTCGGGCCGTGCTGAAGTCCGAACTCCCCCGCTTCGGATCCCCGAAATTCAGGGAAAAATTCGGGGGCCCGTGCGCCTACAGCGCAGAGGGGTCTAAAGACCCCCTCCCTGCCTTGCCGGGACTCCCGGGAAGACTGGCGGGGGGCTGTCAAGCCCCTCTGCACCCTCTGCGCTAGGGGCCCTTTAAACAGATGTGCGCTGACCTGTTTAAAGGGCCCCCTCCCCGTGCCTTCATGGAAGCCCCGTGAAGGCGTGGGGGGGTGAATCTGCCGAATTTATTCGCCGAACCCCCAAAGTCGGCAAATTCAGCTCCCTCGTTTCCCGCCTTTTTTTAGTTCGGTTCGTCCGAACCGAAAAACAGCCGAATCGGGGGAAATTTGGCTGTTTTTTGGTTCGGCCCGAACCGAATCAACAGCCCTAACTCTATAGCATCACACCCCTGCTGACCTCCCTCCCAACTCTCCCTCTCCAGGCATCACCTGCAAATTTATGTATGTATGTATGTATGTATGTATGTATGTATGTATGCATGTATGTATTGCATTTCAACCCTGCTTTCATTCCCGGCAAGCCGAGCTCAGAGCGGCTCCAGGAATGTACCAAGCCAGAAATGTACCAAGCCAGAGTTGGCAACCCAAGGAGAGTGGCTGAATCTTCAGTTGGGACCAGTTCAAAGGTCACTGAACAGAGATGATGGGAAGCATCTCTGCATGGCACCTGACATGACATACAAAAGTACAAAAGGGTGTAACATATAGGTGGAAAAGATGCACAATAAAACCACCTTGACCCCACCAATTGAAAATGATAGACACATTCCAATAATATAAACAGTAAAAATTAACAATGTCAATCATTACCAATTGAACAATTCATTAAATAGTATAAGGTGCGCATGGTTGAGGGCAGCGAAGGTGCCACCATAACTGCCCTCCCTGCGCCTGCTTCACCGCCTGCCATTTTCTGCATCTTTTTGCAATCTCTGCCTTTCCACCTGGCTAGGACGCCGCCAGTACCAATTTTAAATGGCGCCACTGGACTCTTGGTTTAGCGGGTTAACTGTGAAAATGTACTATTGGTTTTAATGATATGAATTTATTATTGAGATTTTGTATTTTAACTGATGTAAGCCACCCTGAACCCGACCTTGGTTGGGAAAGGGCAGGTTAAAAATCTTTAAAAATAAATTAAATAAATAAAATAAAATAAAAGACACACGCAAAGATGAATAAATAACAATTGAAAAGTGATTCAAATACAACGCCCCCCAGAAAAAGCTGTACTTCATTGGTAACCATGACTTTTAAAAGGAATCATTAGGAATTGCTACCTACCTACCTACCTACCTACATGTCTGTCTGTCTGTCTGTCTGTCTACCGAAGTCTGTAGTGTCCCCTGAAATTGAACCACCAATTGTGAGTGAGATTTTGGGAACAGGATGGGGGAGAAAGCGTCTGTCTGTAACAGGAGAGGAGAATTGAACAGATTTCCTAGAGAGGCAGCGTGCAAGTGTTTTTAGAGAGGTGGGGGGGTACAGGTGGAGCTTTTCCCATCAAGGCTTCTGACAGGCCACTGCTGATTTAATGGGTTGTGCAAGTTTTAAAAAATGTTGCTACCACCACAGCACAATTGTCTTTCCTGTGTGACTGAAGATAAGCTGCAGCACCAATTTTGATGGATGGCTCCACCTTGTGTGGCAGCCATTGTGTGGCAGCCATTGTGTGGCTGCTCTCACCATGCTGTGTCAGAATTGGTGCCCACAGGCTCAGAAAGGTTGTGGTCCCCCCCTAGGGTTGCCAGGTCCCTCTTTGCCATCGGCGGGAGGCTTTTGGGGCGGAGCCTGAGGAGGGCGGGGTTTGAAGAGGGGAGGGACTTCAATGCCATAGAGTCCAATTGCCAAAGCGGCCATTTTCTCCAGGTGAACTGATCTCTATCTGCCCGAGATAAGCTGTGATTGCGGGAGATCTCCAGCTACTACCTGGATGTTAACAGTAGATACGTATGCTGAATAACGTTAGTTGATATTCTGCAAATATTTCTAAAAGATTTGTTAATACTTAAAATTCATTGAGCTTTGGTGCTGTTTGATCACTCAAGTACCTGGATGTTGGCAACCCTATCCCCTGCCAGACTGCCTTCCTTCCATAGCAGCCATTTTCTCCAGGAGAACTGATCTCTGTAGTTGGGAGATCAGTTGTAATTCTGAGAGATCTCCAGGCCTCACCTGGAGGTTGGCAGATATCCTGGACTCTGTGTTCTGGAACAAACAGATAGTATCTCTAAGAACAGCTCTTTGTTTAGTTCCATAGAAGTAAATGGCTATAGATTTTATGAAAGCACTTTCAAGAGGAAAATGTTCTGATTCAATAAAACACGGAATTGTGAAAACTGCAATGAAATAAGCTTGGAGAAATAAACAGACTCTAGGCTGGCAGTTGAGAGCTTTTTCATGGAATGAATAGTGTATGATTATAGTTAAAAATAAAGTTTGGTTCCCCCCTCCATTTCCTTGAATAGATGCAGATGGAACTGTAAAACCTCTCTCGTATGAGTCAGAGAACCAAGGTTGGCAGGACTATTAGTGCAATGTTAAAAATAGACCTGTCATTAAATGAAACAACAACCAAAGAAAAAATGCTGTTCTTTTTCCAGTAACTAATCCATTTGTTATTGCTTGAAATTAATTAAAAAATAGTTTACCTGGACCCCTGTCATAAATATACTAAAAGGGGGGAATCAGTCGGCAGAAACACATGTGAAACTACTCCGAGACTACACGTGAACACATGAAGCTGCCTTATACTGAATCAGACCCTTGGTCCATCAAAGTCAGTATTGTCTACTCAGACCGGCAGCAGCTCTCCAGGGTCTTGGGTAGAGGTCTTTCACATCACCTACTTGCTGAGTCCCTTTAAATGGAGATGCCGGGGATTGAACCTGGATCCTTCTGCACGCCAAGCAGATGCTCTACCACTGAGCCACGACCCCTCCCCAGAAAGCTTCTTTTCCTGACATTGGTCATTTATGCATGGTCGCTTTAACTCCTTTATTCTCTGTTTCAGCCAGGATCAAATTTTTCAGCATGCACGATACCTCATTCCTTGGAAGTTCAATGCTGTTTCAATGCAAAACGAACCTGGTTTTTCTCGTTCCTCTTCTGGCCAAATTAAACCGTTCATCTTGGCTCATTCCGGAGTCACAGAGCGTGCACACTCCGTTCTTGGGTTGAGCTTCCCCGCGCCATCACGCCCCACCCTTTTCCAACCCCCTCTTCAAAGCAGCACGCAGAGGGAAAAACAGAAGTTTGGCTTCTCTCACAGCCAATCACGAAGCAAGTGTGTAAAGAGGCGGGGATTCAAGTACTTCCTGCTACCTTGGAGCTCTTTCTGAGCAAAATAAAGGCTTTTTTAGAACGAGGCTTGTATTCCCCCCCTTTCTTTCAAGTAGCTCCTCTTTTTTTGTTCTTAAAATGCTTTTTTATGTGGCAGTTGGGTCTGGGGGGGAAGGAAATCTTCTCTCATGTGGAGCAATGCTAAGTAAGCCAATTACAGAGCAGCATTTAAAGGGGTGGGACTTGATTTGAGCTTGGGATATTGTTTTTCTGTATTCATGGTTCAATTAGGACACAGATTAGTCCCTGATCATCCAAGCCAATGCATACAGTTTCCCCCAACCCAAGTTACTTTAAAGTGCAATGAACCCAGGTCCAAGCAGGGAGATCCAACCCATGCATAAAAGACCTTAGTTAGGAATATGAATGTCAGAGGGACAAAATTCTCTCTCTCTCTCTCTCTCTCTCTCTCTCTCTCTCTCTCTCTCTCTCTCTCTCTCTCTCTCTCTCTCTCTCTCTCTCTCTCTCTCTCTCTCTCTCTCTCTCTCTCCTTTTTATCAAACCCTTTCTCTAAGGAGTTCAGGTCAGCATAAATAATTCCCTGCTCCTTCATTGTAAAATAAAATTGACACAATCATTCAGATTTGAGTACATGTTTTTATCAGCACATTTTTATCCCGACCTTCCTCCACAGGCTCTCTCTCCTCCTTTTTATGTTCACAATGACCTTGTAAGGTAGGCTAGGCTGGGGAAGAATGATTGGCCCAAAGTCAGCCTCAGCCAGTAAGCTTGGGAGAGGGGATTTGAACCTTGAATTAACTTGCAAGATGTTGAAAGGCAGGGGTGTGCAGGAGTCTGGGAGGCTTATGCAGACCTCACATTGCTCCAAATGTCCTAGAGCACTGCCTGCATACATAGGCAGGCAAAGGAGGCTGGGTCAAGCTTATTGAAATAATCCATATGTAGTTAGTTTGCCCATGGTTCTTGTCCTTTTCATTTGCTGTTTTTTGACCCATCAGTTAAAACGACAAGGCAGCAAAAAGGGAGAGGGGGCAATTTGGCTCAGTCGTCGTAATTTTTTGGTATGTTTGCATTTGGCAAACACTGTAAAAGAAGTACAGTAAATACTGAAACGAAGTCCAAAAAGCAAGTTGTGCCCAATGCCACTTTAAGAGGTTTGTGATAACTCTAGTTTAATTAACGAGGAGTTTCATGAACACCATGACAGCAGACTTTCCCTAACCTTAACATTCACTAAGTTACTTTGACCAAAATCACCTGCCAACAGTCAAGTACTGTTTATGTTTCAGTGTGCCACTCTGACCACAAAGAAATAGCAAGCTAGTTTTGACCTGGATTCTTTTTCAACAATGCATGTTGTAACAGATAGAACTCACGGGAGGCCAGTCATTCCCAAAATATAGCGGCTGTATCAGAGTTAAGAAAAACTCAGTATGGCCATGCCTTCTGACTTGTCAATTCAACCACCATGGAATTCATGCCCGTTCTCTATATATAGAAACTTCGCTTTTTCTGTTAGTTTTCTACCATTGCCTACTAGTGCCCAATGTGCTATAAACCTGTCTCTGGGCTGTACCACTTCAGATTGCAACTAAAGGCCTACTTAAATGAAAAATCCCTCAATTTAGACATCTAGTTGTCAAGGAGAACTTCTAGCTTAAAGTTATCCCTGATGAGCTAGACATCTACTTGCAAAAATTTTGTTTCCATTTTTTGTAAATGGAGGTTGAATCAATCACGTGAATCCCACCTGCAGTCTGAAGTGGTACAACCCTGACACAGCTTTATGACTTTAGTTGTACATATGCAACTCTGAATGCCCATTTCTACATTCATTAAAGATCTGACTAGGATTCTCTAAGTTCCATTTTTCCCTTTTATTTAACAAGCTGGTTTTAACCTATAAAGCCTTTCTCATCATTGGCATATGAAGGACTGAATTTGTTGATATAAAAAGCATGTGCCAGTTATTATCTTTATTCTACAGACTGGAGAGGAGAACAGTGGAATTGGGCTCTGCCATGTCTTTAACTTACTTTTGATTAGTATTGTATTGTAGATTGGTAAAATATGGGTTCGGGTTTATTGGGCCTGATTTTTTTTTCAGGAAACCCAAAGTAAACCGAATGCCCATACTGGTAAATATGGGGATTTGGTTTATTTTTGGGTTTCCTGAAAAAATTCAGCCCCGAGGAGCATTTTTTGAGGTAGAGCCCCCAAACCTGCAGGGTAGCTTGCAGGGACTCTCCTTGCAGGAATCCCCAAGTTTGGTGAAAATTGGGTTGGGGGATCTTAAGTTATGGGGTCTGGAAGAGGTCACTCCTAGGGCTGTTGAAAAAAAATTCGGTATAGTTTGGATTCGGCCGAATTCAGCCTGTCTGGATTCGGGATATGCCGAAGTCCGAACTCCCCCACTTCGGGTCCGTGCAATTTGGCACGAATTCAAAGTTCGGGAAAAATTTTTGGCTGAAAAAAGCCATTAAAAACACAACCACGCCTTTCCGCGGCTCCGGGGGGGCATTTTGGGGGGTAGAGGTCCCAAACTTTCAGTGGAGCTTCAAAGGACACTTCTTGCAAGACCCCCCAAGTTTTGTAAAGATTGGGTCAGGGGGGGCTGAGATATGGGCCCCAAAGGGGTCCCCCACCCTTAATGTGCATCTCTGAACAGAGCTTGCCGCCCACGCACAAAGCTCCCAGCCCCGACAAATAGCTGAGCTGCAGGGAGCAAGGGTGGGGCAGGTGCAAAGAAGTTTGCAAAGCAACACAACTGCAAAGCAACACAACCATGCAAAGCAACACGTTTGCAATCATGCAAAGCAACACCTGACACCTGGGAGTTTGCAAACCATGGAAAGGGACAGAGGCAGCTAGCTAGGCATAATGGGCGGGGCAGGTGCGAAGAAGTTTGCAAAGCAACACAACTGCAAAGCAACACAACTGCAAAGCAACACAACCATGCAAAGCAACCCGTTTGCAACCATGCAAAGCAACACCTGACACCTGGGAGTTTGCAAACCATGGAAAGGGACAGAGGCAGCTAGCTATGCATAATGAGCAGGAGGGGGTGGAATTTCTCCTTTTGCATCGGACTCAGGACCAGGCAAATGCATTCTTTAAGTCACCATTTGAAAACCAGTTTTGAGCAAGCATCAAAATAGACCTAACCGATCTTATGAATGAGGGAAAACCTGAGGACACACAACTGAAGCCCCCCTCAAACCAGGGAGAGAGAGACTCGAGGGGGCACACCCCCCCAGGCAGAACAGGTGAAAGCCCCCTTTGGCTTCCCCCACCCACCCACAGAAACTGCTCCCTCCCCCCCCCACACACACACACACTCTGCTTCCCCCCCCCCACACACACAGAGGAGAAAAATTATAGATTAAAGCCCCCAAAGGGGTCTTACTGTGGCTGTCTTCTGTTCCATCAGGAGGGGCTGGGAGGACTGGGTAATCCAATACAATTCTATTTAAGCACTGGAGGTTTTGCCTTGGATTTGCTGCTCTGGAGATGCATACAGGATCGGGTGATCCATTCATCCTAATAGGGAAAAGGGGAAAGCCCATATCTCGGGACCACCTGACCCAATGTTTACAAAACTTGGGGGGTCTCTTAAGAAGGCTCATCTGAAGCTATGCTGAATGTTTGGGGGCTGCACCCCCAAAAATGCGCCCCCTGCAGCCATGGAAAGAGAAAAGGGGGAGCCCATATTTCTGCCCACACTGAACCCATCTTTACAAAACTTGGGGGGTCTCTTATGAAGACTTGTCTGAAGCTATGCTGAAAGTTTGGGGGCTGCACCCCCCAAAAAAGCGCCCCCTGCAGCCACGGAAATGGAAAAGGGGGAGGGAAAAGGGGTGGAGCCCATATCTCAGGACCCCCTGACCCAATGTTTACAAAACTTGGGGGGTCTCTTAAGAAGGCTCGTCTGAAGCTCCGCTGAAAGTTTGGGGTCTCTACCCACAAAAATGCACCCTCTGCAGCCATGGAAAAGAGCGAATGTGCACACTCACCCCCCCCCCACAAGGATCTCTCTCTCTTTCTCTCCCCGGCCGGGCCGCGCAGCAGCTGATTCCTCCAGTACTCAATCCTGACTGATTGGCCAGAAGAAGACCCAGCTTGGCCACTGATTGGTCGGGGGAGAATGCTGCTTACTGATGGTTATGCTGCTGCGTCCCGAATTTGCTGAATTTATTCATGAAGTCCCGAACTCGCTGAATTCGGCTCCCCCGTGTTCCCGCCATTTTTGAGTTTGGTTCGTCCCGAACTAAAAACCGCCAAATCAGGGGAAATTCAGCTGTTTTTCGGTTCGGGCCGAACCAAATCGACAGTCCTAGTCACTCCCTCCCACCTCCATACACAAGCATTGGAAGGTAAGAGATTCTCTGTTAGCTAATCAGCTAATGCTTGTCTATGGAAGAGAGAGGGGGACCATAACACTGGACCCCCTGCCCCAATCTTCACCAAACTTTGGGGTTCATGCAAGGAGGGTCCCTGAAATCTACCCTGAAAATTTGGGACCTCTACCCCAAAAATGCCCCCACAGGAGCTTCGCAAAAAAATCCCCTTTTTTTTTCTTATAATGGGAATTATACACACTAGTAGAAGAAGAGTTGGTTTTTATATGCCGACTTTCTCTACCACTTAAGGGAGACTCAAACCGGCTTACAATCACCTTCCCTTCCCCTCCCCACAACAGACACCCTGTGAGGTAGGTGAGGCTGAGAGAGTGTGACTCGCCCAAGGTCACCCAGCTGGCTTCGTGTGTAGGAGTGGGGAAACAAATCCAGTTCACCAGATTAGCCTCTGCCGCTCATGTGGAGGAGCGGGGAATCAAACCTGTTCTCCAGATCAGACTCCACTGCTGCAAACCACCGCTCTTAACCACTACACCACGCTGGCACTACTGGTCTGTAATTGCACCACACAGAGAAAACCTGAACTGCCCAGACTGGTAAACTAATGCTTTGACTATACCTTTTAACTCTCATGACAAAAGATGTAATTCCTCACAAAGTATTCATTTCAATCCCCTTTAATAAGGTGAATGCTACTTGGCATTTTATTTATGCAGGTTTACTGCTTGGGGTAATGATGGGTGAAATAAAAATCTATTGACGAAGGCTCATGAACAATATGAGTGCAGCCATTTTTATTGCCAGATTTACTACAGATGAAAAACTCATTGATTATCACTTCATTGTTTATCATTAGCTCTTGTACTTAAGGAGCCTGGATCTTTGCACATACTGCCATAAATAATAATGTACCTATTGTGCACCCAGGATATAATGTGGTCCATAATGTTTCATGTGTTTAGTAAAATATTGCTAGGTGGGGGTGGGGTGGGAGAGGAAAGAGTGAGCCCCTAGCTTGAAGATGAGATATTTCTTACGGCAGGACTCCAAGGGCAGTTACAAATGAAGAGGCCACACAATTTTATAGGGGAGGAAACCAGCCTAGTTTAATCATTGTCATTGGAAGCTTTGTTAGCAATCTATCATAAAATAATCTAGCGCTAGATGAACAACGTGGTCACTACAAAACCAAAATTGCCCCTTTTGTGGTGGTGGCTATTCCAGACGAGGAATTCGTTTTAGATGTAAAACTGCACTCTCTTCTTAAGGATTTCATTAAAATAAAACAATTATAGCATGGTCCCTGACCCCCATATCCATTCTATCCATTACATGTTTATTCTGCTCTTCCTCAAATGAGCCATACATGGTTCTTCCCACTTTTGTCCTCACAATGACTTTGTGAGGCAGACTAGGCTGAAGAGTGTGACTTGCCCAAGATATCCCAATGATATTGTCGAAGGCTTTCATGGTCAGAGTTCATTGGTTCTTGTAGGTTATCCGGGCTGTGTAACCGTGGTCTTGGTATTTTCTTTTCTGACGTTTCGCCAGCAGCTGTGGCAGGCATCTTCAGAGGAGTAACACTGAAGGACAGTGTTCTTCAGAGGAGTAACACTGAAGGACAGTGAGAGACACTGTCCTTCAGTGTTACTCCTCTGAAGATGCCTGCCACAACTGCTGGCGAAACGTCAGAAAAGAAAATACCAAGACCACGGTTACACAGCCCGGATAACCTACAAGAACCAATATCCCAATGAGCTTCAGAAAAGAGCAAGAGTCCAGTAGCACCTTAAAGACTAACAACATTTCTGGCAGGGTATGAGCTTTCATGAGTCACAGCTTCCCATACTGCTAGAATGTGAGTCCATCTATTCTTAAGTAGAGAAGAGTGAATTCAGACATCCAATGGCAATAGCATGTGTAAATGGCAATACCAGGTAAATGACATTAGCCGGCGTGATTGGAGCAGATGCAACTATAGAATAGGGCTTGGCTATGACAATGATCTGTTTGATATGGTTGGGGTGATAACAGGAGGCATGTAAATATGTTTTCCGATCTGTCTGTTTCTTGCATAATATGGTGCTTGTGTGTCCTTCGGGTATAATGTGGTGCTTGTGTGGACAGACAGACAGACAGGGAGACAGACAGACAGACAGATCCTCAGGACAGCTCATAATATATTCCAGCAATTAAAACATAGCAATTTGCAGTTAAAAGGTTCTCTAGCATCTGTTAAAATTCAAGTGGTGCTCTTAAACATCCCAATAGTGGAGCTAACCAAAGGGAAAGGAATAAAAGAAGGGGGAAAAAACAAGCAGTCTCAATAAAGGAAGGGAAGGGAACTAAAATAGGTACATCTGAACAATAATAACTAAAAGACAGATATCTATCTTTCCTTTCTGGCATTCGGTGCCTATTTCAGCCAAAGGTAAGCACTTATAAATTCCATTCACCGAACTGTCCCATTTTCACAACCTGTTCTGTTTTTAGGCACGACATTGGCTTTTAAGGGATTAAAAATAACTACCATTGCTTTTTCATCCAACATTATCCACCCTGAGACTTTGGAATGGGACTTCCAGTCAAGGACAATATAGCTGTTGTAATAACAGGATAATTAATGCCGCAGTGCCACATAGCCAGTGAGATGTGGCTCTCTGAGATCAGACATCAGAGGCCTATTTTTGGCCTATTTCATGGGCACTGAATTATTATCCAAATTGGAAAAAATATACTTTTTCTGAATTTTTTTTCTCTCCAAAATACTCCATCCCCATTTTGGGGTATTCTGTAATTGAAATGCTGTCCATGAATCTAGCGGCTGTTTGTGCTATGCCACAAAGAAGAAGAAGAAGAGTTGGTTTTTATATGCTGACTTTCTCTACCACTTAAGGGAGATTCAAACCAGTTTACAATCACCTTCCCTTCCCCTCCCCACAACAGACACCCTGTGAGGTAGGCGATGCTGAGAGAGCTCTAACAGAGCTGTAAAGCCCAAGGTCACCCAGCTGGCTTAGTGTGTAGGAGTGGGGAAACAAATCCAGTTCACCAGATTAGCCTCCGCCGCTCATGTGGAGGAGTGGGGAATCAAACCCGGTGCTCCAGATTAGAGTCCACCACTCCAAACCACCGCTCTTAATCACTACACCATGCTGGCTCTCATTCGTTGATGTATCATTTGTTGATGCCACAAACCAATCAATGAGCATTATGTACTCTTACCATATTTGATTGCTTCATTGCCGAACCCGACACTTTCTCTTGATATCATAATTCTTTTGTAATCTATGACACTGAAACCAGAATGTGCAATATTCAAAGAAACATGCTGAGGATGCACGTGTTTCTTTGTGAACATACACATGCCAACCTCCTCATCAGCAGAGCCAGATGTATAAGCTCCAAAATGAACAACTTCTCTTTTGAAAAAAGATAATTTGCAGTGCACTCATATAAACACAGCATGAATCTTAGTTCCCTTTTTTCTAAGCTGATCCTGTTTACCATCGATCACAATTTGCCTTTTCTGGTTCCCATTTTTAAAAGACCCTTTCTTTGATTGTGTTCTTTCCTCACCTCCTGCAGTATTGTATATTCATGATCTCAGAGTCCCAAAATCAATAGTTTCTGTGGCTCCTACTAACTTGAAGTGATTCTTCAAACCCAGGAATAAGCGCAATATTAGCAGATTCTTAAATGAATTCCACCTCTGGAACACCCAGAGTTGACAGATCAAAGAGCTGCGCGGCAGGGATGAAGCCTTTAGTCATTCCCAGGGGCGGGCTTTTATTTTTTGACTGCTAATTTCTGTTTATCTGAAAGAATGGTTGATGGGATGCCCTAGAAAGCTTATTGCCTGTAAATAAAAAAGTCTATTTTTATAGGAAACATTTCAATCCTTGATAAATAAAAGCATTCTTAATTTGTGTATCGTGTAAGAAAGCACTCTTCTGATTCCAGGTATAGCTCTCATATCTGCTTTACTAAGAGTTAGGTTACTAGGGTTTCCAAACTCCAGGTGGGGATTGGAGATCTCCAGACTACATACATCATATAGATGTTTGTTTATTTGTTTATTATTTAAAACATGTATGCCACTTCTCCCAGAGAAAATGACTTCTAGCCCACTAAGGTCCCTCCCCTCCCTATACCCCACTCTCCCAGGCTCTACCTTCAAATCTCCAGGTATTTCCAAACCCTGAGTTGGCAACCCTCGGTTACCAGTAGCCTGGTTTCTCCTACTCCAATGAGCAAAGCCTTCCTCTGGCATGAAGAACCATCACAAACCCTCCCCTTAAATCTCCATTTTCCTCTTCCCATGATTTTGGTTATAAAAGCCCATGCAAGATTTCCATTTCTTATGCATCTGAAGAAGAGAGGTCTGACTCACAACAGCTTATGCTGGAATAAAATTTGTTAAGTCATGAAGATACCACTTGATTTCCATTTTGCATTGCTGTGTCAGACTAATACAGCTACCCTTTTGAAATTGCTACCGGGGGATGGGGGGAGACAATGCAAAAGACATCAGCATGGCACACATTAGAACTGATTTGCTTCCTTGCTGCTTTGGAATCTTATATAGTGCCCACTGTATTTGGTTACTTTTGTTCTGAATCATTTTCTCTGACATGCTACAAAACATTGATGCAAAATACTGGCCTAGATCCTGTGTAGGTTCTTTTAGGCAATATTACTGGTGCATTTAGACATTGACTGGTTGATCTTTCTTGGCCCCCGAATGCCAGTGTTCCTAATCACAACATTCAGTTGGATCCAGCAATTTGTGAGCGGAAGCACCAACGCACTTAGCACAGTTCCACTTCCACAAGAAATACAGATCAGGGATGAATCAACCAAGAATTATTTGAACAACATCTTGCCCAAGCAGAAATGCAAGTCAGGATACAAGCGAACATAATGGTGCAAGCTCCCAGTCTGGTTTTCTTAGTATGTTGCTGATTGTGGAAGGGCTGTAACATTGGGCTGGACTAGATGGCCTGGTGGTCCCTTCCAGCTCTATGATTCTATATGCAGAAATCTTCCACTGGATCCAGCCCATTCAGTTGTAACTTTTTTCCTCTTGTACCTGCTGCTTGGCTGAAAGGATAATGTCTTTGAGCACACCTAAACTGTAAGCAGAGAAGATTTTTAAGCTCCTTCCTAAGAATCCACATAACTAACTCATATTGCAAAAGAGCTCTATGTGATGTTCCCCCAAAGGCCCAGGGAACACCTTTACAAACAGCAAAGCAGATTGGGAGCTGAGCTTTCCACCAGTGCAGATAAGACTTATATGCAGGAATACCTATAACTGCAGTGACATTTTTCAGCTGCCCAAATTGCTAAATTTGCTACTGGAGGACTCAGTTCAAACTTGGGGCTTTACTTAGCATTCCCCCCAGATCAGTTCTGAATAGCTCATTTGAAGGAAAATCTTAAAACCAGATGTCTTCTTTTAGGACTGTGCACTAATGGGCTGTTACTTTACCTTTTTTTTTTACTGTGATATATGCACAGCCTTGAAGCTTAATAGTTTTTGTGTGTAATATATCTACTTTAAAAAAATACTGTGCCCATTTCTTGTTGTAAATTATTTACTGACATGTACCAAATTGTATCTAGTGATAGAGTCACTGTCCACTGGTGATAATGTGTTTATATAGTTTGCCCCCTGTGCCCAAAGAGATGTTATTCTCTCCTTTAATGAAGACCCCAGCTTTGTCTACATGTTTGGTGACCCCCGGTTAATTCTCTGTGGGAATGTGCAGGGCTGCCCATCAATTTGTGGAGCATCAGGAATCACCCAGGAGTACCACTTATATGAACCAGCACCTCAGGGGTGGGTGACTTTGAAAAAAAAGGAATCATGAGTGCATGAATGACTATGTCACATGTAAAGCCCTCACATGGAGGCCCTGGTTCTTACAGTCAGCACCTTCATGTGATTTCTGCAAACCAGGCATCTGTTCCATATACTCTTGTAGATGGGAATAGGGCTGTCGATTCGGTTCATCCCAAACTGAAAAACAGCCCCCCCAATTCGGCGGTTTTTAGTTTGGATGGAACCAAACTCAAAAAAGGCGGGAAAACGGGGAGCTGAATTCGGCGAGTTTGGGGTGTTCGGTGAATAAATTCGGCAAATTCGGGGTTCGGCGCAGCAGCATAACCGTCAGTTAGTAAGCAGCATTCTCCCGCGGCCAATCGGTGGCCAAGCAGGGTCTTCTTCTGGCCAATCAGTCGCGATTGAGCACGTGAGCCCAGCTGCTGCGCGGCCCAGGGAGAGAGAGAGTATCTGTTTGTGTGAGAGAGAAATTCCCGTGGCGGGGGGTGCGTGTGCACATTCACTCCTTTCCGTGGCTGCAGGGGGTACATTTTTGGGGGTACAGCCCCCAAACTTTCAGTGTAGCTTCAGAGGAGCCTTCTTGCAAGAACCCCCAAGTTTTGTAAAGATGGGATCAGGGCCCGAAATATGGGGTCCCCCCTTTTCCCTATTGGGATGAATGGGATCAGCCGATCCTGTGTGCATCTCGAGAGCAGCAAATCCAAGGCAAAACCTCCTGTGCTTAAATGGAATCATATTGGATTACCCAGTCCTCCCAGTCCTTCCTGATGGAACAGAAGACATCCACAGTAAGACCCCTTTGGGGGCTTTAATCTATATGTGGGGGGGAAGCAGAGTCTGTGTGGGAGGGCAGTTTCTGGGGGGGGGTGGAAGCCAAAGGAGGCTTTCGCCTGTTCTGCCGAGGGGTGTGTGACTGCTCACCTCTGTGAGAGTGTGTGTACTGCTTTTAAAGTTTTAAAGTTGAGTCTGTACGGCGGCTAGCTCTCTCCACTCGGCACCAAAGCCGTGCCTCCTCCTTGGTGTTTTCCCCTGTTTTTGCCCCTAGCCTGGGGTTGAGTGCAACAGGGCGGCTTGCGTGAGATCCCCTGCGTCTTGGATTTTTTCCCCGTTTGGGGGGTGCACCGCGGCGCCGTATTGGTTGGAGAGGTGGGGGTGGTGCTGGTGAGACTTGCTTGAGTTTGGTGGGGTCATTTGCATAAGGGGGAGTGTCCCTCCACCATGAGAAGAAGGAGCAGGGAAGAAAATACAAACTGGGGTTTTTTTTGCACTGCGTGTTTTGCTGCTCGCTCAAAAATGTTTTTGCAAAATCTGACTTTCACAACACATTTGCACGGTCCAAGTCACCTGCTCCTTTTTTCCTTTTTGCTGAGTTAATTAATAGCATGCAATGCACAGCTCGCGTGTTGCTCTTGCTCATTGCAATGGTTAGCACGGGAGGTTTTGCCTTGGATTTGCCGCTCTCTAGATGAATAGGATCGGCTGATCCCATTCATCCCAATAGGGAAAAGGGGGGACCCCATATTTCGGGGGGGCTGATCCCATCTTTACAAAACTTGGGGGTTCTTGCAAGAAGGCTCCTCTGAAGCGACGCTGAAAGTTTGGGGGCTGTACCCCAAAAAATGCGCCCCCTGCAGCTACGGAATGGCTGGAATGTAGTTTTTATGGCTTTATTTGGCCGAATTTTTCCCCGAACTCAAATCTCGCGCCGAATTCCACGGATCCAAAGCAGGGGAGTTCAGACTTCGGCATTGCCCGAATTAAAACAGGCTGAATTTTGCCGAATCTGAATTTTACCGATTATTTTTTCAACAGCCCTAGATGGGAACCTCCAAACACATGAACTGTGCCTAAGTATGAGCCAATGTGGTGTGGTGGTTAGAGTATTGTATTAGGATCTAAGAGACCCAGGTTTGAATCTAAGGTTGCCAGCTCTGAATTGGACAATACCTGGAGAGTTTTGGGATGGAGCCTGAAGAAGGTGGGGTTTGGAGAGGGGAGGGACTTCAATGGGGTAGAAAGCCATAGAGTCCTCCCTCCACAGCGGCCATTTTCTCCAGCTGAAACAATCGCTGTCATCTGGAGATCAGTTGTAATAGTGGGAGATCTCCAGCCACCACTTGGAGGATGACAACCCTATTTGAATGCCCACGGAAGCTTGCTGGATGACCTTGGACTGTTGTGGCAGGCTACTTGGCAACAACTCACCTGTCAGAGCAGGACATGACAAGGAAGCCTCCGCAAGAGGGTGTCTTTGGCAGTCAGCCACAGAGAGGCTCTCTGGGCCCTGGGGATTTAAGGCAGGGCTTGGCTGTGGAAAGCAGGAGCTGGCTAAGGCACAGGGAACAGTGAAGGGGAGGGTGGAGTGTAGTTCGAGGACAGGTGTGGTGCTAGAGGTATAAAAAGTAGGGAAGTGGGAATAGGAGGAGATTGGCTGGAGGAGGAGAAAGGGGAAGAAGGAGGCAGGTTAAAGTGTTCTGGCTCTTCTCCCATGTAATGGAGTGTAACCCTGATGCGGCTGAAGTTACCCACACCTTCAGATGCATGGATTGGTGAAGAAAGCAACCTGTGTAAGAAAACAGTGACTGGGCTGGTGCTTTTAAGGGCCCATAGTGTCCAGGTATGACATTTCTCTGCCCTAGAGGGTGCTACAGCCAGTCATACTCTCAATCTAACCTACCTCATAGGTTGTTATTGTGATCATACAAAGGAGTCGGAGAATGAAGTTGTAGGTTGCCACTGTGGAGAAAAGTATGGAATAAATATAACTACGCCTTGAGTCGCCTAGGGTCGCCATGAGTCGGAAGCGACTTGACGGCACTTAACACACACACACATAACTACGCCTCCTGTAAACCAAAATGTGCTGGGTGGTATATATTCTCAGTTGCTGATCAGACAAAGACAAAAGGCAAGTCCTTCAGGGGCTGGTGGCAAAATACAAGTACAGAGATTCAATGATTAATATTCATACCTTGGGAAAGCCTAAGTTGTTTCCATTACTTATTTATAGAAGTCAGTCCGCATGATGATAGTGGAGCTTTCTGGTCTGTCAGGCTATAGTCAGTGTCTTGGTTCTGTGATTCACGTACTTTTCTTGGCATTATATTAGAGTTCTAAAGATGCATGTTCAAGGTTGCCACTGCCATTTATCATGTATCTTGTGGTTAAACATATGTAAGCTGAACATAACAGGAAGCAGACATTGATGCAGAATCATCCACTTGAAAGCATTGCTCGTGGACTGTCTACAGGCCTCAAGATTAAGTGTGAAATCTGACAAGGAGAATACATATTAAGAATACATGCTGACAGAGTGATCTGGGTGATATTTTTCAAAGTAAAGCATCGATTACATTTCCATATCCTGCTGCCTCACAGCATAAAGGAAAACAGAGTTAGGGAGTTGTGTTGGTGCACGTGTGTGTGTTGTATCTGCCCGATTTCTTCTACCATGTGTGTATGTGTAAAGTGCTGTCAAGTCGCAGCCGACTTATGGCGACCCCTTTTGGGGGTTTTCATGGCAAGAGACTAACAGAGAGATGGTTTGCCAGTGCCTTCCTCTGCACAGCAACCCTGGTATTCCTTGGTGGTCTCCCATCCAAATACTAACCTGAGATCTGATGAGATCAGGCTAGCCTGGGCCATCCAGGTCAGGGCTTTTTCTACCATACGATGAGTTAAAAACCCATCCCTCCCCCTGCAGGTCACCAGTTTGCAGGTGAAACAGATAGGTGGATGAGTTGTGTGTCCCTGGATTTTCCTCTGGGCCCAAGTATAGGGAGAGCTCCCACAACCCCCTCTGTTCCAATAGGGTACTATCCAGCATGAGCCGTGCCCCAAAGCTAGCTCTAGGGAGCCATGAAACACAAGTAGGGGGTGTAAAGGGAAGGCAGATGGAAGAATGATCTCCTTTCTTTCCTTGCCCCTCTTCTCCATCTCCAATTATGTGTCTCTGAATCAACACTTGTACAAATACCATTACTATTAAAGGGAAAGCGTTTGTTTGCTACAAAACTGCTCACCTCTAGAAATGTCGTAATCTTTGCTGTTTATGAATTCACCAAACATGCTTTACCGTGATCTGCAGTAATGATTCCAGGTCCCTCTTCGCCTCTGGCAGGAGGTTTTTGGGGTGGAGCCTATGGAGGGTGGGGTTTGGGGAGGGACTTCAATGCCATAGAGTCCAATGGCCAAAGCGGCCATTTTCTCCAGGTGAACTGATCTCTATCGGCAGGAGATGAATTGTAATAGCAGGAGATCTCCCGCTAGTACCTGGAGGTTGGCAACCATAGCGGTGTGGTAGCTTTTGTGCTTACTAGCCCTACTGAACACAAAAGTGTTGAAAGGTTCAGTACAGCACATACAATAGTGGTGGTGGGGGGGAGAAAAGCAATCCGGCCCCCACCAAGATTAGATGGAGTGACATAAACAAAGAGGAGGTGGGCAGGGAGGCTAGATATGCTAATATATACCATTGACCCCTGAAACACTGTTCCAGAGGAACAGGGGATCCCCAAGAAAACCATGAAGGAGCAATCAGCAGTCTGCTTCAGCACACGGGTAATTGGTGAAAACTGTCCCCTTCCATCAGCAGAAATCCTCCAAGGGATCCAACCCATTAATTTGACATAAAAATTGAACCTGGTGGATATTTTGTAAAGCCACTGTTTTAACAGTAATGAAGAAGAATTGCTAAGTAAAAATTTGTTTAGGCCCTATCAACAATTCAGCACTTACTTTTATGAATGAAATGTTGCCTTCATTGCCGTTGGGCCATTTCTCTGCAACTTGTTATATCTGAAAATAGAGAATTAATGGGGCAAGTTTTATCTTCTATTATCTCTTTTAAAAAGATAAAGGTCTAAAACGTTAAACCTTCAGCCAAATACCTGTCTCTTAATCAAAGGAATTTGCTGCTCCAGCTAGGTTTTATGTTCTTTAGAAGGATTCCAGATTGCTTGTTTTTTTTTATAGACTACCTACATAACCGCCTCCAACAGTATTTAAATTCTGTAATTTTCTGCTCCTAATGTTATCTAAATGCACACGGAACGCTTTACATTTATCCATTTGATATCATAGTTACATCTCATTTAGATGTCTGTTTCTCAACAGCTTATACCAGTAAATGTTTTTAAAACAAAAAAGTATTTAAATTTCATTTGGTGCAGGGTTTTTGTTTTGTTTTGTTTTTTTGAATATTTTTACAGAGGAAAAAATGACTAATGGTCCAGGAAGATGTATTTATACAATATGTTTATCTACATCATCCAGATATATCAGTGTTTTGAAAACTAAAGTACTTGCACGCTGTCACTTTTTATAGATGTTGGATTTTTAAGACTTTAACAATATTGTTCATGTGAAACAAATCCTTTCTTTATTGCCAGTGATAAAACAAACATGACATAAAAGATATGCATCATGTACTAAGTATGCATCTTGTTTCTCTGAAAAAATGTATGTCACACTCACACACAACAAAGCGAGGAGACAGGCTGGCAGCTCCATTTGCCGAGTGGGAAATAAGGAATGGAAAGAAGCAAGGAATTGTACAATTCTGTCAATTCACACAAGCATTGATGGAGCTTTTTTCTCAGTCTGACTGACAGCGCATTTCTGAGATTGGGGGCCGAATAGGCTTAGGAGGTGGGGAAGGGCTTGCCCCAGTGCCCATGCCACTTGCGCCGTCTAAAGTGGAATGGGCGCCGGCGTAATAGGAGTTAAGCTGGCGAGATGCGGTGGTGAGCACTGTCACAGGGGCAGCGGCAAGAACGGCACGGGAGCACACACCGGCGCCAACGGGGCATCCCTGGGGGCATTCCCAGCACTAGTTCAGTTCCTTAGAGCTTTCAGCAAAGGAACACCCATTTTTGAAGGCATAAAGTTATGCCGCATATTTACCTGGCGCAGCCCATAGAGCCTCATGCAATCATCCTCCCATGCTCACCGCTTGCCTTGCTGTGGCCCCACCCGCTGCTCCCTGGTGGCTGTGGAATCCAACCAAGTGCCTGGTCAATTTCCAGCCTGGAAATGGCCACACCCCCACTGAGGCAGCCCTTGGCTTGCCGGATTAGCCCTCATAAGCATCACTTCGCCCAAACACTGCTTCTGACAGATAAGGTTTGCGTGGCTCGAGATGCTGTCGGACAACTCCCCAAGGTGCGGACTTAGAGCTTTCGCACCTCTTCACCCACGGCGAGGCTTACAGATTGAAGGCACCCCCCTTGCAAGGAGGGGTGCAACACCCCGTGTCTGAGTGTGTGCACTCACTCTGCTGGCAAGAGATGTGGGCTTGCCCCCTCCTTAACTCTCCTCTCAGTTTGAATTGATGGCCAGCTGGGAGAGTCGGGTTCACTTGGCACATGGCTGAGCTCTCCCAGCCAGATTCTCTTTCAGGTCTGACAGAGGTGCCTTTCTAGAATCCGGGGTCCCAGGCTCACCGTTGCGTGTAAGAAGATGGCCTCATCTGACTCTCTCAACTTTCATGCCCTCCCTACCTGGCCTGGTTCAGAATGCTGCAAAAGCCAGGGGTTCATCCGAGCCTCGGCCACCCTCCCCACCAGCCATTCATCCCTCCCGCGACCCCCAGTCTTTTGCATCCCTGGAGCGGGCCCGTGGAGCTTGCCAGGAGACAATGGCAGCCCCAGGGTCAGTGGAGGGGGTCGAGCGCACCCCATCTGAGGTGAGGCGGCAGGAGGCTGTGAGCCAGGGTCCACTACCAGAGCCTCCGCTTTAGTTGCAGGTCAACAAGGGGACTGACCGGCACAGTGTGTCACTTGCCCCGCCTGAGGCAATTAAGAGATACACTGAACCAGATGGACCAGTGGTGTGTCTCTGTATAAGGCAGCTTCATGAGATCATTTTATCCTCACAAGAACCCTGAACACCTGCCAAGCTGATTGGTTCCAGAGCATCCAGCATTCCTTGTGTTTGAGCAGTGATTTGAACCCAAGTCTCTACACTCCTAGTGCAAGAGTGTAACCACACTGGCTCTCAGTGTGGTGTGGTGGTTAAGAGCAGTGGACTCTAATCCGGAGAACCGGGTTTGATTCCCCACTCCTCCACATGAGCGGCAGATTCTAATCTGGTGAACTGGGCTGGTTCCCCCACTCCTCTACATGAAGCCTGCTGGGTGACTTTGGGCTAGTCACAGTTCTCTCAGAACTCTCTCAGCTCCACCTGCTTCACAAAGTGTCTGTTGTGGGAAGAGGAAGGGAAGGCAATTGTAAGCTGGTTTGAGTGTCCTTAAAGGTAGAGAAAATCAGGGTATAAAAACCAACTCTTCTTCTTCTTCTTCTTCCACCTGCAGTTCAGAAATAATGCCAGGTAACCCCATATATGCCTGCAGAGAAGGATACAAGAATCACTTCTCAGATAGCACAGCTTTCAGAAGGCATTCATATTCGGTACCTCTCAATTAATGAATGAAACCCAGTTGTTGGGTGTCTCAGCTAGTTGTATGAAACCTCTGGGTATTCCATGTCAGTCCTTAAGAGGGGTGAAGTGTGTTATCTTCAAAATAAAATACTGTCCAGTCTAAAAAGTCACACTTGATCATTGAAATGCATCATGCAGTCAGCCGCCAGGAAATATGCATCTTCTTGCATGTGATCTCTACAATTAAGAGAGAAGAGGGGAATGCTTGATTGGAAGATAGGTTTCGCCAGCTACCGTACAAGCCAATTTGACTAAAGCAGAGCTAATTAAGGATGTCTCCTGTATATAAAATATATCATCCCCAGATAACAGCATATGGCTAAATTTTTCATCTTATTAAAAGCTTGCATTAAGGTTTTCCAACATAAATTTTGACCACCGACAGGTGCTATTTTGAAGAGCCTGACAATGGAGATGACTTAGATTATGTTGACACTGCCAAGAGATGTATCACCTATGGCTGTCTTACGGGGAAGAAGGATGAGGAATCCATTCTCCATTATTGCCTAATGCTGATGGGCTGGCATTATCTTCAGCAAGCTGTTCTTCCTTTCCCTCCTCTCTTTTCAGGCAATTGTGCACGCTGCTTTAAGAGCTATTTCCACTTTAGATTTACTGAAGGGGTTTGTGCACTCTCTGGAATAACCTCTATGCCTTAAGAAGTTAGGCAGGCTAATGTCAGAAGACTGAACACAACATTCAACTTCAAGTGTAAAAGTCAAATGGGAAGCAATTGAACAGAATAACAGTCTCTCTCTGTCGTCCTTGTTACTTCTTAATTAATCAGAACTGGGACTTGGAATGCCACAGGATTTTCAATCAGATTTCTTTTAACTTTTGTTCTGCTTATATTCATACGTATATCCCATCTTTCCTCCTAAAAACAATGCTTCAAGGTGTGCTTACAAAGGTGTGCTTACAAGGGTGTGCTTACAAAGGTGTGCTTTCTGTCGTATATGCTGGCCCCGGCTTGGTGGAACTCTCTCTCTCTCTAATGACACCAGGGCCCTGCAGGACTTAATGCAGTTCCGCGGGGCCTTTAAGACCAATATGTTCTGCCAGGCCTATGGTTGAGGGCAGCAACAGTTTTCTTCATAGCTGGCCTCCCTGCCCTTTACCCTTTTCTGCTTATTCCACCAGACCTTTCTAATACGGAACCCTGGCTGCTTTCCCAGGCCGGCTGCAGCCCTGTGTGCCGGTAAACAAGCGCCACTTGATTTTAAATCTAGGGACTGTGGTTTTAGTTTGGGATTAATTTCTGTATACTTTTACTATGTCTTATGGTATTCTTATCTAATGTTAGCTGCCCTGAGCCCGGCTTTGGCTGGGAGAGAGAGTGGGATATAAGTCTAAAAATAAATGAATAAATACTATTTTAAAAAAAAAAACGTTGTGTGTCAAACATTTCAAGTGGCTAAATGCTCTTCAGTTACCATGACCCTGTTCACCAATGAGGGTGGTGTAGGTAGTCCAGCAGTAACACTTTTGAACATTCAAGAAGGAGTGAAATATTTGGGGGCACCTGAAAAAAAACACCGAAATCCCATATATTAACAAGGATTCTTTCATTGACTTCAGCACTTTCATGACATTGTAAGGTTTCTCAGTATTAGACATTTGATTGACGTTGTGATGGCTCATTCAAAGCACAGACAATGTCAGCCGAGCTGTATTAAGTTCTTTTCTTGACTTGTAACAGCTTCTTCAGAATTGTTTTTTCCTTTCTCTTAAAATTCCCATTGACATCCCAAGGGCAATGGCGCTGATAGAGTAATACCTATATTACAGTGCCAGGGTATGCAGTGTTTGTGGGTGGAAGGGAGGGAGATACATTGTTGCTATTGTTACTATTGAGTATTTTATAGAGGGAGGCTAAAATTAAGCCACAGTTTCAAATTTTCAATCAGTCTGCTATAGGAATCGCTAGAAATTCTATACCACGGGTGTCAAGCATACAGTCCGTGGGCCGGATCCAGCCCCTTGAGAGCTTTTATCTGGCCCGTGAGCCAGCCAAGGCAGCCCCCCACACACACACAGTCCTGATCCGGGTTGTGGGCTTGTAAGTCAAGGTAACCATCCCCCCCCACTCTCGATCTGGGCTGATGAGCCCGCTGCGGGTTCTCCAGCCAAGGCAACCACCCGCTCACTCCCGGTATGGCCCGGCCAAGTGGCATTTAGGTTAAATCCGCCCCCCAGAACAAATGAGTTCAACACCCCTGCTCTTTACTATAGAGTCTATAGTTTATCATAGAGAGTCTGGTTATTCCTTCAGAGGCATTATATCTCTTCCAAGTTTCCCCCAGAAGTGACATCATGTCATCACCAATGCACCCCCATGTCCCCACCCCCTGACTCCCACCAGTTGCCAGGCAATCCTAAATCTTACTCAGGTCTAAACAATGGGATTTGTTGTCGAAGGCTTTCACGGTCAGAGTTCATTGGTTCTCGTAGGTTATCCGGGGTGTGTAACCGTGGTCTTGGTATTTTCTTTCCTGACGTTTCGCCAGCAGCTGTGGCCGGCATCTTCAGAAGAGTAACACTGAAGGACAGTGTCCTTCAGTGTTACTCCTCTGAAGATGCCGGCCACAGCTGCTGGCGAAACGTCAGGAAAGAAAATACCAAGACCACGGTTACACAGCCCGGATAACCTACGAGAACCAATGGGATTTGTTCTTTGGATTCTGCTATAAAAGAAACCAATGTTCTACCCTGTTTGCTATATTTTTAAAACCATGAACCACTGAAGTGCATTTCTAAAACATACACAGTTAAACATCATTTCACATTTGAAATTTGAGGTCCCTAACCATGCATCCTAAACAGAGTTACAACCTTATAACTCCATTCTAAGTCAACAGGCTTAGAAGGGTGTGATTCTCTTTAGAATTCCACTGCAAATGTATCAAATTTTGAACATCAGAGTTGGATTCTTACTTCTCTGAGCTGAATTAAACAAGCTCATACAAGCAATAATTATCAACTTCTCTCAGGAGCCCCCTGTTTTCCCCAAAAATCACTTTCTGAGCAACATGGCACAAAAGGTTATTTCGAGAAGGGAACTCAGTATGAATTTTGCTCTGTCATTCTTGTTACCATAGACTTTAAGTTTGTAGAGCTCAATCTGTTAATGCAAGATGGAGGAGGGTAATTGTGGTTGATTCCCTCCTTCCAGTATCCCTTTCCCCACTGCATCGTAAATTCGTATGAGTGGCTTTGAGGGAGAGGAAGATGCAGATGGCTTCTAGGGAAAGGGGAAACTGATAAAAATTGCTTCCATGAAGTAGTTGTGTTCATAGAAGCATTACATCCATCACTGGAGTTCAAAATGTTCTTTGACATACACACCATATCTACATAAGAAGGCATCACCGTAAACATCAGTAAAGAAGTCTGATGGCATATTACAAAGAATTGATAGGACACCAATAGGTAAAGATATTTCTGCGCATTCTCCAAACTGGCAATTGTAGCAGAAGAACAAAAAGTTCAAAAGCAAATATATCTTTAAAAATCCTTCCTGTGGCTGGAATTCAGAGATACTGTTGTTGTTTCAATAAAAAGATACCTTTTTGTCCTTTACCTGTCTATGTTCCTAGTTTATGTTATGTGAATTAACAGTTATTCAGACAAGGACTTGTGATTTGCTGGTGATCAGTGCTAATACCTCAAACATGTTTGTATGGATCACCCTCATTTTCGGCCTAATATGGTAAACAGATTTCCAGTGGTGGATAACACTCAGCGTAATATGATTCACTAAATTACCCAGGACTTCCCTGGAACAAAATATATCATTTTTTTTCCAAACATGCTCTCATGTAGGGAACAATTAACTAATTAACCTTTGAGGAACAATGCACACTGTGAAGAATGTTAAGCACATTGGGTGCAATCCAGCTTTATTAAAAGCAATGGGAGCTTTGCCATTGATTTTAATGAGAAGTGCATTGCTCTCTTTGTTTTTAATACAAGAAGGACAATGTTCTTCTCTCAGGCAAGTATAAAAGCTGTCCAAGCTATCCTCCTGCCAGTTTATGTAAGCAATCATCTGCCCACAAGCCTAGCAATCTATCAAGAAACATCCCCATCTTTGCCTTGTGGCTTAAAGGAGCTACTTGTACAGCTCTCAGCAACTATTCAACCAATCAGCGGGACTGAAAGTTTCCAATTGGAGTAGGGTTGCCAGGTCCCTCTTTGCCAATGGCTGGAGGTTTTTGGGGTGGAGCCTGAGGAGGGTGGGGTTTGAGGAGGGGAGGCACTTCAATGCCATAGAGTCCAATTGCCAAAGCAACATTTTAAAAATGTGCACACCAATCATATCTCCAATAGTCAAAAGCCCTACCTGGCCCCACCCACTTCCTAAAAACACTTGGGGACCCCTAGTGTAGAGAGTCTACTGATAATTTGATGAGGAGGGAAAATGTGTGTGGGAGGTAAATATAACGTCCAACCTTTTCCCTCCCTATCAGACAGCTGATCAACAGCATATCTACCGGTAATCAATGTTACACACGTGTAGCTTTGAATTAGAATCATAGAGTTGGAAGGGGCCATTTAGTCCAACCCCCCGTTTAATATAGGATCAGCCTAGAGCATCCCTGACAATGTTTGTCCAGTCTCTGCTTAAAGACTGCCAGTGAGGGGGAGCTCACCACCTCCCTAGGTAGCTGATTCTACTGTTCAACACTGTTCTTACTGTAAAAAAATGTTTTCCTAATATCCAGCTGGTACCTTTCAGCCTGCAATTCAAACCCATTATTGCAAGTCCTGTCCTCTGCTGCCAAACAGGAACAATTCCCTGCCCTCTTCTAAGTGACAGCCCTTCCAATACTTAAAGCAATCATGTCCCCCCTCAACCTCCTCTTCTCTAGACTAAACACTCCCAGCTCCCTCAACCTTTCCTCATAAGACTTGGTCTCCAGTCCCCTGATCATTCTCGGCGCTCTCTTCTGCACTTGCTCCATTCTGTCCACATCCTATTTGATGTGAGGCCTCCAGAATGGCACACAATACTCCAGGTACAGCCTGACCAAAAGCAGTGTACAGCGGAATGATGACATCTTGAGATTTGGATGTTATGCCTCTGTTGATGCACCCCAAGATCGCATCAGCATTTTTTGTCACTGCATCACACTGGCTGCTCATATTTAACTTACGGTCCACGCGTAATTCAAGATCTTGTTCACACACACACTGCTACCCAGAAGTGTATCCCCCATCCAGTATGCATGTCCTTCATTTCTGTTACCCAGATGTAGAACTCGGCACTTATCGTTTTTGAATTGCATCCTGTTCCCATCTGCCCACTTTTCCAGTGTGTTCAGATCTCGTTGAATTCTATCTCTATCTTCTGGTGTGTTCACTGCTCCTCCCAATTTGGTGTCATCTGCAAATTTAATGAATAGTCCCTGCACACCATCATCCAGATAATTTATAAAATATTGAAAATATTTCCAAAGGGTTAATTCATAAAGGATTTGCTCTTGTGACCCAACTGTCTGCCATATTATTCAGGCAAATAGAATGAATGCCGCATGCTCTGCCTGCAAAACAGACAACACATAACAGATAACCATTTTAAAATTAGCCTGGCAAGCACAATGAAAGCTTAATATAAATGAACAAACTTAAGGAATGCCAGAAGTAATCATCAGATTGAGGAAGGAAAACTTCATCCATTTCAAAGCAGCTTCTATTGAACAAGCATTAAGTCAATTATGTTGTCTGGGTGTTATGCAGTCTTTAAAGGGCAGTTACATTGCATTTCCCATTGGTCTTCAGCAACTTTGCCCCTTCCCTGAATTAGAAGAAAAGTTTCTGCTGGTGATATTGTCCTAACTATCATTGCCGGTGAAAAAGAACAAGTTCTTCAGCACTGCATAGATGTTTACATGTAAGAGTGCTTCCAAATACTCACCAATAGGGTTTATACTCTGTTCTGATCCAAATTGTCCATGTTGTGGAATGGGACTGCATGTGTTTTCTTTTTGCCCATTTCCCATTGATAACGTTCTGGATTTTTTCCCAGGGAAAAAATAGATATCCATATAGATACACTAGATATCCATATAGATACACTGCCATTATGGAACATAAGAACATATGAAAGGCCCTGCTGGATCAGACCAAGGCCCATCAAGTCCAGCAGTCTGTTCACACAGTGGCCAACCAGGTGCCTCTAGGAAGCCCACAAACAAGATGACTGCAGCACCACCATCCTGCCTGTGATCAAAGCACCTAATATAATAGGCATGCTCCTCTGATCCTGGAGAGAAGAAAAGTCCTTTTTACTGGAAGGAAAGCCCTTTTCCCAACAAAACTTATTCCAGCATGATCATTGACAAAAAAAAAAAAAAAAATAATGGAAGTAGGGACTGGCAAGCTATATTAAATATATATCCTTGTGTGCATCAGATATGTATCCACCAACACAAAAGCATTTCATAGGTAGGATGTTGAATGAAGCCCTTGATGCACCAAAACTGCACATCAGCCCTATTTACATCACTTTTCCGATTTTTCTGCATCAATGTGTTGCTTTTGTTGAAGGCATATTGAACAGGTAAAAGCCTGATGCACAAGTAATGCTTTCCAGAACTTAGGGATTGCAGATAAATAGATACTCATCCCATGTCTTAAAAGACACAATGTGGACTGTGCAAGCTTTAGAAAATGTAAAACTGCTACCTGTCACACATTAATGGCTGTTTCCGCACCAAGCACTGACAGCATATTATCCTCGTGGTCGATCTGCGAGGTTTGACAGTGCATTCAAATTTTCTGTCGCACATCGCCCTTTTTGCCATGGTATTCGTTCTACCGGAGAACCTGTCTGCACTTTCCTGCTCTGGGGGAGCATGGCGTCTTTCATATTGTAGGACGCTCCCACTTCTTCCCCTCCTTTTTTTGGTTTGTTTTGCATGCTGCGCTGTGATTGGCTGCCATCTAACTGGGCTACTTTCCCTTCTTTTAAAGTAATCCTTGAAACGCCCCTCCTGGGAAGAAACCTATGTGTTTGTCTTTCACCCTGACTACCCCTGTGCCTGGTGGGTGTTGCAGAGCTGGCGCGGGGCTCATGGAGGCAGCAAAAGTCTGCTGGAGGCTGGCACAGGATTGGCAGGGGTCTTTGCGACCAGCGGCAGCCACGCGCTGTAAAGCAGCAGCTCAACATGAAAAAAAAAATGAGAAAAACATGAGAAAAGCTGATCATTCTCCTGTGGCTCCCAAGGGAAAAACATCATTCTATTAGTGTTTGCAGGTAACACACCGATTAAACGTTTGCAAAACGGTTCCAACCCCAAATGGAGGGGAAATAGAGCAGACATGAGGAAATGAAATGTTGCATTAAACATTGTAAAAGCATGGTGCGGAAACAGCCAATGTTTAACCAGATAGCTGGTATATGGTCCCTTTGAGAGAAGGAGGTGTCTTAGAAAGCGGGTACCTGGTCAGTATCTCAGGTGAGTATGGCTCAGTAAAAGCATATTCTCTCTGAATTCCATTTAACTGGGTATGATCTTTGTTTTTTATCTACGCCATTGTGGATCTCTAAGTTTGAACCTGGAGGTAATTCTGGCTGTAATTATCTTCTAGTGCAATCCTTAGCAAAGTCACACCTTTATAAACTCATTGTCTCCAAAAGACTTAGAAGAGTGTAACTCTGTTTAGGATTGTACTGTTAGTGTCATTCTTTTATGTTACCATAATTATTTGCAGAGCACATGGGTTCTCAATGTAAACACATTAATAGTCCGCTTGTCTTCTTGTGTGTTATTTGTTTCAGGGAAGTTACACTGATTTCCACTAAGCACTATTGGGTGAGTATTTGGGTGCCAAATCCCTCTCCTTTCCCCTCTGTAGTTCTCCCTGCCTTCTTGGGATGCCAAACACCTCCTCCTGTCTGCCACATATTTACCCTCTGGAGATGCCTGATGTTGCCTTTTGGCCAGGAATATCTTGCTCCTGCAAGAAAGGGTTTATATATTGAAATGGGCTGTTGAAGTTTTGCATGGCATGGAACTAAATAACATCACCCGATAACTGCTGTGGATCAATCTGCTATCAAAGGGACAACTAGAGGAACCCATTTAAAAGCTGACAATTCGAGAGGTGCCAGATTTCTGACTCAGCCCACTCTGAATGTGAGAATTTTAATTGCCCCATATAACTGGTTCCCTGTTTTCACTCTACCTAAATCTCAGCAGAGATGATTGCTTTAAAACCTTCCACACTGGATGGAAAGTGAGGCAGTTAAAACTGGAAATGTGTTTCTAATGAAAAGCAAAATAAAAAAATGAATTTAGGCTGAAGCAAATGATAAATAATGACATCCTGGAAAAGGAAAGCCAAAGAAAACAAAACAATCCAACACCTTTACTAGATCGGTGTTGCAGATAACAATTAATGACTGAGGGCGGTATATTACCCCACCCACAGAACAAAACTGTGTAAATCTTCCAAACAATATTCTAACCTCTTGAATAAAGCTTATTTATTTTTTGCAGAAAATATCTATATGTCCTACCTGGCCAGAGAACCTGCCTATGCCTCACAAATCAAACCATGATAAAATCATAAAACAGCATAACAATAACTGAAATTAACAAACTATTAAAAACTCAGCCAGTAAACACTCTGATGGAACATAAAAACGGCACAAACCATCTAGCCCACTAAAAATAGCAGATAGCACAAAACTAGGGTTGCCAACCTCCAGGTGGTGACTGGAGATCTCCCGCTATTACAACTGATCTCCAGAAAACAGAGATCAGTTCACCTGGAGAAAATGGAGCTGTGGAAGGTGGACTCTATGGCATTATACCCCATTGAAGTCCCTCCCCTTCCCAAACCCCGCCCTCCTTAGGCTCCCAAACTAGAGCTGACGCTACACAAAACCATTCTAGAAAGTCACACACTTTGGTTAAAAGCCTGGGTGAAAAGAAATGATCTGGCCTGAAAGAGAGTATGGTATAGGGTTGCCACTTGCCAGGTCTCTCTTCACCACCGGCGGGAGGTTTTCGGGATGGAGCCTGAGGAGGGTGGGGTTTGGGGAGGGGAGGGACTTCACTGCCATAGAGGCCAATTGCCAAAAGCAGCCATTTCCTCCAGGTGAACTGATCTCTATCGGCTGGAGATCAGTTGTAATAGCAGGAGATCTCCAGCTAGTACCTGGAGGTTGGCAACCCTGGTATGGTAAGAGTCAGGTGAGCCTCAAAGGGAAGGACATTCCATAGACACTTTCCCATTCTGTTCTTGTTTCCTTTTGTGTCACTTGTAACATCAGAGTGAGTTTTGGACACAACCAGCATCACCTTAAGAGTTATAAAGTCTTCTATGTACTCTGGGTTGTCTTCTCTGCCCTTTTCTTATACTTGGTCATTTCTATGAGGGGAAATTGCTCTGTGTGCTCATTTATCCTGAGAGAAAACAACTGGAACATCTTAACACGGGCAAATCTGAGCATTGACTCTGAAGTAATTTTCCTGCCAGTTTCAGGGACTGGGTTTACTCACCCCCTCCTCATCCAAACAGGTATACATAGCTGAGGGTTAGCATAGAGAAATACCAAGTTGGGAACAGAAATAACACTGATCAATGAAATGGCACTCATTCCAGATCTAGCTTCATCGTCACTATATGTCGCTCTACAGGTTTCATCAAGAGAACAAAGTGGCGGGTTATTCATTAACATTCTAGCATAATGGAACAATTTGCTGTCCATCAGGGTGTGGGCAGCCTTTTAATCAATACAGTACATTGTGTAATGATAATGAAGGCAAAGGTACAAACCCTATAAGATTTTAATGGGATGGTTTAGGGGAAAGTACCTGTCATGCTGGCTGAGCGAAGAGATATTAGGCGGGGGCGGGGAGGCTAATATGATGGACCCAGCCTTAGGTGTATTTTTTTGCGTTAAGGAGAATTTCTTGTAAATTTGTCGTGAGATCCTCCAATCAGCCAAGGCCTTAAAATACTTTGGGTGCTAATACCATTATGTTTCTTTTACTGCTGTAGGGTTTAAGCAATTAATTAGTTAACGGGTAATAATCAATTGAAATGCTGATTGACTAAAAAGATGTCATTGTTTAAATGTGCAAAATTTAAAAAAATACTGTTAATTGTCTGAATATAAGAATTTACAAGATCAGTAGATGATTCCATCTTGCGAAAGGTGACTCATTTATGTTTATTTATTTCACAAAACGTATACCCCACCATTCTGCCCTCATGACAGCCACCAAAATGACTAACAAAATTATGCACAATAAAATGGTATCTTAAAAACCATGAAAACCAACAAAAAAACCCAGCATTTAAACAATGATAACCAGAGCTAAAATACACCTATGAAAATAAAACAACAACAATTAAAACATTGGGTAGGAAGAAGGGATCACTGAAGAAATGCCAAATGAAACAAAAAAAAGTCTTCACCCACTTGTGTACAATGACAACAGAAGGGGGCAGATGGGTATCTCTGGGAAAAGTTCCAGAGTTTGGGTGCCACTACTTAGAAGGCCTTCTCCCTAGGGTTGCCAGGTCCCTCTTCACCATCGGCGGGAGGTTTTTGGGGCAGAACCTGAGGAGGGCGGGGTTTGGGGAGGGACTTCAATGCCACAGAGTCCAATTGCCAAAGCGTCCAGGTGAACTGATCTCTATCTGCTGGAGATGAGCTGTAGTAGCAGGAGATCTCCAGCTAGTACCTGGAGGTTGGCAACCCTACCACTCCCAGATTGCCACCTGCCAAATCTCAGAAGGTGGGGGCACCCAAAGCAAGGCCTCAGAAGATGACCACAGTGGTCAGGTAGGTTCATAAGGCAATAGGTGCTTCTTTCCCTTATTGAAATTTATGATATCCTCAGTATGTTTCAAACATGATTTCTTTGGAGTGAAAAGTTTACATATGTCTTATATTGATAGGAACAGCTAAAACAGAAATGGAAAATATTCTTTTCTTCTGTTCTTTTAAGAGGATATGTCTACAACACATGGGTGTATACCTTAAAAGTCGTATTGCTTTGTGCTAATTTATGCAAATTTAATCAGTTAATTATCATTTCAAGAAAAGCATCATGTGATTATATAAGGAGGCAAAGGAAGGCATGGTGGACCCTAGCTTCATAATGCCAAAATTGTCAACTTTTCAGCAAGGCAGAAGAGACGTTGCAACAGCCAAATACTATATAAGCAGCACTGACTTGAGATTTGCCTTAAGATCTGTCAGGAAATGCCACAAATGTTTACATTATAAAGTTCATTTTGGAAAAATCTAAAAAAGTCTCAGAAAGTATTATTACAAGTTGGGGCCCGCAAAACTTGTGGAGGGGGGGAATCCCATCTCCCTCTCTGCCACCTCCTCCTCACCTTCTAACCCAGCTGCAGCCAGGTGGGCCTGCCAGTGGCTCACGGGTTCTGTCGCCGCAGTAGAGCCACCTTGCCCCCAGCCAGAGTGGTGCAGTGGTTAAGAGTGGTGGTTTGGAGCGGTGGAGTCTGATCTGGAGAACCAGATTCCCCACTCCTCCTCCACATGAGCGGCGGAGGCTAATCTAGTGAACTGGATTTGTTTCCCCATTCCTACACATGAAGCCAGCTGGGTGACCTTGGGCTAGTCACGCCCCCTCAGTCTCACCTACCTCATAGGGTGTCTGTTCTGGGGAGGGGAAGGGAAGGCGATTGTAAGCCGGTTTGAGTCTCCCCTAAGTGGTAGAGAAAGTCGGCATATACAAACCAACTCTTCTTCTTCTTCTTCTTCTTCTTCTTCTTCTTCTTCTTCTTCTTCTTCTTCTTCTCCTCCCTCTCCCCTCCTGGCAGCTCATCCAGATTGCTCTGGGAGGGCGTGCCGAGGCCCCTGCCAGCAGCTGCCTTTCCCTCTCTCTTTCCCTCTCTAGGCGGGAACCGCTGCTTGGAAGCTCCCTGGCTATGCCACCACCAACAGCCTGATGTAAGTTATTTTTTAAAACTTTTTTTTATTTTTCAGAATTTTCTGCAGACCTGGGGAGTCCCTCCCCCCAAGTTGGCAGAAACATCTGTTTGGGGTGAATGTGCCCCCTATGTGCAGATTTAGCTATCCGCAGGCAGGGGAGACATGTTGGAATTACATGTATAGCTAGTTGATGGACTGAGGTGAAGCCTTCTGAAGGGCTTCAGAAAACCCTGCTGGCTATATTCAGGCCTATGTGCCAACCAATCTTCACATTAGGAACCCATCTTGCAGCCATTTTCTAGGTGTCAGGGCTCGAGCAACAGCCCCTCCTGCCCGAATATCTCAGCTGGCACAGTTAGAGCCTATTTCTAATTTCAAATTTTTATTGCTTTTTATAATTAAACACGCACAAAAAAAAAGAAAGAAAAAAAGAAAGAAAATATAAAACAAAATTAAAATCATAATTCAGTACAAAAACATAGATTATTCAGAGCACGATTACATCCGTTGCTAATACATTGTTTACTATCCTTTGTAAAATACATAGTGCCTGAACCTCCACCACCCACCTTTGTGCCCTCCACCCTTGGACTTCCGGAGCGGTGTTATGACAGTATATAATAATCTATTATTATAATCATTTATTAAAAAACACATTAATCTATAATTCATTAACTATAGCTGTAAAATCCGTTTTTTGCCAATTTATCCCAATATGCAGCGGCCTTTGACCATATTTTTTTTAAATTCATCCAAATCTTTACCATGTAAAGAATCTGTAATTTTGGCTACTCTTTAATTGAAGGTTTATTTATTTGCTTCCAATTCTTAGCTATTATAATTCTAACTGCAGCGAAACTATATTGGCATATGACTCTATCACAGTTAGAGCCTATTTCTGAAGGGTGGAAAGCTCCTTAGGAGCTGGAAGTTAGGCTTTCCAGGTCCCTCTTCACTACCAGCAGGAGGTTTTTGGGGTGGAGCCTGAGGAGGGCGGGGTTTGGGGAGGGGAGGGACTTCAATGCCATAGAGTTCAATTGCCAAAGCAGCCATTTCTCCAGGGGAACTGATCTCTATCCTCCCTCCTCCTGCAGGATTTTTCCAGTGTTAAAAAGCCCTTCTGCCATTTTTCAGCATCAGAAACATATTGGTAAAGTTAGTACCTAGAGAGGACAGACTGCCTCCTGTGTTGTCTTTTGCTAGAAGTGTGATTCCCCCACACATACACGCATCCTTTGTGTTGTTTAAGGCTGCATATATCATAAGGTCTGGTCTTGATTATCAGGTAATGGGGCATTGTCTTTCTTTTTTATATTCACTGAGGTCTAGGGGAAAGGTTTAGGCTCTTTCTGGTCCATAAAATATAGATTGCTACTTTCAAATTGCAGCCGGGTTGTTAATGGCCATTCCCATTACTCAGTCATATAATACCATTAGAGCACTATGAAATATTGACAAAACAAACGGTGTGACCAAAAGGTTACTGATAGCACATGCAGCATTATTGACAAACAAATGCACACTTGGAAAGGTGCTCCTCTAGCCGCGTTTTTGGCCATGAAGCCAACTCGTTAAAAATGAGGGCAAGCGAGAAAGCTCTGCTGAGGGAAGGAAGCATGGTATGGACTGATCTCATCAGATCTCAGAAGCTAAGCAGGATTGGTACTTGGAAGGGAGACCACCAAGGAAGACGCTGCAGAGGAAAGCAATGGCAAACCACCTCTGCTTCTCTTTCGCCTTGGGAGCCCCTTGCCTCAAGTGGGGTTGCCACTGCAATTTGACGGCACCTCACACACACACACACACACACACACACACACACACACACACACACACACACGAGACTCTTGACTGCTGTGCATGTTCCTCCTGATGTAAATGATAATACTTTTCATATATGTTTAATATAGCCAAGACCCACCCCTCCTAGTTTGACATCACCTTGTTAGATCTATCGGTTCCTGATCCCTAATAATATCAGATCTCCATGAACAAAAGGAGGAGGAGCAATCTGGGATCACTTGGGGGAGTGCTGCCCAATCTCACTCCCTTACAACCCCAGAAAAAAGATTTGATTTGAGAGTGTGCATGGTCAGCAGCTAATTTATCAAAAGTGGAAATCCTGTCTTGCTACTGGTGACGGTGATACATTTATTATGTGACCATATGAACGGACCTGCCTTAAATATGATGTAACGCTCATTAGTTCTTGCAATCTAGGATTGAGGTAAGGAGGTGTGGCTTCTATGCCTGTACCATTCCACTATGCAACATGTCTCTTAACCTAAGGACCCTTCCTCCAAATTAAGTGATTCTTCCTCCTCTGGAAGAGGCACTTGAGCTGGAGGAAGTATCCTTTGGCTGGAAGACTACTCTTTGGACTCAAGATAATATCTGCCTTCTGGCTTCTTCCTTTTTGCAGCTTCAGGGACTGTTCTATGTGCCTATGTTCATGTTTGCACTTTGTATGATTTCGTTATGGTGAGATGACTGTTGCAGTATTTACAGAGCCCAAAAGGTAAGTAGACCATGGGTGACCAGCTTCTTCCTGTGAACTGGATCCTCAGTGACAGATGTCACCACTACCCACCATGCATGCCAAATGGCTGGGGCGTATCTGGCCTCACTTGAAAATGTTCCTGCTCCTGTTTTCCATGTGAAGGAAGCTGGCTATGGTCCTGAGTTTCTGGCTGCCGTTACTGGCTTAGCTGCTTTGAGCCTAAGGGTCCATGGATGTCATTGGTTGAGGTGTTCTGATTCTTGAGACAAACCTATATTTATTTCACTGATATACCGTCTTTCTCCCTACTGCGGCCCAAAGCCACTTACATTGTTTTCTCCTTTGGTTCTTATCCTCACAACAACCTTGTGAAGTAGATTCACAGTGGGTAGCCGCGTTAGTCTGTTTGCAGTAGTCAAAAAGGGCAAGAGTCCAGTAGCACCTTAAAGACTAACAAAAATATTTTCTGGTAGGGTATGAGCTTTCGTGAGCCACAGCTCACTTCTTCAGATGTATCTGAAGAAGTGAGCTGTGGCTCACGAAAGCTCATACCCTACCAGAAAATATTTTTGTTAGTCTTTAAGGTGCTACTGGACTCTTGCCCTTTTTGACTTGTGAAGTAGGTTAGGCTGAAAATGCATGACTGGCCCAAGGTCATCCAAAGACTTCCATGTTAGAGTGAGGATTCAAACGTGTGTCTCCCAGATCTTAGTCCAAAACTGTCATCACTACATCACAGTTGGCCACCGGTAGAGCCAATGGGAGGAAGAATAGAAAAGGAGAAGCTTAAGAAAAAACAAGACAAGTGTTGGGGGTAGCAGTAGGAGAATAGCAGCAGTAGCCTAGAAAAGGAAGGTTAGAAAATGGCTGAAGTCCCAAGGAATGAGGAAAAGTGTAGAAAACCAGAAAAGGGAGTCTGAAATGAAAAAGAAAACAGAGATAGAATAGGTAGAGAGGGCTTTTATCCACTCTAACTATATTCTACCTCAGGCTTTTCCCCCATGCCAGGCTATGGGTATTACAAGACAGGTGAGAAACAGTGTGGTATAATGGTTGAGAGTCAAACTAGAATTGGCGAGACTTTGGTTCAAACCCTCACTCAGGTATAAAGTTCACTGAGTGGCCTTGGGACAGTTACTCTCTCTCAGCCTAACCTGCCTCAAAGAAATGATGTGAGGCTAAAATGCCTGGAGTAGGCCCCTGTAAGCCACTCTGAGATCCATGGAGAGCAAGGGCAGGATTTTTTAAAAATGAGAAAGATAAATGTGAAGGAGACTCTGGGGGCTGGATTCTCGCACTCTGCTCAGCTAAATGTGGTGCCTTCATCCAGTGCAAGGAACTTCAGACTTTTACTGAAAGAAGACTCCTTTTACCTGAATGGAGTGGTAGGATCCAACCTAATTTCACCTTTCGATCTTTAGCTTCATGTCTTTTGCATCTATTGGTCTTGACAGACAGAACCTATGTCCTGCAAGGAAAGACTTATCTGAGATTAGATAGATAGATAGATAGATAGATAGATAGATAGATAGATAGATAGATAGATAGATAGATAGATAGATAGATAGATAGACAGACAACATCTTCAGTAGCATGAAATGTCACCTAGTACAACACCCAAGAACCAAGCCCCGTGGTGCAGAGTGGTAAGCTGCAGTACAGCAGTCCAAGCTCTGCTCACGACCTGAGTTCGATCCCGACGGAAGTTGGTTTCAGGTAGCCGGCTCAAGGTTGACTCAGCCTTCCATCCTTCTGAGGTCGGTAAAATGAGTACCCAGCTTGCTGCGGGTAAAGGGATGATGACTGGGGAAGGTACTGGCAAACCACCCTGTAAAACAAAGTCTGCCTAGTAAACGTTGGCATGTGACGTCACCCCATGGGTCAGGAATGACCCGGTGCTTGCACAGGGGACCTTTACCTTTTCACAACACCCAAGCCTTAAATGAGGTTTGATATTTTTTCACCGTCAACATCATAACACCCATCTCAGAGCAATTTTCTGCTCCGAATCAAATAGATGCTCCCCCCAAACTCAATATGAGGGTCTGGATGTTAAGAAATTAGCATTTCATATTGCTTAATGATATCATTAAGCTAAGAAAGTAGCTAATTTTGGACAGTAAGTGGACCAACTGACCAATTTGTGTTTTAAGATGATAATTCCCCTCATACAACACTTCAGAGTGCTCCTCGCAAAATCGCTTAACACCTTCTGGCGCTCCGTGCAGCCACTTTGCCTTCTGTGATGAGAGTGGCGGAGATGCAGGGAAGAGTTAAAAGTGAAGCTTCTGCCTATTTGAACTGTTTTCTCAGCGCGGCATGTACACAGATACACTTTTGATGTGTTAACTAGAAAATCTGACGGAAGAAGAACAAAGCAGCTGTCACTGAAAGGAAGACACTGATGAAGAACCACACAGCCTTTTATTGAAGAACTGTCAAGATTGATCCTGCAGCACTCAGTTCGTCTGTAGTATTTATCAAAGACCCAGATCAGATGAAGGAAATTAAGAAAAAAATCTCTATCCACTGGACAGTTATTAATGGTATCACAGATTGCATTGCATTTCAGATGCCTGGGGAAGGTATTTTTGAGGGCTAGAAAATGGACACAAAGGATAAACAAACAGCTTTTCATAATTGAGCTAATGAACTTGAGTGTACGGTCCTGCCTAGCCTTTTTAATATAGGATTAACCACACTGGCAACCAATCCCATGCTAATTTAGGCACCAGCTAATTCATGTAAATAGCCAGGACTCGTGTGATTAGGATTAATTTGATCCCCATTATTCCTACTTGAACCAGTGCCTTTGCTTGTCAGTACCGCTAACCTCATTTTCCTTTACTCCTCATATAAAACTGTCTTGTATCGAGCTAGACATTGGTCCATCTAGCTCAGAATTGTCTACTCTCACTGACCATGAATCTCCAAGGACTTGTACAGAGGAAGGTCTTTCCTGGCATCCGCTACTTGAGCTTCTTTAACTGGAGATTCCACAGGTTAAAGCCGGGACCTTCTGCATGCAAAGGTCTGCTGCTGAGCTGTGGTCCCTCAAGTGAAGCAGGAGGACATCTCAACTTCGGCAATTTTTCTTTTTGCCTCCAGTGACATAAGGAAAAAGGAGTTTAGACACTACTGAGCCAAATGTGGGGAACCAGTAGTGTTTTAATACAGGAAAACAACTGTGGGTGCTCTTCCGAGAAACAAGAGGGTTGGATCTATCCACCCTTACTATCTGACAACTCCTCGTCTTTCTAGAGCCTTCTGTTTAGCTTGACTGAATGCTAACCCCTCTATGGTTATGCAGGGCAGAATTTTGAATATACCATACCCAGACAAGACCTGTCCTTGTTCTTCTGGCTCTATTGATTCATTAACTCATGCCCTCTTGGAATGTCCCTTTTATGAGGAACTTCGATCACATTATATCTCTCCCCTTTTAACATATTAATCGAATGCCTCTATCTCTGACATAATGCCTTTTTTATTAAGTGACAGGGATCCCAAGGCTACATTGTCAGTGGCAAGATTTATTTCAGTCCTTATATCCCTCAGACATTAGATTTATGCTGCTCAAGATCAATGGATCAAGGAGCTTCTAAGGGATAAAGGAAAAGAAAGGATCTAACCATCCTTCAAGTAGCTTTCCTTCAGCCTAAGAAGACTTCCTTCAGCTTTAGTGGCTCTTCATCTAAAGGAGTGATTGATAGAAGTGTGCGCTGAGAAAAAAATCATTATAATTTTGGATCCAGGCTCAGGGGGCGGGGAGTTTTTACCATGACTGGTTATTTTCGGGTAGGATATTACCGGTTTGGGATTCAAGTCTTTGTGGTGTTTCGGGTTCTGGAGTTTGGGACCATTACATTCAATGGTGATGGTATATGAAGGTCTGGGGTAGCTGTTTATACAGATAATGGCACCAAATTTGCACAGAACACAGTCACCCCTGTCATCTAAAGACCCCCTAAGTCTCAAGCAGATTGAACAAAAGGGTTCGATTTTACAGACCGCCAATGGAGGGGACTCTTTGCACTGTCACACTTCATTCTACTGATTCCTAAAATGGCAGTCAAGCAGCAGCCAACCACAGCATTAAAAAATAACCTTGTCTGCATTCATTTCCCCACTCTTACAGTGACTGACAATAAGCAATGTTTACCTTTCCACTCAAAACTCTGCATTTGCAAGGCTTCCTTGTTGTGGTCTGTTTGTTTCTTTTCACAAGGTGAAAGTGGTATCCTTCATAGAACTCACACACACACCCTGGTCCCTTCCCATCAGTCTGCCATTATTTCCTATAGTGGACATTTTGGAGGGGCTGGAGCGGCTGGATCCAGCCGTCCATGCATACAGGGAAGGTACACTCCTTTATCTTATGAATGAACCTTTGGCATACAGAAGGACTAGAAGCCTGAAAAAATTCTACATGAAATGGGAATTATACCGGAAGCCCATTGCACAGTGTCTTGATTCCTTTGCTTGATTGTTGCACTTTATATATATGGACTTGATATGAATCGAGCATTTCACGCCTATGTTTACATTTTTGTTACACCGAGTGCGCTATTATATTGGGTCTATTTTTGACCAGTCTGTATATTTCAAGCTTTTTCTCAACTGCGGTTGTGTTTGTGAGGTTCTATCTCGTAATATATTTTTCTAAACAGCAATATTGTATTTGAGTAGCTTTCTTGTCGGCTTGTTTTCGCTTGTGCTCTGACTTTGATTCCAAACCTCCAGGTACTAGCTGGAGATCTCCTGCTATTACAACTGATCTCCAGCCAAAAGAGATCAGTTCACCTGGAGAAAATGGCCGCCTTGTCAATTGGACACTATGGCATTGAAGCCCCTCTCCTCCCCAAACCCTGCCCCCTCAGGCTCCGCCCCAAAAACCTCCCGCTGGTGGCGAAGAGGACCTGGCAACCCTAGCTCTGCTTCCACACAGGAGGGAGTGAAGAAAAACCGCATCAGTCTGCAGCTTGACTCCAAATGTGATTGGCTGGGAGTTCTCTGTTCTCCCTTGCAAAGATCTGATTGGAAGGGGGGAAAGCCATTGCTCAGGAAATCAGTGGAATAAAAGAAAAACACAAGCGTATGCTGCTTTACTGGTAAGAACCCAAAGGTTTAAAAAAATGATGGTTTGGGGAGGGGGGATTTCATTATACCAACACACCCAGATTTGTATTACAGTGCCAGGAAATCACTGTACTGTCCTGAACCAGCAATTTCCATGTATTTAGGTCCTATGCACTAAGCAACTGATCACTTGAGGCATACCAGATTAGTTTACAGTTTAAATGTTTGTCTACAGCCTTACTGGAGAAAAGAAAGAATTGTGTGATCCAAGGGGAATGCAATACTGAACTCCTGTATCAAGCTAAACATAGCTAAGAACCAGAGAAAAGTTCTTCTTATCACCTTGTATCTCTCATGTTTTCCCTGCGCCTTCTAGCAGTGATCTTGTCATACTTAATGGGTTGTATCCAGCCTGCTTTTCAGCTGGAAGAAAAGGAATGAGTTGTCACTCCCCTCTGACTACCCAAAAATTATAACGCTGGGTATCATGAGATCTGCATGGATAAAGATCATACTGATTGAGGGCTGTAACAAGGAGGAGAATTAGGCAGGATTAAGTGAAAAAATTGGCCAGGTTCAGCCCATTTTCTAAAGTACCTAAAAAGATAAAGGACCCCTGTGCAAGCACCAGGTCATTCCTGACCCATGGGGTGATATCACATCCCGACGTTTACTAGGCAGACTTTAATTATGGGGTGGTTTGCCAGTGCCTTCCCCAGTCATCTTCCCTTTACCCCCAGCAAGCTGGGTCCTCATTTTACCGACCTCGGAAGGATGGAAGGCTGAGTCAACCTTGAGCCGGCTACCTGAAACCAACTTCCATCAGGATCGAACTCAGGTCGTGAGCAGAGCTTGGACTGCAGTACTGCAGCTTACCACTCTGCACCACGGGGTCATATAGTACCTACACATGGCCAATTAAAAAATTAATAAGAATTTATAATAAAGTGTGTGGGATTCACATCCCTTCCCCTCTGCTGCTAATGTAATGATTGAAGGGGGGGGGGGCTTAGGTCTTATCAATGAAATCCATGCATTTCACATTGCATATTACAAGGGGATTGTATTGCAGCTCTAGACGGGTGGATTAGCCCTAAAACGTACTGGGGATTTTGCTGTTGGACTGATGGAGGGCAGCGGGAAGTCAGGAGCCAGCTGAGACAAACCCCAGCATATTGCCGCAGGCCTGGTAGGAGCAAAGTGGCCTCTGCTGGTGCTACCATCACTTGATTTTGAGCCATTTTAATGTCTCAGTACATCCCTGGCTCTAGATCCATTTGGTGCTTGTAGATCTCACAGTTATGAATGCTACAATCTCACTTCAGTCCCAGTTGGGATGTTCTAGGAGCAGGGAGGGAAAGATGTCAGGCATTCTCTGTAAAGATTGAACTGGTCTTGGTGCCTGTTATTGATCATTTCTACAAGCTCTTCCACTAGGCTAGCTGCTAAAACTGTGACTTATTGTGCCTTTATACCAAAGATACCAATGCTGGAGGAGTGGTTAAGAGTGGTTGTTTGGAGCGGTGGATTCTGATCTGGAAAACCGGGTTTGATTCCCCACTCCTCCACATGAGCAGAGGACACTAATCTGGTGAACTGGGTTGGATTCCCCACATGAAGCCAGCTGGGTGACCTTGGGCTAGTCACAGTTCTCTTACAGCTCTCTCAGCCCCACCTACCTCACAGGGTGTCTATTTTGGGGAGGGGAAGGGAAGGTGATTGTAAGCCAGTTTGATTCTTCCTTAAGGGGTAGAGAAAGTTGGCACATAAAAACCAACTCTTCTTCTTCTAAACCACACACCACTTTTTGACCTAATGCTATTTAGCACATAGTATTATTTGTAAAGAGTTATGTTGGTTCAGCTATGCTTATTGATGAAACTCTTCCAATGGCATGCTAATTGATAGGTTTATCTTCCAGGAAGAAGCAGTGCTGAGAAGCAATTATCCCTAATAACTTGTTCCACCTCTTCTGGGAGAAGCATGTGAATTGGGTTTATACCAAACTAGTGCTGATGTTTAAAGCAAGTGGAATGAGCTGGAAGTTCCTTGGGTTAAAATCTTAGCTCAGCCATGAATTCATTGGGTAACAAAAATGAGGGACATGCATACTGGACGGGGGATACACTTCTGGGTAGCAGTGTGTGTGAACAAAGTCTTAGGGTATGGGTGGACTGTAAGTTAAATATGAGCAGCCAGTGTGATGCAGTGACAAAAAAGCTAATGTGTTCTTGGGGTGCTCAACAGAGGCGTAAGATCCAAATCGTAAGATGTCATAGTTCCGCTGTACACTGCATTAGTCAAGTCACACCTGGAATATTGTGTGCAGTTCTGGAGGCCTCAGTTCAAATAGGATGTGGACAGAATGTAGCAGGTGCAGAGGAGAGCAACGAGGATGATCAGGGGCCTGGAGATCAAGCCCTATGAGGAAAGGCTGAGGGACTTGGGAATGTTCAGTCTGGAGAAGAGGAGGTTGAGGGGGGAATTGAGTGCTCTCTTTACATATTTGAAAGGCTGTCATTTAGAAGAGGTCAGGG